>NC_137021.1:5045000-5072500 GCF_032717465.1 Coenobita brevimanus
TATAGCCGCAGTATTGTCTTTTTCAGCCAATGAGCTATGTGAAATTTCCTGCAAAGAAACGAAGATCTAGACCAAGTGGGGGTGAAAAGGATGTAGATTTTTTTCCTGACTTCAGTAAATTTCATCTGGTGTGAAGAAGAATGAATTAAGAATGTCACCGGAATGAAAGGGTTATCTTTTCGTGTTCGGTGACCTGTAGTGTATTTTCCACGTTTGTTTTGCTATCTCCGGACGATTTCCTTCAGCTATGGGGACGATTTTCGAGCTGGAGGGGTTACATGGAGACTTAATGCGTTCCGTCAGTACAAGAGCCATTTCCCAAGTTGAGTGAAATCGTCTGGTACCCTGAAAAATTTATTGGGGAAGACATTACCTGGGTTCCTCTCTCTCTCTCTCTCTCTCTCTCTCTCTCTCTCTCTCTCTCTCTCTCTCTCTCTCTCTCTCTCTCTCTCTTTCACTATACATGCGTCAACATTCGCTAAGAAGTACTAGAGTCTCCGAAGATCACAAGAATACGAACTTTGTCTCAAGAAGCAGAGTCAGGGTGAGGGCAGGGAGGGGTTGAAACTAACCACACGCTAGAGCAGTTTGTGGAGACTGTAAAAGTAGATGGCAGGCGCAGGAAGACCGAGGAGGAGGAGGAGGAGGTGGTGAAGGAAGAAGAAGAAGAGGAGGAGGAGGAGGAGGAGAGATTGGGTTCGTGAGTTTTAGGTCTCTCTCTCTCTCTCTCTCTCTCTCTCTCTCTCTCTCTCTCTCTCTCTCTCTCTCTCTCTCTCTCTCTCTCTCACACACACACACACACACACACACACACACACACACACACACACACACACACTCTCTCTCTCTCTCTCTCTCTCTCTCTCTCTCTCTCTCTCTCTCTCTCTCTCTCTCACACACACACACACACACACACACACAAACACACACACAGGTTGTTTTCTAATTGTATTTGAAGAGTTCTTAACACTTTTTCGTCAGCGATTTTTTCTGGACATTACACTGCATTGCCCTCTTGTATTTTATTAATGTCTGCAAAAAATAAGTAAATGAATAAAATAAATAATAAATAGCTTGCAAGAGAATGTTGTGGTGCAGTATGCAAAATAAATCGCAAAGGAAGTTGTGTTGCAAAACCCCCTGTGCCACCTGGAATACAATACAAGGGTGTGTGTGTGTGTGTGTGTGTGTGTGTGTGTGTGTGTGTGTGTGTGTGTGTGTGTGTGTGTTGTAGAGAGTCGTGCAGGTGAATATGTAAGCTGGTGTTGATTGCAAGGGTTATATAAGAGGAATAGAAAAAGTTGTGTTCTGCATGAATTGTGTGTCAGGAAGCTTGTTTTGCAGAGGTAAGGTGATGTGGTTTGCAGGAGTTATAGAAAAGGAAATACATGATGAACTGGAGTATAGGAAATCCATAGCCCTAAATGGAAAAGATTACGTGGAGTGAAAAAGTTGTTAGAGTGGAAATACTAAGATGATGTGGAAGAAAATATTATGATGATGTGGAGTGCAAGGGGTATGTAGCTAAGTGGAAGTATAATATGATGTGGAGTTTAAGGGGTATGTAGCTAAGTGGAAGTATAATATGATGTGGAGTTTAAGGGGTATGTAGCTAAGTGGAAGTATAATATGATGTGGATTGTATGAGGGATGTAAGTGGAAATTTAAGCTGATGTGGAGTGCAAGAGTTGTACAGGTGGATATGCAACTTTCTGTAGATTGCAAGAGCCACGTAAGAGGAATAGAAATTGTTGTGCAAGAACTGTGTGTCTGGAAACCTTGTGTTGCAACGACGGAGTATGTTTGCTCTTGTGTAGTGCTCGAGTTGTGTAAGTGTAAATCCAGCAGTTCCATCATGTCGTAAGTGTGTAATTGTGAATCGAAGTTGTTTTTTAGCGTCAGAATTGTGTAAGCGTAAATCCAAGCTGTTGTGTAGCGCCAGGAGTGTGTAATTGTGTAATGCTGTAGTCTTGTAATTGTGCTCGTGCTTGTTGTGCTGCGGATGTACACTTACCCTTCATTACACTCTCGCCTCACTTATTTCCTTGTTATTTGCGAGCGTGATTTTGATCTAGTGGGGTCGGCGGGTCTGGGGGTCCGTATCTATAAAGGGTCTTACGGGCTCTATGTTGCCTGACCCTGCGTCCAGTGAGGAGAGAGAGAGAGAGAGAGAGAGAGAGTGAGTTAGGCGCCTTATGTTGCTTGATCCTGCATCCAATGAGAGAGAGAGAGAGAGAGAGAGAGAGAGAGAGAGAGGGGGGGCGCTTTAGTTTGCGTTATTTATTTATGTATTTATTTACCTTGATATATACGTAAATTTGAATACTTTAGGAGGGTTTATAAATATGGTCTATGGTGTTGCTCGCGTCGTGAACAAAAGGAGTGGAATATATTTGACGAGAGCGATTCATCCAAGGTCGAAGTCTCTCTCTCTCTCTCTCTCTCTCTCTCTCTCTCTCTCTCTCTCTCTCTGTATGTGTGTGTGTGTGTGTGTGTGTGTGTGTGTGTGTGTGTGTGTGTGTGTGTGTGTGTGTGTGTGTGAGATCCCTGGCTTCATCAAAATGTAAATGAGATATAAATTTTAACCAATTGTCCATGAAGGCGTCTTTTTTGCTTTTTTTTTTTTTTTTTTTTTTTTACCTCATTCCTGTTACGTTATACAATCATCACCACTTCAGCACGAGGACCACGTTTATCTTAGCTCGTATTCTCGTCAGATGAGGAGGCTCGTAGCACCTCTCCCTTAGCGATTTGTTATTGGATATGGCTGGTTAATGTCGTATGTTATTTATGCAGGGTAAGATGATGTTACAAGGATTTATAAAAGTAGGACAGTAACGTGTAATAAGTCGCATAGGAGGAGATGTTAATAAAATTAATCGCAAAGGAAGAGGTGTTAGGGAGCTTCCTTAACCGACGAGAATACCGGCCCTTCGAGGAGGTGTTAATAAATAAATCGCATAGGAAGAGGTGTTAGGGAGCTACCTTAAACGACGAGAATACCCGCCGTTGCCATTCAGACGATTTTATCCTCCTCACGAGCGATCTCTTGGGCTGAGGGGGTTGAGGAGGGCTGTATCTAACCCCTTCAATTGCGAAAAGCCTCTCCAGAGCCTTAAAAAATCGTCTGAACATCTAGGAAAGTGAACGAATACGTCTGAAAGGTAATTATGCTTAGAAAAAGTCGAAATGGAGAGGTTGGATGTACCCTTAATTATTCTGAATAAATCTTTAATTAGTCTGAGTATATCTTTAATTAATCTGAATAAATCTTTAATTAATCTGAATAAATCTTTAATTAGTGTGAGTAAATCTTTAATTAATCCGAATAATCTTTAATTAATCTGAGTAAATCTTTAATCTGAATATATCTGATTAACCTGAATAAACCTGTAATTAATATCTGAGTAAATCTTTAATTAGTATGTTTGTGAAATGGTGAATAGGAGGAAAATAAACTTGAATGCAAAGCTATATATAAGTGTGGACATGATAAGAAAAAAAAAAAAAACAGACCTTGGCAGAAGAATGTTAATAAGAAACAGACCCAAATCCAAAGCTGGAAGTGAGAGGCTGGTAGGGGTAGAAATAAAACAAAAGAACGCGTCATGGGAGTGAAGGGAGGGTTAATGGGAGGAAAAAAATGGACCCCTTATAATTCAAGGAGAAAATATGGAAGTAGACTCGAAACCCAAGCTCAAAGTAAGTGTAGGGTAGGGATCGAAATAAAACAAAGGAACACGTGATGGTCGTGAAGGGGGGGGTTAATGGGGAAAAAACAGACGCCTTATAATTCAAGGGAGAAAATTTGGTCCGAGATGGCAAGAGCGGTATTACATAAGTGGGGAATGACAGGGAGCATGTAAGACCTTCACCCCGACCAGAATTTAGAGCCCCGTATATCAGGACACCCTCTGTAATTTAGAACTATCAAATGCTGCCTAAATGCCCAAGTCAATAATAAAAATGTATTTATTGTGTGTATCTTAAACCAGAATCGCCTTAGATCTAATCTGCACTTTTATTTATGGCCGCGTTGAAACCTAAAGGAATATATTCTCTCCTCTCTCTCTCTCTCCTATCTACTTTACTCTCCTTGATTCTCCTTACAGCTTGTTCGTCCCCTTTCCACACCACCATACCTTATCCCTCCTACCCATCCCCTTTTCCTCCTCCCCCTATTGTCCTCCTCCTCCTCCTCCTCCTCCTCCTCCTCCTCCTCCCTTCATCATATGGTTTTATACCGCTTTGATAACTTCCTCATTTCATATATGCTTTTTCATATCCTCCTCCTCGTCCTTACTCTTTCATCTTAGCTTTTCATCGCTCCTCCTTCCGTTTCCCCTCCTCCTTTTTTCATAATTATCATCATTATCATCATCACTTTTTTCTCCCCGTCTTTCCTCTTCCTGTCTCTTCTCACTTTTGTCTCCAGTTCTCTTTAGTGTCTCAGTCTCCTCCTTCTCCTCTACCCCTTCCGTTCAGTTTTTCTCTGCTTATAGAGCTCCTCGTCCTCCTCGCCCTTCATCATATGGTTTTATACTGCTTTGATAACTTTCTCATTTCATATTTGCTTTTCCATACCCTCCTCTTCGTCTTTACTCTCTTTCGTCTTAGCTTTTCATCGCTCCTCCTCCTCTTTCCCCTCCTTTCATCTTCATCATCATCATCATCATCCATTTTTTTTCTCCCCGTCTTTCCTTTCACTGCCTCTTCTCACTTTAGTCTCCGGTTCTCTTCTGTGTCTCAGTCTCCTCTTGATCCTCTACCCCTTCCATTCAGTTTTTCTCCTCCTCCTCCTCCTCCTCCTCCTCCTCCTCCTCACATCCCTACTACATCACGGCTTTTTTTCCTCTTTCATTGAGCTTTACTCCTCCTTCCTTCACCTCTTTCTCCTTCCTCTCGCTCTTCAACACTCCTCTCCACTTCCACTTCCTTCCACATTCAATTTCTCACTGTTTATATCGCCGCCTCCCTAGACATCCCATCCCTCGCAATCGGAGCAGACGAATCAATTCCACATTGCACATTTATGAGGGAAAAATGAAGAAGGTGACGTTTGCTCGTATACTTGAGTCTCCCCCCCTCCCCCACCCTCGTCTTCGTCCGCCCTGACCGCCGAAGGAAAGAAAACGGAATGAGAGAGAGAGAGAGAGAGAGAGAGAGAGGAGTTTGGAAGGGAGAGGACGTATGAAGCATGGAATTATTAAATATAGAGGAAGATGAAGAGAGAGAGAGAGAGAGAGAGAGAGACTTGTGAGGGAAGTTGCTGAGTAGGAGAGAGTGGAGGGTGGGAGGGAAAGGGGGAAAGATATGGGAATCATGAAGTTGCACAGAAGTTAGGAAAAAAGAAAATATAGTCTCTCTCTCTCTCTCTCTCTCTCTCTCTCTCTCTCTCTCTCTCTCTCTCTCTCTCTCTGATTTCATTCACAAGTTATATAAATCTGTCAAGAGTGAGTTATGAGCAGGAAAAGGAAGTGTCAAGGAAAGTTGGAATGAAGAATGGAAGTGGAGAGAGAGAGACAGAGACAGAGACAGACAGAGAGACAGACAGACAGACGCAGATTTGAAGTAGTTAGAGTTTGTCTGTCTTTCTGTCTGTCGAAGTTTGTGTCTGTTTTGTGTCTGGCCATCCTTATATCCCTCCGTTTGTCTTTCTGTCCATCTGTGCCTGTCTGTTTGTCGGTATCTATCTCCATCCAGTTATGGGTCTCTCTCTCTCTCTCTCTCTCTCTCTCTCTCTCTCTCTCTCTCTCTCTCTCTCTCTCTCTCTCCGATTTTTTTTTTTTTAATCGACTACAAATGGGTCATAATGGCAGACAGTTTTGTTAAGTCCCAGTTCTCCCCTTGACCACGACACCTTAGAATTATCCCTTACAAGATCAGGTATTCTCTGTTTACTTATTATTTTCATTCAGTGCCCTGTGATTTTTATTTAGCTGAAAGTGATGTCGTAGGGGTCTGGATCGTCAGGTAGGGATATATGCAGCTGTACATCTAAAATCCTAATATCTCTCTTCCAAACCTCCACTCGTAAAGCCAGTGTCGCTGACGATGGTGCCGTAAAATCCAAGAGTTTCCTTGTGTTGGGATGGGTGTTAATTTGGCACCGTATTCATTCACTTTCTTGACTAAGGGTTTTTACAAGCTTCCGTGTTTATGTTTTTCCTCATTTATTTACAGCGTCCAAACACATTACGCCAAATCTTGAGTGAATTCTGAACGCGGAAAATACGACTAAATAAAATGCCTTCTGGAGATACTAGACCGGTATGGTGGCGTGGTTGTCTTTAGTATTAAATAAGCTCCTTCATGAATACACCCCAAGCATTAAGGTTTTAACAGGAAAACAAAACAGGAAAATAAATGCCATTTCTATCGCCAGACGTCCTGCTATGTTTGGGGTGACGCTGACAAAAAGTAAACTCAAATGTATACTCTAAGAGGCGGTTCAATATAAGCCTGTTTGTGTAGGGCCCTGAGATAAGGCTACCGTGTGCAATTAAAGTTAGATGACCAGCCTGCCTCCCTTCAAAAACATTGTGTAGGCTTGATAATCCATTCCCAGCAGTCTTCTCAGGTTCCACACACGGTCACATGTCACCCATAATGCACTGATGTCCACCGTTCATATTGACTACATGTTAGGTTTGTCTTATTGGATACTGACTTGATGCAGGGGCGCTTTAATGCTGGTTGTTCTGGTGGAGTAGATGTTACAGACATTTATAACGAAATCCCCTAATCCCGTAGGTGTTCCCTGCCTCAGAGTTGGATAAATCACCCATTCTTTCATGTGTAGAGAAAGAAAAGACTGGGGAAAATTTGTGAATTAAAGTGATAATAGGATTGAAAATAAAAGTACCGCATGAAAGATAAATGAATGTAATGAAGACAAAGGAGAATAGAGTGTGTATGGGGAAGAAATGGTTGGCAGGAGGAGGACAAAATCTGTAAGGAAAAGGTGTTGAGGCTGTGAAGAAAATGCAGAGAGGGGCAAAAGGTGGAGAGGAAAGAAGATGGGGTTAGGGAAAGAAAATCGAGAGGAGAGATGTAAAATGTGTATGCAGGGAATAAAATGGTGGGTTGGAAGGGAGGAAATTTGTGGGTGGGGGTGATGCACAGGCTGTAAAGTAGTTGGAGATGGCAATAAAAGAGTGAATGAAGATAATTAAGGGTTGAAGAAGAAAGTGGGTGTGGAGAGAGAGAGAGAGAGAGAGAGAGAGAGAGAATGTGTGTGTGTGTGTGTGTGTGTGTGTGTGTGTGTGTGTGTGTGTGTGTGTGTGTGTGAAAAGTAGGTTGGAAAGAATAAATCATCGTGTGAGGAAGATGCTAAGAACCAGTAGACAGAAACAAAAGAACGGATAAGAAAGGCCAATGGGGGGTAGTAGAAGAAAATGATCCCCCTCAAGCGGTATTCCAGATTTCCGTGTCCGTCGGTAGTGCATTGGTTAGTATTATATTGGGTAATTGTACCTCCATAAATCATGCGGTATTATGTTGCCTAAACGAGAATAAAAACCCAACCCTGAGTCCCGTACCTTCAATGATGTTTTTTTCCCCGGAACTCTTCGTCTGGAGGCCTGTGTATCCGTGACGTCTTTCACTGCACGGCTAGGAAATATGGCTTTCTAAACGGGTACTTTGATACTGTCAGCTTGTCCGTGAGTAGTTTCCCGTGAGCGATAAAGTGTGAACGATAACTGGGTGGAATTAAAAGAGGCTGTGGCCAAGCAGTAAGAAAGCGACCCTAGAGCAGTGACGCGAGAGAGGGTTTGCGGTCACACGCCTTGACGACCCAGCTACAAATTGGCAGTTAAGAAGTCTGACTGGAAATTACGAATAACGATGCTGTTTGGTCGGCCTGTGAGTGACGGGTGGAGGCTGTGGTGGTGGTGATGCGGGGGGGGGGGGAATGTGGTGTGTGTGTGTGTGTGTGTGTGTGTGTGTGTGTGTGTGTGTGTGTGTGATATTGAGAAGTGTTACTGAGTGAATGATTCCGTGAGTAATAGTTGTAGTGATGTGACTGCAAAGTTTTTAATAACGTATGATATTTAAGCGTACTGAGCGAGCGATTCTGTGAGTGATGTGTATATTGATGTGTGACAAGTGTAGTATACTCGTATGAACACTTTAATATCTTGTGAGGATGTTACTGAACGAACAAGGGAGATTTTGTGACATGGCAGGAATGTAGCAATTTCCTTTTAAGATAGTCACTACGAAACATTGCCTTTTGTTAGTTTCGTCTTTTTACCTTCAGATGATTTTATTCAGCTAAGGAGATTCTCTTAATTTAGGGATAAACCATAGCATTTATTAGACAGTTCAGTTGTCGTGATCTTTCCTAAGTTGCATAAAATCTCTTCAGTTGCCCGAATTAAAGAAACAAGACGTCATCGGAGTGAAGTTTGACCCCACCATAATCTGGTCAAAGTTTTCGTGTCTGCTAGGCCCGTGTAGAGGGTAAGGTGAAAATTTTAGCACCATTTTTTTTTAGCATAATTTTTTTTCAACAGCATACTTGGAGTTGACCTATCATTCTGAAATTTTACTCGTAGGTAGTGAAGGTCAAATGATTGTTGCGGAACGGAAAGGCTAGGTTCTCCAAACGAAGTAAATTGCGAGCAACGCCACATCGTTAATATTCTCAAGTAGGTCACCTGTATCTTTTTAATATCGACGTGGGCCTAAGTAACGTACTGTAAAATGTTAGCCTGTCAAATGCAAAGATAAACCGGCAAGGGAGAGGTGCTTAAGAGCCTCCCAAGCCCACAAGATTACGGTAATAGGTTTTTTTATGGCCAGCTGCATGAGAAGGTGGAAGTTGAGGTGTGATGAGTGAATAGTGATGATTGAGTTGGGAATGTAGGCCGGTGTGATAGGAACGATGGTTATGAAATGGATGGCGTGCTGAGGTGTACGATAGTGATTGTGTGTGTGTGTGTGTGTGTGTGTGTGTGTGTGTGTGTGTGTGTGTGTGATCCTGAAGAGAGTGTAGTGACAAAGTTTGAGTACAAGGTGCTGAAAAGTCCAAGCTATGAATTTACACTTAACAGGTGTTGGGTGTGACATTCACGGTAACAGTTGTTAAAAATCAGATGCTGATAGTAAGTAAGCTGACCTACCGTAACATAAAGTAATGTATCCTGACCGACCCGAACTTAATGAAAACAAATAATGAAAAGGCAGACGAGTACAGAAAAATGAAACACACACACACACACACACACACACACACACACACACACACACACACACACACACACACACACACACACACACACACACACACACACGACCTAACTAACCTAACTTACATAACCCAAGCAGTTGATGAGTTGGCGAACGAGTGTGCAGAAAAACAGGATAAAAGACACGCTCACCCAAACACACACACACACACATAAAACTCCGTCCCTTAGCTTCTCCGTCCCCGGTCTCCTCCATATCTCCGCCGGGACAGTAAAAAGGATAAAGCAGGTGATTTATACTCTTACGACATCGGGAAAAAAGCCGAGGAGTGATTTTATGAACCTGTTCCCTTGCAGATGGGCGGAGGGACGCACTTTTCTCCCGCTTTACCTCCCCGGAGAAAACTTAATTTGGACGGAAATATACATGAGGGATTTATTTTTCGCCCGTGTTTTTCCTCGTACGTGGGGAGTTTATTTGCCTTTTTTTTTCTTGTTTCTCTTATACATGGGGGATTTATTTTTCTTCCAGGTTTACCTCCCCGAAGAAAAGTTTAATTTGGGCGGGAATATACAGGGGGGAATTTATTTTTATTTTCTAGTTTTATTTTGTCTTATACGTGGGGATTTATTTTTCTTGTTTCTTATACGTGAGGGTTTCTTTTTGTTGTGTTTTTTCTTATACACGGGGGATTCATTTTTCTCGTGTTTTTTCTTATACATGGGGGGATTTATTTTCTCGTGTGTTTTTTTCTTACACTTAGGGATTTATTTTTCTTGTTTTTTTTCTTGTACATGGGGGACTCATTTTTCTGTTGTGTTTTTTCTTATGCATAGGGATTCCTTTCTTATATATGTGGGATTTCTTTTTTTGTGTTCTTGTTTTTTCCCCTTAGACTTTTTTTTTGTTTTTTCATTTCTTGTTTTTGTTTTTCTTTGTTTTTTTGTTCTTGTTTTTCCCTCAAGAGTATTTTCTTCTTTTTTTTCCTGAGTGTTGACGTAATGTAATGTCGGTGGAGATTTATTTTCGTCTTAACCCCTTCCGCCCGATTACATAATTTTGGCCAGGAATAAACATAGGGATTTCTTCCCTTTTCATTCTTTTTTTTTTTTTTTTGCCTTCATACCGAGGACGTAACTTTAATTTGGCTGGAATATACTTGGGAGTTTGTTTAGATTCTTTACCCTTTCTAATGACGTTGTATAATTTGGCCCGAAAATGTATTAGGGGATTTACTTTTTTTTTTTAACCCATTCAAAACGATGAAGTCTTATAATTTAGTTGAAAAAAAAAAAGGGATTTATTTCTCCATTTTAAATCCCACCTCTCTCCTATGACCAAATCTAATGTGGCAGGAAACATACTTGGGGCTTTCTTTTTTCTGTCTTTCTCTTTCATTTTTTTTTTTTACAGTATCTGACCAATCAAGTAATTCAATTTTTTCGTTTATATATATATATGGGAATTTTATTAATGCACTTCACCCCAATGACGCAACTAAAGCGGAAAATAAGTTTTTTTTTTTTCAATACCTTCTGACCGATAACGTAATTAAATCTGTCTCTGAAATATATACGTCGATATTTACACTTATTTATATTTGTTTTTATTTTCTTTTTAATCCATCAGCATAATTATGTAACGTTAATTTGGCCGGATTTATATAAGGGGATTTATTTTCCTTCTGTAGCGTCTCTTTCTCCCTCGACGTGATTTATTTTGGCAAGGAAGTATACTTAGGAATTTATTTTTCACTTTTTTTTCTTATAACATCGATGACGCAACAATTTGGATGGGAATATACCTTTGATTGATTGATTGATTGATTTTTTTTTTATATTGTTTAGTGACGGATTTATGTGGCCGGAATTATCCTATGTATATAAGTGGATTAATATGATTTTCCAAGCTTCTTTCAGAGCGATGGCATTTTCTCGCATTATCTCTAGACGATTTTATTCGTGTGTGTGTGTGTGTGTGTGTGTGTGTGTGTGTGTGTGTGTGTGTGTGTGTGTGTGTGTGTGTGTGAGAGAGAGAGAGAGAGAGAGAGAGAGAGAATAATAATAATACAGTAATAATAATAACAATAATAATAATAATAATAATAATAATAATGATAATAATAATTAATTAATTAATTATCTTCCACAGGTAAACAGCCACCGATGTTCGCTCTTCGAAATGTCAGGTGAGAGAGAGAGAGAGAGAGAGAGAGAGAGAGAGACGTAAGTTGAATGTATGGCACACAAAAATAGACAACGCTGCCATATGCATAAATAAGTTGGTGAGGAAGAGGTGCCAGGTTCACCTTTTAATTATGAAAGTACGGACCCAAGTATCTATCAGCTCTGCAAGGGCGTCCCAAGTAGGCGGTATAAGCTTCAGTACCCTTAAGGAGTTCCAAGGTACAGAATATCATAGTCTCCCCCTCAAGGACCTGATACCTAAACCACTTAAACCCAAAGATGTCGTTTTTGTTATGTTTTTGTTGTATCAAGCATTTTTTTTTTTTTAGGGTCAGTTCAGATAGTGTGTATATTATTTTTTTTTTTTTATCTCGTCAGCTGCTTATCGTATTTATTTCCATTTCTGTATATTTTTCATCTCTACAACACCTCCATGTGTCTTCTTTATCACGTCTGTTTATCCTTTACTGTAGTCACTTATGTAATATCCTTCCCTTTAGTTATCTTTATAGTGCGCTTCTTTCTTCACTTCTTTAACATCCTTCACTCTTGTCACTTCTGTAATATCCTTCCGTTTAGTCATCCCTCCCCTGCTTTATTCACTTCTTTAACATCCTTCACGTCAGTCACTTCTATAGCATCACTTCAGTTTAGTCTCTTCTCTTACTTTACCTAAAATTCCAGCTTTTGATTAGAAATTTGTCTGTTATCTTCCCATTTACATTTACAGACACGTCCTTCCCTTCTATTTTTGCGTTCTTGTATCACTTCATTTAATATCCCTCACTTCAGTCCGTTCACGTGCCTAGTATCATCTATCTCATATCACCCACTTCAGTTCTTTCTGTCCTTCTGTAACATCTATTTTCTGATCATTTCAGTAATATCCCTAATTTCAGTCCGTGCTCTCCTATTGTGTCCTTATTTTATCGCTTCTGTAATGTCTCTATATCTGTCCTTTATCACTGCTAGAATATCCCCCACTTCAGCTTGTTCTCCTATTGTGTCCCTATATCACATCGACAACATGAGTCACCGCAGTCTGTTCTCCCCTGTTGTGTTCATATATCGCTTTTCCAGTATCCCTGTTTTGTTTATCGCTTCTATAACATCCCCCTTCCTCCATCACCTCTCAGTATCCCTCTTCTTATATCCCTTCAGTTCCCCCACCTCTATCCCTTCCCTCCTTCAGTATTTTTTTTTTTTTTTTTAAAGATCAAAGGAGGAAGGAGAAGCAAAGTAAATAAATAATCCATTCACCAGATTACAGGTTTCCTCCATTCATAAAAATAGGGGAGGATGGAACTAGAAGGCGTGGTATCTAATGCCCATGTAGTGTGGTGTAGATAGTTGGAGGCAGAGGTTTGTGAGAGTATGTTGGCCTACCATGTGTGTTAGTGAGAACATTGAAAAGGTTCAGCAAAGGGAGATGGTCAGGAACAGGTCCGGAGGGCTGGTGAAGCGGGACCTTCAGCTCTCCCTCTCACAAGCTTGCGATCCACCACGGGATTACCGCCCTGTTCGACCGGTGCCACAGTCTTCTTCGTATGTCACTTCCACGATGTCCTTCCTTCTCAGTGCGTTGTCTCATCCTCCCACCTCCCTTGAAATATCAGAGAAAGAGTGGAAATTGTAGAGTTGAATGAGAAAAAATTGTAGAGTTGAATGAGTGGAAATTGTGGAGCTGAATGAGTGGAAATTGTAGAGCTGAAGGGATTTACAGAGTTGTTGTAAGAGGCCCATTATCGATATTACCGAAATGGTGCCCGGCGCGGTTGACGACATTCCTAGCGGGACGGGGGAAGGTAGAGGAAGAATGCGAACTTGGGAGAGGCTAGACGCAGTGGAGATGATAATTGAAGCGTTCTGAGTCAGCGTCTTTGGCTGTTTCTTGGGAGTGTGTCTTTTTTTTCATTTTTGGTTTTTATTTTTGTTTTGCTTGTCAACGTTGATTTTTCTTTTTTTTTAACAGGACCACCGTTAGCCTCTTTTTGTGTTTCATTCGAGGATCTTTGTTTTTTTTTTTCCTTACTCTGATTTTTTTATCATAACCACCGCAAGTTTTTTTTTGTGTGTGCATCTTGTTTCTTTTTTTTTTGGGGGGGGGAAGGGAGGGGGCTTTTTTCGGGGGAGGGGGGCCGGGTACGCCATTTTTTTTTTTTTTTTTTTTCTTCGAATTATTTATCATCGACCCATCGTTACAGTCACATTTTTTCCAGTCTTATTCTTGATCCCTTAAGATAATTTGAGTCAGCTCAGGAGAGACTTGAGACATGTGGGGTTAAATATAGTCTTCATACACCCCTCCCCCACCCATCATACGTAGAATGGGTGCTCAAAGGTTCTCCTGTGCTGAATAAACTTGTCTAGTGGTGGTAACAAGGAATTTTGTAGGAATTTTGACCTCCGGCTGAAGTGGTTACCCCCTTCACATGGTTGTTGTTATTTTCATGTTCTGTACAACGTTGTATTATTCCGGATAAAGAAACATCCCTCCCCTCCCCTCCCTTCCCATCCCTTCCCTTCCTTTCCTGGTCAGTGAAGGTAATCCCTAACTTCCGTTTCGAAAATTCTGTAACTGAGTAAAATCGTTTAGAGCAAATAATAATAATAATAATAATAATAATAATAATAATAATAATACCTTTACTTTATCATTAGAAATACTGTACGTGACATTAAACACGTAGGAATAATGTATATAAAATTACACAGTATAGTCTTTTAACAAATTAATTAACGTAACATAAAATTGTACAGTATCGTCTTTTAAAATGTTAATTAACGTATAGGCTACAGCATAAAATCACTTCAATAATGATGTAGAAGAGAAAAGAAATATGAAAGCTCAAGAGGGTAATTTGTACATTGACGTCTTGGCCTAACATTGCCTTTAACCACATATCTTTAGCTTTGTTTGAGATGCCCAAGAATAACCTCTTTCCATGCCCCACACACAGAGTATACGCCAAGTTTATTTCAGGTCGAATTAGGCTTTCATGATGTGTTTCTGTACCCTGAAGTTTGACCTTGACCCGTGACCTTGAATTTTAATCGACCCGCACCAGAATCGAATGTTTACTTTCAAGACCCATACGTAATATATGCGCAAATTTTCATCCACATCGCATCAGGCGTTCTTGAGATAATTCATGAACACAGATACATACTTGGGATCATAGCAACCGACGGGAATGCAACAGATACCAGGAACTTGCAACAACAAAAAAGAAAAAAAGAAATTAGGGTTTGCTAAGAAGATCCAGCCAAAAAATAGTGTCACTAGGACCGGATTGGGCCAAGACGAGTTTCTATAAGTGTAGACAAGATTCCGCGACAAAAATGCAGTGGGTGGGAGACCTTTGCGTCCGAAGAAGTAACACCTGAGGCCGAGGGGAATCCGATGGGTAGCCGACACACGAACCCCGGCCAGACCTAGGCAGCGTGCAGGTGAGGCAGGAGACGGCGGTGTGGCATGGGTCTGAGCCTGAGGAGTTGGTGGGGGGATTGGATTTTTCACGTATGGCACAAGCGCATGTTAACACACACACACACACACACACACACACACACACACACACACACACACACACACACACACACACACAGAAGAGAGAGAGAGTGAAATCCAACTTTACTGCAGTCGAATAGATTATAGTTTCTCTCTCTCTCTCTCTCTCTCTCTCTCTCTCTCTCTCTCTCTCTCTCTCTCTCTCTCTCTCTCTCGATGTCGTAGGGATCACGGCGTGTCGTAGGGATCACGGCGTCTCCCCTCAAACACGCATACACACAGACAGACAGACACACACACGGCCTGTAATACGATCTAATGACCCCCGCCAGACACTAGTGCGTAATGAAGCAGAGGGGGAGGGGGACGAGGGGGGTATTGAGCAGGAGGGAGGAGAGGAGGGGGGGCGCTAAGCAGGAAGGAAGGACGAAAGAGAGGTTGAAGAGGCAAGGGGGAGTGATAGGAGGAAGAGGGTAGGGAGGGAGATTGTAAGCAGAGAGGAGGGATGAGTAGGAAGGAAGGAATGAGGAGGTGATGAGCAGGATGGGGGAAGGATAGGGGGTAAGTGGGTGGGAGCACGGGAGGGACGGTGATCAAAAGGGGGAGGGACGAGAGGGGGGGGGAAGGTAGTGAGCTGATGGGGGCTGTGGAGGGGAGGGGGACGGTGAACAGGAGGGGGCGAGAGGTGAAAGGGGAGCGGTGAAGAAAAATGGAGCGAGGGGGCAGGGGAGAGCGGGGCGGGGGGCGAGCAGGAAGTGGGGTGCGTCAATGGCATGGGATGAGGTGAAGACAGGCTTACCACACCCTGCGTTCATTTAACACACTCAGGCTTACATGACTCAGCCAGCTAATTAAAATCGTGTAGGGTTAGCTGGAATGCAAAGCTGGAGACATTGCGACCCATCAGTAAAATCCAATGGGGTTAGTTGTAATAAAAAGCTGGAGATACTTCGACCTTGAGAGAGTTAATAGATTCGCACTGTAAAATAAAAGCTGCAAAATAAAGCTAATATTTCGTGGGGTTAGCTGGAGTAGAAAGCTAAGAAACATTTGGACCTTGAGTAAGTTCATGGATTCGGAAGCTAAAATAATAACTGTAAGTTAAAGCTAGAGTTTTTTCAACCATGAGAAGGTTAGTAGATCCTACGACTTGTATTCTTGTCGCGTAAAGAAGCTCCCTAACACCTCTTCTTAAGCGATTTATTCTGATTATTACACCTTGCCGTCCTCTTCTCTGTCAAATTAATCCATCTAATATCCCCGCACTCTGCATGAATAACGTACAAAAGGATATAAACCAGGCATATCCAAAAATAAATCGGTAAGGAAAAGGTGCTAGAGAGAGACGGGAATGCGGGCCTGTGACTCTCTCAGCTTAATGAAATCGTCTGATGGGAGATGCAGTACAGTATTCATCTCAAGTCTCATCTCAGGCGCATCTCAGTCTTATCTCACTATCAGCCTACTCTTGTCTCAGGTATATCTTAGTCTCATCTCAAGTCTTATCTCAAGTCTTATCTCAGTATCAGCTCGTCTTACCGCGTCTTATCTCAGTCTCAACTTCTTAGTCACGTCTCAGTTTCGTCTTAGTCTCACCCGATTAATATGGCATGGGATTAGCTGTATTAAAGTTCAAGATAAAATACGCGACCTTGATCGGGTTTACCACTTCAGTACAATGACGTCTTCTTTAATTTTGCTACTTATAGATGATTTTATTGAGGGAAGGAAAGACCCCTGGTTTTGTAGATGATTTTAGGCGTTTTTTTTTTTTTTTTTTGAGGGAATAGAAGGAGGATTTTTTATTTATTTATTTTTTTATGTTCACTACTGGATGGGTTTCTTAAGATTAATTTTATACAACCGGAGAAAGATCAGCCGTACTTAGGTTAATGTTGTCTTTATCTTACTCAACCATTTCGTAAAGATGAACTAAATCGTCTGAAGGTAAGAAGGATTAAAAGGAAAATACGTCTTGAGTGGAATGGTTAAAGGGCCTTCTCCTTCCCGACTGTGTGTGTGTGTGTGTGTGTGTGTGTGTGTGTGTGTGTGTGTGTGTGTGTGTGTGTGTGTCCTTGATTGCATTAGAGGTGTGGCTTAGTTCAGAACCCATACACGTGTACACTCATACCCACATATACATGCATATACAGACACGTGTGCACTTATATACCACAGGTGCCTACATTACACACACACACACACACACACACACACACACACACACACACACACACACACACACACACACACACACACACACACACACACACACACACACACACACACTACTATGTAATAATAATAATAATAATAATAATAATAATAAATAATAATTGGGTATGTTGCCTAACCCTCACCTCGAAGCAGTCTTATTTTCATACTTGAATTTTACGCCCAAGGTCATGGCGTGGTTTTCCTTGTCTCATCTCTTATTGCTAACTATATGTCTGGTCTTCCCCCCTGTGATATAATGGAAGCATCCGTTCTGGTCCTCCCCCCCCCCCTCGGTTATACTGTAATAGAATCGTCCGTTCTGATCCTCCCCACTCGGTTATAATGGAATCGTCCGTTCTGGTCCTCCCCCTTCGGTTATAATGGAATCGTCCGTATGTGCAGGGTTTCATTATAATTTTGATGCGTCGTGTCACTAGGATTTTTTTTTTTTTTTTAATGAACAAGAGGGAAAAATTTAGTTTAATAAATTCCATACAGCAGCTACAGGCGTCATCCGTTCATTAATATATATATATATATATATATATATATATATATATATATATATATATATATATATATATAAGCCTCCTAAGCTTAAATTTGTGTCTAGTATTCTTTGCTTATATATGGAGTTGTATTTATAAAGTCTCGTAAGCTAGTATGTAAGATCGCTTTATCTTTGTAGTCGTATTTATATACTCTTTTAAGCTTAAGTTGTGAATAAGATTGCTGGTATATACGTGGAGCCTAATATAATTATAAACTCGACTAAGCTTAAATTTTGTTTAAGATTTCTTGAATGTATATGGAACCGTATTTATAAATATTCCTAAGCTTAAGTTGCCTGTAAGATTGTTTGTCTGGAGATGAAAAGAATACAATGAGCGAGAATAAGAAATGTA
This sequence comes from Coenobita brevimanus, assembly GCF_032717465.1. Classification (NCBI taxonomy): domain Eukaryota; kingdom Metazoa; phylum Arthropoda; class Malacostraca; order Decapoda; family Coenobitidae; genus Coenobita; species Coenobita brevimanus. The sequence continues at coordinate 5,063,015 of NC_137021.1, forward strand.
AATACCTCACCTAATTGCAGAGGCTAACACAGGTGAGTCATCTTGAGCGAGGCAGTATGAGGAAGTAAGAAAAATAAAGAAGCCCTGCTTTATTAAGTAGAATAAAATCGTCTGAAGGCAGGTAGAGGAGAATTAAAAGATACCTGAGTCATGGGATTGAAGGGGTTAGCATAGATCAGTAATCTTGAAGAGAGGCGAGTATGAGGAAGTGGTGTGATGAGATAAAATGAAGAAGTAGCTGAGGTGTTAAGGTGTGCTTAAAAGAGTGTAGAGGCAGGTAGAGGAGACATAGAAGATACCTGAGTCATGGGATTGAAAAGGTTAGCACAGGAGGTCAGTCATCTTGAAGGGAGGCGAGTATGAGGAAGTGGTGTGATAAGATAAAATGAAGAAGTAGCGGAGGTGTTAAGGTGTGTTTAGTCTGGCTTGCCTCGCCCAGCCCTGTTTGTATGTAATCTGAGAGCACGTTTGATCAGCCAGGTTTACAGTGGTATGGGGGGATGTTATCTATCTTCCCCCTCTGTCTATCTCTCGACCTGTTTATCTCCTTATCTGTCTTATGTCTTTATCTCTTTACCTATTGATCTATCTGTCTGTGTGTGTGTCAGTCTGTGTGCCTGTCTGTCTGTCTTTTCCTACCTGCCCGTCTCTCTCTCATATCTGTAGTTCTATACCTTGCCCCTCTCTCTCTCTCTCTCTCTCTCTCTCTCTCTCTCTCTCTCTCTCTCTCTCTCTCTCTCTCTCACACACACACACACACACACACACACACACACACACACACACACACACACACACACACACACACACACACACACACACAGAAGAGCCGTCGTATTACACCACTGAGTTACGGGAAATAATGCAAAAAAAAAACAAGAATTTTCGGCAAATTAAGGTGAGCGAATAAAGCAATATGTCGTCGTTCAAGTTATATATATATTTTTTATTACTGGTTCCATTACTACCTTCACCATTCTCTCATGCTCACCGTTAACTCTCATGCTCACCATTAACTCTCATGCTCACCATTAACTCTCATTCTCACCATTAACTCTCATTCTCACCATTAACTCTTATGCTCACCACTAACTCATGCTCACCGTTAACTCTCATTCTCACCATTAACTCTCATTCTCACCATTAACTCTCATGCTCACCACTAACTCATGCTCACCATTAACTCTCATGCTGACCTATTTAGTGGTTGCATAGGACTCAGAAACATGAAAAGGAAATTACCGGAAAAAAAAAAAAATGAGTGAAGTGTATAATGTTGGTTTCTTTTCACGTGACGGAACTGGGCCACTCACACCTTGAAAATTAGGTTGTGGTGACTTGAAATTAGATTAACTTTAATTGTGAAGGATGAGTGTGTCTTCCAGTCAGATCTACCCTCCAATCTTGACTACACTTGACGTAAACGGGATTAGGAAACAGAGGGCATATAGTGAGAGTTATAAATTCATTCATTCATTCTTTTATTCATTCATTCATTCATCCATTCATTCATTCATTCATTCATTCATTCATTCTCCTTTTCGAAATTTCCGGCAGTACCACAAGAAAGTGTCCATCTCATAATCCCTAACTTTTCTTTCCCTCCTCCATTCTTCCTTGTCATCGTAAGTTTCCTCCTCCTCCTCCTCCTCCTCCTCCTCCTCCTCCTCCTCCTCCTCCCCCTCCCTTCAGAATCAGTCATCCATCACTGGCGTCATCATCCTCCCTTCTCTACACATCAAAAAAAATTCTTCCCCCTCTTATACACAGTTTGTACCTCTCTCCCATACAAACTCACCTACCCTCCTCCTCCTCCTCCTCCTCCTCCTCCTCGTCTTCTTCTTCTTCTTCTTCTTCTTTATGAAATGCCTCCATTCGTTTTACTGTAGAGTGGGCATGACGCGGCGTTTCTCCAAGCAAATGATATGTTGATGATGATGGTGATGATGATAAGGTGGAGGAGGAGGAGGAGGAGGAGGAGGTTCTAATTGTAGGCGATACAGAAACCCTTTTAGGGCTAACTATGGCATTGTTATAAAAGTCTTTTTAGGGTTAACTTTAGTATTGTTTGTGTTTCCAGTGAGCCTCTAGGTTTCAAAGAGTCTCTTGCTGTAGTGTAAAGCAATATGGTGTGTTCTGTGCTTGGTTCTCCTCAGTCCTCTTTTTCCTCCTTATCTTTTGTCTCTCATCCCCCTTTTTCATTTCTTTCTTTATCATCATCTTCCATCTCGTCGCACCTCTTCTTTCTTCTTCATTTCTTCCTTAATCATCATCATCCATCCCCTCTCTCTTCCTCTGTCTTCTTCATTTTTTCCCGTATCATCTTCCTTCTTGTCTCACTTCTTCTCTCTTTTTCATTTCTTCCTTTGTCATCTTCCATCTCTTCTGTCTTCTTCTCTTTTCTGCATTTCATCATTTATCGTCATCTTCCATCTCGCCTGTCGTCTTCTTTCTTCTTCATTTCTACCTGTATCGTCCTCTTCCATCTCGTCTTTCATCTCTTCATTTCTTCCTTTATCATCTTCAATCTCGTCTTTCATCTCTCTTTTTCATTTCTTCCTTTGTCATCTTCCATGTCTTCTGTCTTCTTCTCTTTTCTGCATTTCATCATTTATCGTCATCTTCCATCTCGCCTGTCGTCTTCTTTCTTCTTCATTTCTACCTGTATCGTCCTCTTCCATCTCGTCTTTCATCTCTTCATTTCTTCCTTTATCATCTTCAATCTCGTCTTTCATCTCTCTTCTTCATTTTTCTTTCTCATCATCTTCCATCTCGTCTCTCTCCGTCTGTCCTCACCATTTCTTACTTTACCTCCTCTCTGTGCCCTTTTCTTATTATCCTCCTCGCTGTTTCTGCTCTCTGCTTCTCTCTGCGTAGGTGTCATTTTCCTCCTCTCTTCGTCTGGTTCTCCCTCATCCACATTCCCTCTCGTCCTCCACTTTATTTTCCTTAACTTTCATACCGTATTTTTTTTTTTTTTTTTTTTGTAAGTAGCTATTATTATTATTAACGTTATTATTATTATTATTATTATTATTATTATTATTATTATTATTATTAATTGTAGTAGTAGTAGTAGCGCTTTGTCTCCTCCTCCTCCTCCTCCTCCTCAAGCGTAATGCTGCAGGAATGTCACTCAGTCCGCAGGCATTATACAGAGCCTGTGTGTGTGTGTGTGTGTGTGTGTGGTTAAGTATTTACATATCTACATGTATCAGTCTGTCTCTCTATTTATCTTGCTGTCTATGTATGTATATATGTACGTTATGTATGTATGTATGTATGTATGTATGATACCTCATCCTTCATATCCCAGCCTACATATTAGCTTCTCTCTGGATTTAAGGCTTTCTTGCCCATGATTACATGGGGATTTTCTCCCTTTGAGGCTTTACTCCCGATTCACCCTCTCTTTGTGCGTACAGCCTCTACTTCGTGCCAGTTGTGTGTGTGTGTGTGTGTGTGTGTGTGTGTGTGTGTGTGTGTGTGTGAAGAGGTATGTTGAAATGTTCTTGAGTTTTTTTTATTTTGTGTGTGTGTGTGTGTGTGTGTGTGTGTGAAGAGGTATGTATGTTGAAATGTACTTAAGTTTTTTTTATTTGTGTGTGTGTGTGTGTGTGTGTGTGTGTGTGTGTGTGTGTGTGTGTGTGTGTGTGTGTGTGTGTGCGCGCGCGCGAAGAGGTATGTATTTTGAAGTGTTCTTGAGTTATTTTAGTGTGTGTGTGTGTGTGTGTGTGTGTGTGTGTGTGTGTGTGTGTGTGTGTGTGTGTGTGATGAGGTATGTGTGTTGAAATGTTCTTGAGTTTTGTGTGTGTGTGTGTGTGTGTGTGTGTGTGTGTGTGTGTGTGTGTGTGTGATATTTCTTCGTGCGTTGGTTTTTACTGTGCCCGGGAACATATATGACTGCCAGTTATTTATAGATCCCTCTCCATATTTGAAATGTGTGTGTGTGTGTGTGTGTGTGTGTGTGTGTGTGTGTGTGTGTGTGTTTATTACAAAGTATTTATGCCTGTTTGTTTATTTGTTTTCATATTTTGTAGAAGTTTGTAATGTATGTGGAAAATGTCAGTTCTTATCATTGTTAAGATGCAAACTTATTTTGAGGGTTATCGAATGATTTAGGAAGAAGTGACGCCTTTAAGAAGTAAAACCAGATCATTAATATTATTTTTTTTTATTGCGTTTGTTTGCGTTTGCGTTGTACTTAGGCTCAGATATTTGTGCATTTTGGTGTTTGTGTGTTTTGATTGTGTGTTTGTGCCTGTAACTTACGAATGCGTGGGTTTGTATGTGAATGTGTGTACTGTATGTGCATGTGTGTCTATGTTTTGTGTATGTGTATGCTTATTCTTGTTGCCATGCATGTACACCTGTCTGTGGCCTTCATTGGGAGTGCACACGTGTGGGTTTGAGTGATTGAATTTGTGTGTTGTTGCCGGCGTTTTGACGTTATAATTATAGTGTATGTGTGTGTGTGTGTGTGTGTGTGTGTGTGTGTGTGTGTGTGTGTGTGGTCAAAAAGAGAGTATGTTTGTGTTCTAGTGTGAGTGTATTCAAGTGTATGTGTTCAGTTGTGTAATGAGTGGATGTCTGTCCTAGTATGTATAATTCAGTGTTCATAATGAGTGTCCCAAGTGCGTGTGCGTGCAAAAGAATGTGCTCAAGTGTTACATTGTGCTACATTCGGATCACCTCCCAACTGAGCATGCCCACCTTACAATCATCGCGCAGATCAACATGTCATTTGCATAAACCCGGACTGTAATAACCAACAACCTCAAGAGCAATTTTCACGCCCCACGGGAAAATTATAGTTTGAGCGAGAGATTGGGGAAGGGGAGGAGGGAGGGGTGCTTGGAGAGGGAAGGGGGGTAGAGAAGAGAAGGGGTGGGGGTAGGATGGAAGTGGGGTACAGGAGAGAAGAGGTGGGGCAGGATGAGAGGAGGGGTAGGGGTAAGAAGGAGGGGGGTCAGGAGTAAGCAGGGAGTGGAGGAGGGAAGGGGGTAGTGATAGAAGGGGTGGGATGGAAGGGGGTTAGAGGTAAGAGAGACTGGGGGATAGGGGTAGGAGAGAAAGGGGGAGACTGGGGGATAGGGGTAGGAGAGAAAGGGGGGTGTCCTAAACGATAGAAGGAGAGAAGGTGAGTAGGGAGGTAGAAGGAGAGATAAGGGGTATGGGGGGCTAGGAGCGAGGGGGCAATACGAGGAGAGAAGGGAGATGTGAAGGATGTGGAAGAGAAAGAGGGACAGGAAGACAGAAAGGGGTACGGATGAGGTAGGAGAGAAAGGGGGGTAAGGGAAGGTAGGAAAGAAGGGGGTAGAGGGGGTATTTGGAGAGAAATGGGGTAGGAGCGTAGGAAAGGGGGGAGTATGGTGAATAGAAGGAGAGGAAGGAGGTAGGGAATAGGAGGAAGTGAGGCAGAAGGTTGCAGGAGAGAAGGGAGGAGGAGGATGGGGATAGGAGGGAGGGAAGGAGGGGAAGGAGGTATATCAGGTTCACTTATCTAGGAGCGTAGGAAAGGGGGGCGTATGGTGAATAGAAGGAGAGGAAGGGGGTAGGGAATAGGAGGAAGTGAGGCAGAAGGTTGCAGGAGAGAAGGGAGGAGGGGGAAGGGGGTAGGAGGGAGGGAAGGAGGGGAAGGAGGTATATCAGGTTCACTTATCTCACACTGCATCTGACCCCAAGCTATTTATATCCACGGCCATATATGCAGGTGCTGGAAGGTTACCGTGAGTTATATATGAGTTATATTATCGTCTCTCGTAGTAAGACCCTCCTCGTGGTTGGGCTGTCGACGGTACTGACATTTGCTTCCCCGTCTACGCCATGAAATACAACGTTGGCTGTTCGGTAATGCTTCGGTGCTTAGTAGTGATTTGTTCCTAGTGATACGGAATAATGTTAAGACTGTTTCGTATTGTTTAGGTATTTGCTGTAATGTGCTGCTTTGTAATGTTTAGGTTTTTATTGATGTCTGTGTATCAGTAATGTTTAACTTCTTAGTAATGTTAAATTGTTAATCTCACAAATAATCTTTAGCTTCTAGTGCTGATAGAGTTTTACCCCGTGCACCCATCTTTAATAAACAGCGGGGTTGCCTCAGCGTAGAGGACTTTGGTGGAAGCATGTATCACTTGCGACTGAGTACCCCTCCAGACTCAGGCTTTGGTGGAAGCATGTATCATGTGCGACCGAATACCCTACCTGACTCAACCAGTGGAAATCGAGTGGAATCGAACGCGAGACCTCTCAGTTGATGTACCGTAACCCACTGGACCACGACTGCTTTAATGTTCAGCTTCTAGCAATATTTAGTAATGACTTGGTATGTTTAAATCTTCCATAGTGCTTGACAAATATTAGCAGTGCTTTAGTCGTCATGTTATATAACTTTGCTTAAACGTTTAGATATGCAGTACCTGCTTTGTTTTTTGATTGTCAGATGACTATATTCAGAAGTCTAAGGCAGCAAAAAACACATTATTATTATTATTATTACTATTATTATTATTGTTATTATTATTATTATTATTATTATTATTATTATTATTATTATTACTATTATTATTATTATTATTATTATTATTATCATCATCATCATCGTCGTCGTCGTCGTCGACGTCGTCGTCGTCGTCGTCTTTGTCGTCGTCGTAGTTATTATTATCATTATTATTATTATTATTATTATTATTATTATTATTATTATATTATTTTTATTGCTGGAAAAATAATCTCATACAACCTCAGCTTTCGACCGTCACCGTAGCCAAAGGATTATTCCCTCCAGTGCGGTGACGCCTTTTATATTACACCCTCGCATTTACTAGGCACTTGTGTTTATTTTTATTTTTTTTATTCACTTCTGTTTTAATTCCAGTAGTGGAGGAGGTCGAAGTAATGTTCAAAATCACATTCATTACAGTGGGATTTTTATTTTTTTAATTCTTGCTGCCACCAGACGATTTTATTCAGCATGTAGGAGACGTTTAATAAGAATAGGGGTTAAAATTCTCCGCATTATTTATCTTAACACGATTTTTTTATAGTATTCTTGTTACAGCAGGACGATTTTTTTTTTTTTTTTTTTTTTTTTTTTTTTTTTAGCTTACTGGAGACGTGTTGTGTTTAGGTGGTTAGAAGCGAAGTGTGACTGGATATAATCGTCTGGAGATAGCAGGATTAATTTTAAAAGGGTCCTGGGATTGAAGGGAATAATAAGGATGAATGAAAATCGTCATGATATAGCAAAAATAACCTTAATATGGCTCAATGTGGCTGAGTAAAATGTGACGAAAGGGCAAAAATATATACATGCATGCATACATACGTACACGCATCAATATGTACATACTTACAGTGCGCGATAAAAATAGACTAATAAAGAATAATACGAATAAAAATAAAGAATAAAGCAAAATAAAGCATACAAATAAAAATATAAAGGAAGAATAAGTAATGAATAAAACTGAGGCCCTAAGCGTGAAAGCGGGTAAACTCAGTCTTGCTGGACTAAATCATATCATGATTGGACTATAAAAGGAAGTCCTAGGGCTGAAGAGGTTGAACCAATATGGCGGCGATGTCCAGGCTCGCATGCAAGAGGCTCTCAAGCGCTAATTGTCTCCAGGCCTCACCGTGACTCATGACCGCAGACTCGTGGACTTGGCGGACTCCCAGGCACTTTGTTTCCAAGCCTGCCTGCCACATTTAACTACTTTTGCGTATCACTATTATTTATTTATTTATTTATTTACTTATTTGCCTGCTTTATTTATTTATTTAGTGTGAGCGGGGGAGAGCCTTCGCCATTTCCTATCACTTTCTTATTATTTATTTATTTATTTCGGGGAGGGGGAGAGCCTTCGTCTTTGCTAGCCTTGTCCTATTATATTAGTCAAACCACCCTCTTACAGGACCTGCCTAGCGTGGACCGTCTCATTTACCCTTTATTTTAGGTTCTTAATGTTCTTATATTCTCTTGGGTTTAGAAGGCTCCGTGTGTGTGTGTGTGTGTGTGTGTGTGTGTGTGTGTGTGTGTGTGTGTGTGTGTGTGTGTGTGTGTGTGTGTGTCGGTGTCGTTGTCTGTGTACGTCCTATTTTGTATTTTCACTCTAATATTCACACAGCTATGATCGTAAAGACGCTGGTAACTATCAGCAAAGGCAAAAGTATACACAAACACATCTTACAGACGACTTAAGATTAGGAAAGCTTATAAATAGTGACCGCGGTGTTGCATTTTTTTCTCCACAAGGCGCCATGACTCACGCCGCCCTGGGCCTCTCGCATACCCACCCACCCGCCCACCCGCGTCCCATCTTGCATTCCTCGCGTCTTGGGGTAAAAGTGTCTGACGGTAGCGAAGATCAAGGGGAAAAGACTGACAGACAGACAGACAGACAGACAGGATCGCACAGACAGACAGACAGGAACGCGCGCACACACACACACACACACACACACACACACACACACACACACACACACACACACACACACAGAGCAGCGAGAATCAGTAGTGAGGATCAAGTGCGAGAGACACGATAAAGACTGTGTTTAATTCCGTTTTTTTTTTTTTTTTTTTTTGGCCTAGTTATACCCTTTTTATTTTAACTTGACCTAACAGCCACTTCTCCGTCATGAATGTTGAGTAGGGATTCAGTATTATGGTAACCCAAGAATAGGATGCTAGTCACGAAGAAGTGCTACGGAAATTCTCTAGATGTATGTGAAGTAAGCTCTGAAAACACGAAAATTTCCGCTAAGTTAAAGTGAATGAAGTATAGTGTACATTATTTTATACTCTTTAATTGCATTCCTAAATTAGCTTAAGAAGGATATTAGCAGCCATGTGGAGAAATAAACAGGGAAATAAATTATGCTAGACTCGTCCTCTGTTGCTGCTCCTGTTATTTTTTGGAGCTCCTATATGTCTTTTATCTTAACTTGACCCATAAATTCACCCCTTCCCAGCAAATTTTTCAGAGGCCATTGGTAGAAAAACTCAGTACGGTAGCTATGCATTCTTTTTCATGGCACTTCGTGGTTCGCTTCGTATTCTATTCTAGCGCCAATCAACTCTTACAACTCAGCATTTAGCGATGGGAATTTTAGGCCAAGTTAGAGTAAAGAGAGTATAGATATTTAATGGTAAGAACAGCCTATCCACAAGAGGCGACTTTTTTTTTTTTTTTTTTCAATCATGTAATGCCATAAAGGGAAGTAGACTTATCATCTACCCTTAAATGTAGCCTAACGTCGAGAGAGAGAGAGACGCCTGAACCGGAAATTCCTCCCGCTCCTCCCTCCTTTGATTAAATAACATTCCAGCACCTACATATTTGGTCAGGTATATAAATAGAGTCTGGACCAAAAATACTCTCTCTCTCTCTCTCTCTCTCTCTCTCTCTCTCTCTCTCAGTTGCGTGTGGGTCTGTCTTCTGATTGGCGTTTGCAGTAATCAGCGTCATGCTTTCTTTCCCAAGG
>NC_137021.1:5075000-5167500 GCF_032717465.1 Coenobita brevimanus
AAAGGGAGGGGGAAAGGATGATTGGATGGAGGGGGGAAGAGGGGAACAAGAGGAAGGGGAGGTTTGGGAGAAAGAAGGGAAACACTCGAGGGGAAAGGAGCAGGGGGGCTTGGTAGGTGGAGGGTAGGGATGAGATGAAAAAAAGGAGATGGTTCTGGGGGGAGAGGGGATTGGGATGCAGTGAGTAGGTCCCGAGGTTAGATAAAGGGTGGAAGCAGCCAGCAAGCCATTTAATGTTGTCCGAGTGGTTACATCCCATTAAGACGATTCGCAGGTAGATAATTGTTCTCTTAAAGACGATTCCCAGATATTACTCTCCTTTAAGACGATTCCCGTGACTGTTTCCCTTAAAGACGATTCCCAGATATTGGTTTCCTTTAAGACGATTCCCGTGATTGTTTCCCCTAAAGACGATTCACAGATATCGTTTTCCTTTAAGACGATTCCCAGATATCGCTTTCCTTGAAGACGATTCCCGTGATTGTGTCCCCTAAAGACGATTCCCAGATATTGCTTTCCTTTAAGACAGTTCCCGTGATTATTTCCCTTAAAGACGATTCCCAGATATTGCTTTCCTTTGAGACGGTTCTCAGATAGACGATTGTTTTTGGTAGACACTACTCATTTGAACGTTTCATTATCACTATGATGTTGTTGTAGTGTTATTAGATTATTAGTTTACTATTTTCATATATATTTCATTAGTAATTAGTGCTATTCTTTGTAATCTTAAGTTTTGTGAAATTTTCGTCATAAATGGATGAATATTTTACGGTAAGATAGCACTAATCATACATGCATTTTAAGAAACGATTTGCGGGCACCTGGCCTTTGGTTCCTTCTTCCTTGCATAGAAAAAAAAATGCATGTTAAGTACCAGAACCATTCATTTACCAGCATGCGCTTCTGTCGCCAAATCAGGCAGTCTAAACTAACAGGGCGCTTCACCGTCTTGCCGTCAATATTGTAAACAAGATATGTAACTCAGGTTGTGACACAGTTGATGAGTTTGTTACCTTTGCACTTCCTCCAAGACAGGTGAGTGTCCACACCTGGGTATCGTGACAGATGAGGAATGTATGACCTGTGTTAGCCATGAAGTGTTCAATAAAGAAGTGTTTTAAGCATGGTTGGGTTTGTTGTAAGGAATCTGTATCCGTTCGCTAATTCTGCCCAGTAAGATTTTGGATGTGGTTCCTTTCATTAACTCTTAAGTACTTAGGAGAGAGAGAGAGAGAGAGAGAGAGAGAGAGAGAGAGAGAGAGAGAGAGAGGATGACGTCAGGTTTACAAAGAAGCGTAAATGCCAACGAAAGCATCCGAAAAGGTCGTGTTAACACCTACTTTCATGTGTGTGTGTGTGTGTGTGTGTGTGTGTGTACCCTGATATGTGGTTGTACCGTTTGTGCGAATATGTTTGTATCTATGTGTGTATCTGCGTGCGTGTGCGTATGTGGCTTAAGGGAAAAAATAATGGGTGTGTTTATGTTAGGCAAACCAGAGACTTTTTTTTCCCTGACACATGTGGAAGGGAGGGAGGAGTTTTGTGGAGATGGTGAAAATAGTGGCCAGATGTAAACATTGGCCTCTTGCTTTGTTGCCATGGTTACGCTGCTATGCTTTGAGGGGTGGGGTTATTTGTTTGTGTTTGTTTTATTTGTTTTATATATCTGTTTGTTAGTGTTATTGTTGTTGTGTTATTGTTAATGCATATTGTAATAATAATAATAATAATAATAATGTATAATAATAATAGTAATATATATTAATAATAATAATAATAATAATAATAATAATAATAATTATTATTATTATTATTATTATTATTATTATTTTCATTATTATTATTATTTTCGTTATTATTTATTATTATTACTACTAGTAGTAGTAGTAGTAGTTGTATTTTTATTATAGGAGTACTCATTTTTATTTCATAATTATCCGCTTCTATCTTTCATCTCATATTTCCATTTTTCCTCTCTAATCATTCGTTTCTTCCCCTCCTTTTTTTTTTTTCCCCTCTTTATCTTTAGCTACTTCCCTATTGTTTACTTTCCCCCCATGTCTTTCCATTATTTCCCTCTGTTGTTTCCTGTTGCCTCTCTTATCTCATCGCCTGCTATCTTTAGTAATTCCCCGTGTTGTCTCTCCTATCTTTCCACTTCTGTTTTTCTTTTCTGACTTATCTCTTCTCTCAGTCCCCTGTTGTTCTTCCTTTGTATCTTCCCTCCCCCCTCCTTCACCCTCACCCCTCCCTCACCTGTGTTCTGGGGTGAAGGGGGGGGATAGCTTTACCTTTATTCCCTTGTGTTTTTTCCTCTCTAATCCTTTCTATATTTCTGTGCTATATCTACTCTCTCTTCTCCCCTCCTTCCCTTTCACCCCCTCCTTCTTCCTCCATCCCCTCACCCCCTCCTTCCCCTCAACCCACACCTTCCTTATCATGTTCTAAATAGTTCTTCTTTCACTATTACCTTTCCCTTCTTCCCCAGTCATCTTCCTTTCTGCCTCCCCTTCTCAGTTCACACCTCCTCCTCTCTCCCTTCCTTTCCCCTCACCTCCTCCTCCTCCTTTTCTGTATAGTGAGGGGAGGGGAAGATGAGGAAGGGGAAACTGTTATCTTTTCCCCTCACCTGTTATCTTTTACCCGGCGCCTCCTTATTTATCATTATTTACGATGGCTTTGAGACAGGAAATCTTCACCCAGAGTCATTTATTTTTCTTGGCTTCCAGGTCCCGGGGTCGTATATATAAATTTCCTAGAATATAAGTTTGTATTGGATTGCTTTTTATTTATGTACTTTAGATAGATACACTGTAGATAGATAGATAGATAGATATGTAGATACACAAGTACCTCCCTTTTAATTTTCCTGTTGTTCCTTGATGTATGGGTTGCTCCTTGATATATGGTTGCAAACGGCATCAGTATTAAAAGATATATATAGATAACGTACGAAATAGCATGCGAAAATCCAAAATAAATCTTCTTTGCTGGCTAGAAATTGGCCCTAAAATGCGATCCTGTTTCTTGTCTCACTGTGGTGGATGTATTTAAAGTGCTACGGTCATATTGTGTAAACTGAATACAAACAGGTTTTATTAATTCATGGCGGGGAGGGAGAGGCCGAAGATGAGTTAAAGGGATGGGGTATGTGAGTGAGGATGGTGTGAGATGGAGAGAGGGAAGCCTGTTAAAGGAGGGCTGGTTAGCAGGAGGCGATTTATCTGTTCACACCTCTTCCAAGAATAAAACCTTTGGCAATAGAAAGAAAGATACACAGAATTATAGCCTAAAACTTTAACCTGTGAGTCAGATTGCATTCCATTCTAGGTAGAGCAGTTAGCTGCGAGATAGAAAGACCAGACTTCCTCTATTTTCCGTCATGACATTCAATAATTGTGAAAAAAAAAACAAAAAAAAAAACAACACGAGTCTTTGCTTTTCCATTTGGTATATCAGGTTAATATCTTCATCAGGCGTCATTTAAGCTTCCCTCATCCCTGTTTGAAGTTTTCTTAATTTTGTCATTATTATTATTATTATTATTGTTATTATTATTATTATTATTATTATTATTATTATTATTATTATTATTACTGCTTATTTTAAAACTGCTATTTTTCAAAGGCTATTTGGCCTAATTTATTTTTGTTTTTAGGTGCTGGGGTGGTACTGATAAAAGATCGTAATTGTACTGTGTGTGTGTGTGTGTGTGATAAACCATTCTGCGTAAAAGTTAATCCCTTCAGGACGATGATGTATTTTTCATTTTATTCTTGCTGTCACCGGAAGATATTACACAGCCAAGGAGAGACGTTTCGACCCCGTCACTACTACAGATCCTTCCCAAATGGAGCAATATCACCTGCAAAGACTAAAACAAATACATCGTCGAGGCGAATGGAGTATTATCACATCATTTTGCCTTTCGATTTTGTTTATGTATTTATTTTATTTTCTCATCACATCTTTTTGCTTTTTTTTATTATTTATGTATTTATTTTTTTATTGGCTTATTTATTTTGGTCACTGATATTCACTGTTATTGTGAAGTGTTTAGTAGCCAGTGAGTGAAGACAAAAGTGTACACAAAAAGCCTTAAACACAACTTAAGCTTAGGAAACTTTATAAATATGACCTTCGTTCCCTCTTCACCCCCTCCGACCCTGGATGACCTCCACACGTTTTTTTTTTTTTTTTTCTATTTTTTTTTTTTTTTTAGATCGGACCCAGACGTTACCCCGTGTCCTGTCTCACTGTGTCAGGATTATTCAGCGTTATAATATCCTCAGCTGGAGTGAATTATTCCCTTTGGTTCCCAGGTCCCGGTCGCTCCTCACCTCCTCCTGACCCAGCTTGACCTCTGTGTGACGTGTTGACCTGAGACTAAAGGCAGTATTCTAGATAGTACAGAAGGTTTCATAGCACCTCTTCCTCAGCGATGTAGCGATGTTTTGTGCTCATTACATCATAAACATTTTCGTGCATCAGATGTTTTAACATCGGAATACATTGTATCAGTATCACACAAGAGAATATTGAAGTGTATCGTGCAGACTATATGGTTAAGGATGAGGGATTAGGTAATATCCAGAGCCACTTACAGCCCGTTCCAGTGCATGATCGCTACTCTTATCTCACTTTTTTGTTTCTTTTATTATTCAAAATCCTAATATCTCAATCCTGCGTCGTTATGGTTGGTTTCGAGGTCCCGGTCCCTCTTCATTTTCTGACCTTTCTTGACCTCTACACATGGCCTTTTGACCTGGAAACAGACCTTATTTACGAGAACAGAATTATAAATGTTATTTGTTCTCCAGGATGGTCAAGGAAAGGAGGGATCAGAATTTCCCCATCTCTTGTTCTTCATGCAAAAACAAATCATAGCTAAGAGTTCGGTCCTTTTGTCGTAGCAGCTGCGGCGGCGCGGCGGTGGCGGCAGCACCAGCAACGGCAATGACTGCTGCTGCTGCCATTGTTGTTTTTGTTGTTTTGGTGTTGCTGTTGTTGTAGCCTCAAGTTCATTTGGACGTGAACTCAGTGGACTGCCGACTGAAAATTCCTTTCCTGCAGTCCACCATTCACTTTTCGGGGGAGGAGGAGGAAATTGAGGGACGTTTGTATATCCTGACAGAGCCACCGCCCTGGTATATTGTGCCACCATGTGAAGGCGTCAATCTCCAGCACCCGGACCCAGCGTGATAACAACACATTCAGTAGATCCGAAAAGTGCCACATCACCTCCGCATTGCCTCGCTTGGTAAGGCTTGGCAACCAGTGTCAGTCCGTTTTTTGATTTTATTTTTTTATTTATTTATTTTTTTTTACCGATACCTCCGTTATCATGACGAAGCAACACAATCTCGCACGTATCTCCTGTAGCACCGGTTTCTTTGTGTTACATTTCCGTGTATCTATATCTGTCCACAATGTACGCCCGCAGCACACTGTATTGTCTGTATGTTTGTTAGAGTGACGCGGGCGAGATAGACAGGAAGAATGAATGCTATCTTTACCTGTCTCGCCATCTTCATCTCTGTCAGTATATTCCTTTATATGGTTCTCTGTCTGTCTCCTTATCTCCATATTTCTGTCATTACCTGTATTTCTCTCGGTGTTGATGTGTGTATTTATATCTCTTAGTATCTTTTTCTGTGTTGATATTTGTATTTTTATTTCTCATTATCTTTTTCTTTATGAATTGATATCATTTTCTGGATCTGTCTTTACCCGTATCAGTGTATTTCTGTTCGGTATCGGCATTTATATATCTCTCGATATCTGAATTTCCTTCTGTATTATGTCGGTAAGGATTTGTATCGTCTTGTACCCATCTGTGTCGTATCTGTGTCTCTCTTTCAGTATCTCTATGTCGGTACCTGTATTTATACCTGTCTCAGTATCTTTTCCTTTCAGTATATGCCGGTATCAAAATTTGTATCTCTTTCTATCTCTTTTATCTCTGTTATTATCTCTGTGTATCTGTTGTTGTCTCTCTCTCAGTATATTTTTCTGTCTCTCTATGTCAGTATCTCTATTTTATCTCTCAAATGATAATCTATAACCAATTCCAACTTCATTAACTTCATAATTTATTCATTTATTGGTCCTTTTTTGTCATTTCGCTCAATTTGTTTTCCTTCCTCTGTTCATCATGTTAAAAAAAAAAAAATACTGAGTAACATTTGGGCAAAAGAAAAGGATGCATGAACGCTAACCACTGGAATACGGTAGGGAGGCGGATGTGGCAGGAGTATTGAAGAGAAATACAATTGATAAAGGTTTCTGGGTAATTTTAGCGCCTTACATTTTGGCACAAGGTACGAAACAAGTGGAAATTGCTCTTCATATGTGCAAATCCAAGGAAATTTAGTGTTTTCATTTGTACCATTAGGCATAAGGGCAGGCCTGCTGTAAATACACTGATGGGGAATTGTAACACCCTCGCGATGTGTAGTGAGGGTGTATTGTTTCGGTAGGTGTGTGTGTGTGTGTGTGTGAGAGAGAGAGAGAGAGAGAGAGAGAGAGAGAGAGAGAGAGAGAGAAACTGCAGCTGTATCTTTACGGAAACAACCCTAATGACAAGAATACTGTACATAATATTTCACGTAATTAACGACCCTTCATATTATTACTAAAGACCTCGCTAGTGATGTGGTTATGTGGTTGGATTGAAATTTACCTTGATTAGGAAAGGTTACGTGATCAAGTTGCCTTACACCTTAATTATTCTCTCTAGATATAGATAGATAGATAGATAGATAGATAGAAGGTAGATATATATAGACAGGTAAGTAGATAGATCGACAGATAGATAGATAGATAGATAAATGGAGATATCATTCCATTAAGCAATCTGCCTTCATCTCAAATTTTTCTTTGTACGCGGAACCGACAGTAAAACTTTTTATTTTACTTTTCTGTTACCTAATTAATGTTTAATATAGAGATGCTATGTTCGTAAAGGTAATATATATTTTTTTCTCTTTCCTTGCAGGTCAGTGGTGCGGTGACATGACAGGTGTGTATGCTGTCAAACGTAACATGTATGCATCTCTCTCTCTCTCTCTCTCTCTCTCTCTCTCAGGTTTCACTTCTGCTTGCCGCCTCCCTTGCATCACTTCACCCGTTTTTCTGTGTGCCCGTGTTTTTTTTCTTCTTTTTTTCATGATTTGTATTCTCTTCAGCTGAGGAGTTCCCTAACACCTGTCCCTCATGGGTTTATTTCAGTGATCATCTCTCTTATATGATATTATGCAATCTGTGTTACTGAGTAATGGCATGCGTTAAATACAAGCCAAACGTAAGGTGTAGCAGTCAAAATAAATCGCTAAGGAATAGATGCTTGGAACCTTTCAGTGCCTATCAAGCGACCCCAGGCGTTTGTGTGTTGGTGCGTTATTTTTATATTACTCAGATCTGGTAATAATAGTCAGCTAATTATCACAGAAACTCACCCTCAGAAATTTTGCATGTGTGTGTGTGTGTGTGTGTGTGTGTGTGTGTGTGTGTGTGTGTGTGTGTGTGAGAGAGAGAGAGAGAGAGAGAGAGAGAGAGAGAGAGAGAGAGAGAGAGACAGCCCCTTCCAGTTGCTGCTGTTCCCCTTCCTTCTAAGGGATATAATGTAACCCTTTTCCCAACAGCACATCTCAGCTCCCCTTTATTTACATTCTGTCTCTCTCTCTCCTTCCATGTTTTCTCTTCTTCCTACTCCTTATTCCCTCTTTTCTTCATTTGCCCCACCTGATCTCTTTCCTCCTCCTTTCCACTTCTTCCTTTCTCATTCCTCCCATTTTTTCCTTCATCTTCCCTTTCTTACTTTCTTGTTCCCCTCTCTTTCCTCCTCCCTTCCTTTGCTTTCCCCCTCTTTTCCTTCTCTTTCACCCTTCTCTCTTTTTCTCTTCATTTCCTGCCTTCTGTCCCCTTCCTCTCGTCTTTTCCTGCATACCCCCTTCTTCCCATATCTTTTCTCCCACTTCTCATGTCATACCATTTTTCGCCTCTCTTTTCTACTTCCAGTCCTCTGTCTCTTTTTCTGTCTTCCAATTTTTTTTTTAATTCCCTTCTACTCCTGTTACCTCTCCTGTCTTATATTTTTGCCTCTCTTCTCCAGTGTTTGTACCTGTTTATTGCTGACGTGTGTTGCTATTCTTTTTTTCTCATTTCCACCATTTATTCTTCCACTCCTGCTCCTCCTCATGCTGCTGCTGCGCTTCTTTCTTCATCTGTGTTCTGCAAATTCCATTCTTTTTCACTGTCTCTACCTGCATTTTTTATTACTGACCTGTGCTATTTTTCTTATTGTCTTACACTCTCAACCCTCCTCTCTGTTCCTGCTCCTTCTGTCCACTGCTGCTTCTCTTCCTCTCTTCCATTTTTTATTCTCCTGTACTTCTGCTTCGTCTTCTTCCGTCCTCTCCCCATGCGTATTCTCTCCACTGCCTCTCCTCTCATATTCATCACTGACCTTCGTTACTTCTCGTTTTTCGAATCCTTTCTGGTTCTACCTCCCTTCCTCATAATTTCTGCGCTTGTTACCCTCTTCTCATGACCCGGTTACCCTTGCCCCCTTTTTTCTATTGCCACACCTTCCCAGCTCTTTCATCAGCTTTCTATTGCCCTTTCTCTTTTGCTGTCTGTCCCTGCTATTCGTTGTCCCTTCTATCCAGTATCCATTGCCCCCCTTCCTCTGCTATCAATTGCCCTTTCTCTCCTGCTATCCTTCGTTCCTCCTTTGCTATCCATTGCCCCTTCGCTTCTGCTGTCCATTGCCTCTTCCCCTCTCTCTTCATCTAGTCTCCATTGTCTTGTTTCTTCTCCATTCTCCTTCTCCTCAGCTCTCCATTGCTTATTTTTCCATGCCTTCTATTGCCCTTTTTCCTCTGATGTCCCCTGCTCCGTACACTATTTCCCTTAGTTGCATCCCCTGCCCTTGCCTGACTCATTTTTCTTTGCTTTCTACTGCCCCATCTCGTATTCTCTTTCCTATGCTCCTTCCATGCCCCTTCTTCCCTCCCCTTCTTCTCTGCAGTGCCCACTTTTCCCCACCCATACTCCTCCTACCCTTCTTGTTCTTTCTCCCGTGCTCCACCTGCCCTTCTCGCCCCATTTCCTTTGCTCTCCTCATTTTTTCATTGCCCCTTTCCCCCTCCCCCTGTTTCTTCCTTTGCACCCCATCACCTCCAACATTCCTGTCTTCTTTTCATTATCCACCGTTTCCCACCCTTGCCCTTCCTTGTCCCACCCCTTGCTCCTGCTTACTCTGTTCTCTGCACCTCCCTGCCACACCCCCTAGCCCTTCCTTCTCCCGCCCTTTGCCCCCCGTAACCCTTTCTTACCATTCCTCTTGCCCTTTCTTGCGTTTCCATACCCGTCCTTGCCTCTTTTGACTTCTTCTTGCCCTTATTTTGCCCTCCTTGTCCCTTTCTTGTCCTTCCTTACCCCTCGTTGCCCCTTTTGGCTTCTTACCCTTTCCTTGCCCCTCCTTGCCCCGTGGCTGGTGCGGGGTGGGCACGTCAGTCCAGCCACTCAGAGCCTGGGGTGTGGCCGTGTCTCCGGACTGAGGGACCTGTGAGATGTGGAAATTTCCCGATTCCATCACGTCCCAGCCATTTATTGCCGCAGAGGCGAAACGAGTTTTGACGCAACGGAGGATGAAACACACACACACACACACACACACACACACACACACACACACACACACACACACACACACACACACACACACACACACACACACACACACACACACACACACACACACACACGTTTCTTAGTTTTCATATAAGTCTTAGATATTCTCAGACAGGATCGAGGGAACCAACATCCTTATCGTTCTTCCCAGACTTGATCGATGGCAGCGCACACCCTTTTAAATATTCCCAGAGAAGATCGAAGGGAACACGTACCATTTATAGACTTTTTAGTTGTCATTATATACGTCTTAGTTATTCCTGGGCAAGATCGAAGGGAACACATACAGCTTTTACACTTCTTTGCAGTCATATAAACTTCAGATATTCCCAGACGAAATAGAAAGGAACACACACACACACACACACACACACACACACACACACACACACACACACACACACACACACACACACACACACACACACACACACACACACACACACACACTACACTACACTACACTACACTACTCTACACTACACTACTCTACACTACACTACACTACACTTTTATGCCCTGATACAAGGTTTAAAGATTTTCAGACAAATCAGAAGGGAACAAACACCCTCTACACTTCACTGATATGCTCTTAGATATTCTTAGGTAGGAATGTGGTGATATTTTTTTGACGATATGTGTTTTCATTTGTCAGTATCCTCTTGCGTGTTATTAATGTTATATGTAAAAAAGCCGTACAAATAATGTGTAAGAGAATGTTACAAAAGTGTTAAGTTGCAGTAATAGAATGTTAAGTTGCAATAATATAATGCTAAGTCGCAGCAAAAGAATGTTAAGTTACAAATGTTAAGTTGCAGTAAAAGAATGTTAAGTTGCAATAAAAGAACGTCAAGTTGCAATAAGAGAATATTACGTTGCAATAAAAGAATGTTAAGTTGCAATAGAAGAATTCTAAGTTGCAATAAACAGAATAAATCGCTAAAGAATGGGTGCCACGGAATCTCCAATCCCACCTACAGTAGGATCTATTGACTCGAGAATTTTCATACATACAGCACCTGGCTCCCCTCCCAGCCCCTACTGCAGTATAAACCCACCCTTTAAAAAATTACATAAATCCATATAAATTTCAGAGGCACAGGTCACCAGTTACACCTGATTTTAGTAATATAGTTCGTTCACTCTACGTAGCTGGAGATTTTTGTCGTTTTGCAAGTTATTTCTCGTATCTCAAAGGCAGATTGCGATAATATTACGGCTCTGCGTCTTTTTCATAGCACTTCTTCATGACTAGCATTTTATGTTAGTGTTATTGCCGTAGCTCAGTGTAATGGTGCACGAATTACGTCCTCGGGCTGAAGGGATTAACGGGACTGTGGAAATCAAACCCTGATCAGTTGTGTGAAAAGGAGGCTGCCCAGATTTTTTACCTATCGATTCCACGAAGATCCGTAGGGCAGCTAGTCAGTATTTACTAAGTCGCAATCTCCCCATAAAATACGATTCACATTAGTCGATTTGCACCCCGGCTCCCCGTTGTAGCTACTGGGCAGGCGGGGACAAGGGTGGAAACAGACTGAACCCACCAGTCTGACCGACCTTCCATAAATCAAACAGGGAGCCACAGCACCGCCGCCGCTGCCCTTTATATTCCCCGGACCCCCATGATTCATAGCCCGACACGCGATCCTTCCTTAATTATTACTGCCCTTTCACTCCGATGACCTGTTTTCATATTCTTGCTACTGACAGGCGATTTTATTCAGCTTAGGAGAGGTTTTAGGAACTGGGGAGGTAAGATACAGCCCTCAGTAACCCCTTCACCATTAGCGGTCTGGCCTGAACTGAGTAAAATCGTCTAGAGGTAGCAAACATGAGGTAAGAAGTGCGTTATGGGACCGGAGGGGTTTTCCTCTTGAACCCAGCGCATTTTATTCACGCCAACTGCTGACGATTTTATGCACCTTGGTATATACCGGTATAGACTTCTTAAGGAGCTGGACTTAAAAAATCCTCCTTCGGCTCGATCGAGATATCTTTTAAATTGATGATAATCGTCTGGTAACATCAGGAATAAACAGAAAAAAAAAAATACTGGATGCATGGGATAATGGTTCTTGCTGCCACCAGATGATTGTATTAATTTAAGGCAGGACCACTCGCAGCGAAAGGGTTTGACACAATTTCCATGAACCCCTTCTCGGCGAGGGATTTTTCTTAAGCCGAATAAATCGCCTGACAGTAGCTGTGAACTCAATTATGCCAACAAGGATGAAGCCCGGAGTGGTATTCTGGAACTATTATTTACTATCATTTCCGTGTCGCAACTTAGATCAGGCTTTGCAGGAAGAACTAGGGACGTGGGGAATTTTGCACATTCCTCTCCCTGTCCTTTCATGAACAGTACACAGTTCATGATAATTTACCTTGTAACTTTTATTTTTAAATTGGAGAAAGAACAAAATATAGGAAATTGCACAGTGTACTCGTCCTTTCAACGAATCGAAATACGCGTTTCCTTTCCTAGTCCTTCTTGTAAAAACGGAAAGTACTTCATGATTAGTCCCACTCGTTACTTTTTTTTCCCATAAATAAAAAATATTAAACTGTAGACTCCATGCCCTTTCTATATATCAGAATCCAAATTACTGTGAGAATCCCACCCATGACCCTTTGACGACGGGTGGTCACGCATATTCAATAAACTCTACCCTGACAAGGATCTCTAACACCTTTCAGTTCAGTGGATGGCTGGATGTAGTCAGATTGGAGGTTTGACTTGACTAGTAACCATGGGGAATCATCCGTACCCCAGTCCCTTTAACCACAGCTGATGGCAGGATGTAATCAGGATGGAGGGTTGATTTTACATTTATCAGGATGGAGGTTTGATATGACACGTATCAGGATGGAGGTTTGATTTGACATGCAACCAGGGAGAGCCATTCCTACCCCATAACAAAGCACAGTGAACTTCATGCAACAGCGACATGATAAAGGTGTGAGTGACACCCAGTTCCGTCGGATGAAAGCAAACAGACAATATTTATAGTTGCCTGATGGTAGAATGGATAAAAGAGTTAATCGCTTCCCTCCAGTGACGCATTTTTTCATTTCATCCTTGCTTGCCTCCGACTATTTTATTCAGTTTGCAAATATACCTTTCCCTGCGGGCGGAGTGAGATAGAGTATTCATTAATTCCCCCATAACTTTTACGGTTCCCTCGCAAAAATTGTCTGGAAGTTGCAAGAAAAAAGGGAAAGTACTTGATGGGAGTGAAAATGTCAAGTTTTTTCACATTCTGAAAGGGTTACTGTCGACTGTGTGTGTGTGTGTGTGTGTGTGTGTGTGTGTGTGTGTGTGTGTGTGTGTGTGTGTGTGTGTGGTTTGCCTCTAAAAGACGGGAGATTACTCTTAAGTTGGAATAAATTCGTCAGGTAACAGCAGGAAATAAACAGATGTAGGCTATGTGGTCGCCTAAGGATTAATGTCTCTTAGATCTACCCCCTCCCCCCCAAATGACAGCGTTGGATAACATTTTGTAATTACCCTATGCAGCTTACTGAGGTCTTTGCTATTTAATTGGCTCTCCCTACGGCGGTTTTGTTTAGCCCAGGATATACATTTCGACCTATACTGTGTTCATTTTTGGTGGGATTAGTATTGCCAATTTGAATAATGAGATGTATGAAGAGATTAACACTAGAGTGGTTCTGTAGCCTGTTTATTTTCATTTGACAGATCCGTAACCCCTTTGATCTCGGTTGGTGACCATATGTAGCCAGACTGGAGGGTTGATTTGAAGAGTAACGACGGAGACTCATTCCTGCCTCACAGCTATGACTCATCGAATTTCATATAGCCACTACTTAGCATTCAAGGTGTAAGAGTAGTCCAGTTCTCTCAGATGAAAGTAAACCGACAATAGTGACGTAGAAGTGCTATGGAAAGGTTATAGAGCCTTAATGCTGTTCTGCAATTGAGCCGCATGAATTAAGCAAGAGGACTAAAATCTCCAGATTAAGGTAGATGTGCTATAGAAGGTTAGATGGGCGTCTTATTTTAACATTTTATTCTTCCTCTCTCGTGACGAGCTTTCTCATCTTCGAATTAGAGGGTTATATGCAGCCTTCATTAATCCTTTAACTACCAGGGGTGTGGTGGAGAGGGACTCCTTTATGTGGTGGCATCATTATGACAGGGTGGTGGAGCTGCCCGGTTATACAAACGTCCCTCAGTGCTCTCCTCAGGCAGGAAGATGGTGGACGGCAGAAGGGAAGTTTTTACCTGCAGTCCATCGGGTTTACTTTCAGATGAGCCTTGGGTTGGACTTAGAGCTGACGCTAGGACGAGGGGTTCTTAGCTGATTATAAAATCGTCAGGTAGCAGGAGGAATTAATAAAAAAATTAAAAAAAATGTAACCGAAAAAAAAATGCAAAATATGACTTGGAAAGAATAAATTAAATATATATATATATATATATATATATATATATATATATATATATATATATATATATAAATATATATATAGATATATATATATGACATCGAACCAAGGATGAATTTAAAAAATGACAAAAAACAATTTTAAAAAAATGACATGGTTCTGGAAGGGTCAACTGTAGCGGCCTGGTGATGCTTCCTTCATTCGTATTCATAAATTGTCATGCCGATTAATTTCGCCCACGGATTAAAAACTTCTGTACTTACTGATGCCCAACTCACGACCACCATTCATTTTATGATAATTTTTTAATTGTTTTTTTTTCATTTTTTTTTTTTTGACCCTCTCCCTCTTACTTTAGGATGGGGGGGATTGCACAAATGTGGCGGTGGGGGGGGGGATTTATCTTTTTTTTTTTCTTACTCCGGCTCACAGTAATTTTCGTTAATCATCGTTCATCCGTCACCATTACTCAAGGCCCCGCCCTCTCTGTCAGGCCAGCTCAGGGCCAAAAGGGGCTATTTTCCCCGTTGAACCAGGGCCGATTTTCCGCCTTACGTCCCTCTTCGTCGAGCCGTTTTACCCACTGTCCAAATGGGAGAATAAAAAGGGCAGGGCGCAGGGCAGCATGTGGGTTAAATCATTTGTTCATTGTGGTTATCTCATTCTTATCGCAAGTTATAATTCTCCTCTATTACAAGGCCAGCGTTGCCAAAGGTGAGGACGGGGAGAGAGGGATGGAGGGTTTTTATGGGGGGATGCAGCCTATGGCAACGCGGAGGCTTAGCTCTGTTGTCAGGCGAGAGAGAGAGAGAGAGAGAGAGAGTTACATAGATATACAGACCACACACTGTACGGTCCCAGAGAGATGGTCTGGACTGAACACTAATAATAATAATTATGTGACAGAAAAAGATAGCACAGGAAAAAGCTCGCTCTCACCCACCCTCCAAACCCTCCGGCATTGTGCTGTAAAGGAAATAAGTGAGAAGCATCATGCAAAACTAAAAAAAAAAAAAAGGAAATTTAATAGGACAAGTAGAATATAATAAACTGAATAGTCATGCTTAAATAAACCTGTGCATGAATTTTTATATCTACTATATATATATATATATATATATGCAGATAGATGGAGAGAGACAGATAGCTAGATAGATAGATCGGTAGGTGGGTTAGTAGATAAATTGATAGATATAGCCTAGATAGATTGATACAGCACATTCATTAATAGATATCCGCTATAATTGTACAGAGGTTTTGTGTGTACATTGTACACACAAAAGCAGTAATTGATATGTATACGCATGGTGACAGAGAGAGAGAGAGAGAGAGAGAGAGAAACACTAACGTTGGCACCTTGCAGCCTCCAACCTGACAACAGCAGTGGCCACAACAGCAGCAAGACCCACACTTCCGGCTTGGTGTATGGTGGCCAGGCAGTTAGGAAGGCCGCTATCAGAGTGACTAAGAACACTTCGTTGCACATTGTCCTTATCCCTGCCCCTCCTTTAAAATAAAATACTTAAGTTAGTAGTTTACAAAGCTACCTCCTGGCGTCAATATTCAACTTAAACGGGATGATCCGACTAGAGGAGCATGTTATAGCTTTCATTTACCGCCTTACTAAAGGAAATCTCTCCAGAGCTGAATAAAATCGTCTGGAGCAAGACTGTCAGTAGTACACATCACTGAATTGGAAGGGTTATTAATGACGTGTTTCATGGCAAGACGATTTTTTTGAAGGTGCGTTATAGAGTACCAACCACTTCAGTCCGGTGACGTCTCTGTTTTATTTTTGCTATCTTCAGACGGTTTTATTCAGCTAAGGGGAGACTTTTCGATGTGGATGGGTTTGGTTTAAGTAAAAAAAAACATGAAAAAATGAAAAAGAAAAAAAAAAAAAGGACATCGTTTAACCGTTCTTCGGCCTACAGCCTCAGCCTTCTCCTTGCTGTCTCTACCTCTCCCTGTCTTCTCTACCTTGATGTCTCCATTCCCTTGCTGTCTTCACCCTCTTAAAGTTACCACCCTCTTGCTGTCTCAACCTCATTGCTGTCACCTCGCCCCTACCACCATGCTCTTGCTGTCTTCTCCTGCTGCCTTCTCTCCTTGCTGTCTTCATCCCTTCATGTCTTCTTTTACACTATTGCCTCCATCCCCTTGCTGCCATCACCCTCTTCAAATTCCCACCCTCTTGCTGTCTCCACCTCATTGCTGTTGCCTCGCCCCTACCCCCATGCCCTAGCTGTCTACTCTCCCCTGGCCCCCTTTGACGCCACATCTTGTATACCCTTCTCTGTTCCCTCCACCGTCCCTGCTGTTGTTCGCTTCTGCTGCCCTCGCCTTTGTTGCTGCCCACACCTTCCTCTTTCTCTTCCATCTTTAAGCAGTCATCTCTTCGCTTATCACTCTGCCTCCTTGATGCTAACTCCACTTCCAAAAACTGCCGCATCCAACCTCCTTGCTATCTCCACCATCCTTACCACACTGTCTCCCTTGTTACTACCACCATCCCTACCACACTCTCTCATGTTACTGTCCCTACCACTTTCTGTTTCCCCACTTTCCAACATCCCTGCCACACATTTTCCGGACCATTCCCTCCTCTCTCCTTGCACCTCTCCATCACATGCCCGCCGTCTCCTCCACCCCTACAACCACATCCCTCTGTTCCACTACCTTCACACCTCAGCCCCCACCCCTTCCTCTCACAACCACTCCTGCTTCATCCCCTCACACAACCATTCCCACCACCTCCCACAGTCCACCACCATCATCTGACGACCACTCATTCCCCACACCCTATCATACAGCCATCCCTCCCGCACAACCACTCCAGCCAGATCCCTTCTTACCACCCCTCTAACGACCACCCCAACTTTCACGACCACCCTCTCCTCCCACCCACTCACACTCTCCACCTGCCCGCACCCATTCACCTCTTCCACTTACCCTCACCCACTCACACCCTCCACCTACCCCTACCCACTCACGCCCTCCACGTACCCCTACCCCTTCTGCCTTCCACCTACCCCATCCCTTCCTACCCCCCCTCCTTTCACCACTACCCTCTACCTCCACCTCCTCACCTCCCAGCTCAACAGACTCCCCAGATTTTCACATACCTGCCTGGATTACCGAACCTCCAACTGGACCCCACATCAGGTGTCGGTGGTTCTAGCCTAAAAATAACACTCCACTGCCTACCACTTTCTGTCTTGTGTCTGCTAGAGAGAGAGAGAGCATTCTATCATTTCTATCTTTTGCCTATGTACAGTATATGCTGGATTTACCCAAGACTACGAGAGAGAGAACATTCCGCCACATTCCATTTTGTGTTGTATGTCCTGGTCAGGTGAAACGAACAAAAAAAAAAGTTAGTAGTGACCGGATTGAAAGGGGTTACTTCTGTCACCACGATGTTTGTTTTTTATCCCATCACTCAGTGCTGAAGAGGAACGCCTTCACATGATGGCAGTGGTATGATCGGTCGGTGGAACTGCCCAGTTACACAAACTTCCCTCACTTCTCACCCTATCCTGCTAAAAGAAGAGGATGGACTGTAAAAGGAGGGGAGCTTCCGCCTCCAGTCCACCGGGTTCACGTCCGGATGAGCTTGAGGATGCGACTACTACCGTCTTGCTTCAACCCTTTCACTTAAATGGTGTCGTAGTTTAATCTTGCTTTCTTCAGACGATTTTATTAAGCATAAGGAGAGAGTTTACGATCTGGAGGGTTTAGATGCAGCCTTCATTAACACCTTTAATAGGGGACTCTTTTCCTAAGTAAAACCGTTTGATAAAAATGTATGGTAAGAGGTAGCACAGGTGTAGGTGTTCGTAAAAGTGTACAGGTGTGGGTGTTAGTACAAGTTTCCGTGCTAGTAAAGTGTGTTTGTTAGTACAGATGTGTGTGTGTGTGTGTGTGTGTGTGTGTGTGTGTGTGTGTGTGTGTAATCTAGAAAATGTATGTTTGTTTATACTGTACATGCATTTATGTATGTATGCATGTATAAATGTATGTATGTATATATGAAGTGTATGCGTATGTGTGTACGCGTGAATAAATATATATGCATGTATGTATGTATGTCGGCCAAAACCCCGCCACAAGAGAGGCTGGTCCTGCCGTGGAGTAAACGCCTGGCTAAACGAAGAAAAAATGATGATACTCTCGGCTTATATAAGAACGTGTGTGTTTGTGGCCAGAGAGGCGTGTGTGTGTGTGTGTGTGTGTGTGTGTGTGTGTGTGTGTGTGTGTGTGTGTGTGTGTGTGTGTGTGTGTGTGTGTGTGTGTTGTTACAAGGACAAGTAGTACCTCAAATGGTCTTATGATCATCCCGAGAAAGTACCATGAATGATATCACCAGGTACACGTTGTTCCCCTGTTGTAGTAGGAGAAAAGTAAGATGGAGGCTGTCATCACCCAGATCTCCCACCCACAGCACAGGCAAGGAAAAAAGTGCAGAGAAAGAGAAGAGAAGAGAGGAGAAGAGAGAGAGAGAGAGAGGGAGAGAGAGAGAGAGGAATGTGTGTGTGTGTGTGTGTGTGTGTGTGTGTGTGTGTGTGTGTGTGTGTGTGTGTGTGTGTGACATGTACTTTTGAAGGTGTGTGAATATTATTTGTTTGAATGTGTGAGTAGCGTATGTGTATGTGTGTCTGTGAGTACTTTGTGTGTCTAGATTTGTATGTGTGTGTGACTTATAGGTGTTAGAGGCATGTAGTGTGTGTGTGTGTGTGTGTGTGTGTGTGTGTGTGTGTGTGTGTGTGTGTGTGTGTGTGTGTGTCAGTGGCTTGTTCGTGTGTATATATGAGTTGGCATGTGTGTGTGTGTGTGTGTGTGTGTGTGTGTGTGTGTGTGTGTGTGTGTGTGTGTGTGTGTGTGTCTCAGCGAGCGAGGTTGGCATGTGTGTGCGTGGGTGTAGGTGTCAGTAGCTTGGTCATGTGTATATACTGTATGATTTCGGCATGTGTGTGTGTGTGTGTGTGTGTGTGTGTGTGTGTGTGTGTGTGTGTGGCATGTGCGTGTGGCATATGCGTGTAAGTATGGTGTGTACTCATATGTATGTATGTGTTTGTGATTAGCATGCGTCATTGTGTGTGTGTGTGTGTGTGTGTGTGTGTGTGTGTGTGTGTGTGTGTGTGTGTGTGTGTGTGTGTGTGTGTGTGTGTGTATGCAAGGTTGTGTACGTTTTATGTGGGTGCATTGTGCTACTCATAAATCCTGGCAAGTGGGGAGGATGTGGAGGTCGTGCGGCCACTACCCCGTCACGTCCCTCCCCCCCCTCCTCTCCACTTCCCTCTCCCCTCCACATCATTCTCCCCTCCCCCTTGCTTCCCACTCCACTCCACTTCCCTTTCCCCATCCCCTTTCTTCCCCCTCCTCTCCACTTCTCTCCCTGTTCCCCATCCCCTTTCCCTTCCACCTTCCTATCCTTCTAGTCCCCTTTCCCTCTACCTCCCCTTTCTCAGCACTGTCCTTCCCATCTCTGTCTCCCCTTTCCCCTCCCTTTCCTTCCCTTCTCCTTCCTCTCTCCCCTGCACTGTCCTACCCCTCTGTCTCCTCTTTCCCATCTACTCCCCTCTCCACTCCTCCCTTTCCCTCTACTCCCCTCTCCACTCCTCCCTTTCCCTCTACTCCCCTCTCTACTCCTCCCTTTCTCTCTACTCCCCTCTTCACTCCTCCCTTCCCCTCTTCTCCCCTCTCCACTCCTTCCATTCCCTCTTGACCCCTCTCCCTGTCGCTCCTCCCCTTCTTTCCCTTTTACTTTCTCTCACCGTTCCTCTCCTCTCCACTCCCCTTTCCCCTCCACTTCCCATCCACTCCTCCTGTTCCTTCCTCCCCTTGTTCCCTTCCCTTTCCAGTGTGTATCAAGCTAACCCTCTTTTTAAACACCTTTACGAAGATGTTTTAATTTTTGCTGCCTATAGTATATTTAATTCAGCCACTGTGAGATTTTTTGAGATGAGGGGTGGTAGCAATAGTCTTCATTTATCCCATCACCACGATGCCTCTGTGATGTTTTTTTGCATACTGTCTATAGATTTTTTTTCGGAGATATTATTTTTTTAGAACTGGAGGGATTAGATAAAACCTTCATAACTCCTTTAACACGAGAGATTTTCCGTAAGTTTTATGAAATCGTCTGGAATGGGAAAGAATAATATGCAGTACTTATAGGAAAGGGTTTGTTTGCTTTCTTGATTATACTCCTTTTAAATTACCTGTCTGAGGTGTCCCCCTCCCCCCCTCCATTTTCCTGGTTCCTTGATGTCTTATTCTAGGCTGCTTTGAAGATTTCGTAGCTCTTTTTTCCTAAGCAATTTTTTCTGTACATTACGTCTCAAACTCCTCGTGTATGTCATGAATGCAAAACAGTGTATATATTGAAACGGAAAGCTTTATTTAACCACGCATGCGCACGAAGCAAACCACCCGCTCTCCCATCACGAGCTTCGATTAAAAAAAAAAAAAAAAAAAAAAAAAAGCACCAATGGGAGGGACGAGGTAAAGCTGATTAGTACAGTAGATTTAATAGCCCATGTGTACCCTCAGCCAAATGACCCAAAATTGGTATAATGGCCTAGAATGACGTTGCTAATTACTATAACATTCAAGGTCACTCATGAAGGTCCCAGCCCGGATTCACAAACAGGCTTATCCATCACATAGTTCTCCATAGTAATTCAGATTTTCACTAGGAATAATATGACGTATGAGGATTTTCTGCATTATCTATCAATTTTCTTCCCTTGTCCATCCTGTAGAAGTAAAATGATGGTTATGACTTAGAACTCATAGTAAGTTTGTGAATATCAGTCGCATTTCTTAACGTCTCTCTCTCTCTCTCTCTCTCTCTCTCTCTCTCTCTCTCTCTCTCTCTCTCTCTCTCTCTCTCTCTCTCTCTCTCTCTCTCTCTCAACCCCCCCCCCCCTTGACACAGGCCACGTGCCCAGTGTCTCTTAGAAGGGGGCGTCAGTTCACCCTTACCCTCGGGACTCGCCTCACTGCCTCCCTAGGGTCCCCTTACCATGGGCTTCGGGGAAAAATTTCTCCTGTAGGCGCCATCACTGCTGAGGTCCGGACGTCAGAGGGCTCCGGGCAGGGGCGCAGAAGGACCTTGATCACGTTGCATCGACGATTTTGTAAACGAAATATTATAAGGTTGAAAAATACTCTGAGAAGCACATTGAACCGCGAATTCTCGGCCCACCTCATGTCATCACCAGGCACTTTGTTTATCTTTATTTTCTCACATTGACAGCATAATTAATAGTAAATATATGAGGACCTATTATACCATTTTTATCCTAACTTGGTCCAAAATTGCCATCTCTCCATCTTGAATACTGAGTTGTAGGAAGAGACCTACCGTAGAATATGTTGCTAATCACAAAAAGTTGCAATGGGGAAGGTTTATAGCCGTAGTACTGTCTAGCGCTGCTTCTGGGCTGTGAGAAATAAGTTGCAGGACGACGAAAATCTGGGCCAAGGTAAGGTAAAATTACTATACTCATGGAGGCAATATAGGACAAGTAAAATGCTTGATGATGGCCAGAGGAGAGCCGAAAATTCGTGGATCAGTATTTTTTTTTTTTTTTTCAGTATTTTCTATCTTTTTACTCCTTATTTGGAAATTGAGATGCCCGAGATCGCCAGATGTCTTACTTGATATATTCTTCTTCTTCTTTTTTTTTTTTAAGTCTTGCTATCTTCAGACGATTTTATTAAGCTTATGGGAGACTTCTTCGACCAGGAGGGGTTAGAAAATTGTTTGCTGTAGGTTCCATCATATTAGATTTCAGGCCATCAAGGAGACTGAGGGTAGTAATAGTAGTAGTAGTAGTAGTAGTAGTAGTAGTAGGAGGAGGAGGAGGAGGAGGAGGAGGATATCAGGATCATCTAAAACGTGAACCAAGTGGACTGCTGACTGAAGCTGTCTTCGTTTTGCACTCATCCTCCTCCTTTTGGGGAATAGGGAAGGAGTTGAGAGACTTTTTTTTTTTTAACCAGGCAGAGGGGCCACCCAGTTATATCAGTGCCACCACGTGAAGGCGACCCTCACCGGCATCAGGACGTAGAGAGAACCTTGATTATCCCACTAAAATTCAGCCCTGGATTTGATTTTTGACAAAGTCCTTGTAGTGAAAGCGTTGAGGGATTGCCTGGTAACCCCGTCAGTACGATGACATTTTTATTTTAGTCACTGCTCGACGATTATCTTTCCCTCCTCGTCCTCGTCGTCCTTCTCCTTCTCCTTCTCCTTCTTCTTCTTCTTCTTCTTCTTCCTCCTCTCCTTTTTCTTCTTCTAGGTAAGGAAAGACGTGGTTGGAGGGTGGTCAGGTAGGATTTTTTTTGTAAGTGAAAGATTTTTTGTGAGTGAAAAAATTAACCCTCCTTTGTGTTGACCAGCCGAAGGTCTAATTGCTACACATGTTTTGACTCTCTCTCTCTCTCTCTCTCTCTCTCTCTCTCTCTCTCTCTCTCTCTCTCTCTCTCTCTCTCTGTACCGTATATATCTGTGTATATATGTCAGTATCTGTTTGTCTGTCTGTCTATCCATCTTTCCACTTCTCTCCCAGTCTGTCTGTTTGTCTACCTGT
Source organism: Coenobita brevimanus (assembly GCF_032717465.1). Lineage (NCBI taxonomy): Eukaryota > Metazoa > Arthropoda > Malacostraca > Decapoda > Coenobitidae > Coenobita > Coenobita brevimanus. The sequence goes on from NC_137021.1 coordinate 5,097,716, forward strand.
CTATCCATCTATCTACTTATCTTTACGTAGGCTATCTATCAGTAAAGTCATTTGGCGATAGAAGAACGTATAAGAGACATCATTAACTTGCAGGGGTTATTGACGATTATTGGTGACACCTTCATTAAGAAAGTTAAATAATATGAGAAAATTTTATGTTTGTAGGAAGAGTGAAAACACTGTACAAATGTCGTGTGTGTGTGTGTGTGTGTGTGTGTGTGTGTGTGTGTGTGTGTGTGTGTGTGTGTGTGTGTGTGTGTGGAGAAAAAATGACGTCCCCGTAATGCATGGGTAAATCCCTGGAATCCCATGACTTTTTTATTTTCATTTTTCATTTTTCTCATTTTTCCTGCTGTCACCAAACGATTTTATTCAACTTAAGGCCAGACCTCCAGCAGCGAAGGTGTTAATGAAGGCTCTATATCAAACCCCTTCATTTAGAAAAGTCTGTCAAGAGCTGAAAAAAAATAGCCTGGTGACAGCAAGAATAAAAAAAAAAAAAAAAAAAAAAAAAAAAACGTGGAGTGAAGTAGTTAATGATTCTTTTTAAGTTATTGATTCTTTTATATACTGTCTCCGAGGTCTTCCGTCCATCCATCCATCTATCCACCCATCCATCCATCCATCCATCTATATATGTGTCTATCTATCTATCTATCTATCCATCTCTATCCATCCATCCATCCATCCATCCGTCCATTCATCCATCCATCCATCCGTCCATCCATCCATCCAACTATCCATGTAATTATCTATCCATCCCTTTCATACTCCCGTCAGTAGCGTAGGGGACCGGGGCTAGGCTAAATAGTCCCTCTATTAAGGTGATGTTATCCAGTTTGTAAGAGTCGGGAAAAAGAGGGCCACCCCAAAGTAAATAGAATAATTGGGTGGTATAAAGAAAAAATGATAATAGTTGTGTTTGTAGTGAAGAAGTTAGCATTCGTGGCCGATTACACTGGTACCCCCTGAGGTGTGTGTGTGTGTGTGTATGCGTGTATGTATGCGTGTATGTGTGTGTGTGTGTGTGTGTGTGTGTGTGTGTGTGTGTGTGTGTCGACGATGCTAATCATATAACGCTTCATCACCTGGCGGGCGTAGATACATCAGGGGTAATGTGTGGGGGCCGGGACGTTCCTCCCTGGGCATGGCCATCCACCTCTCTCCTTCCTCCTCTCCTTGCTTTCTCTTCCTCCTTCCCTCCCTCCTCTGTCCTTCACTATCCCTTCTTTCCTCCCTCCTTCCCTCCTCCTGTCTCTTCCATTCTTCCTTCTCGCCCTCCTTTTCCCCTTCCTTCCCTCTTTCATGCCTTTCACCCCACACCCTACTTCCTTCTACCGTCTCTGCATCCCTCCTTCCTTCCTTCCCTTCCTACCTTCCTTTTCTCTTTTTGCGTTTCCTTCAGTCAGTCCTGTCGTCTCCGCCTCCCTCCCTGCCTCCTTCACTCCCTGCCTCCTTCACTCCCTGCCTCCATCTTTCGCTCCCACTTTCCTTCTCTCCCTCCACCCTCGTTCTTATAGTGAATGGCATCTTTTTTTTTTTTTACCTTCCAAATATCTTACACTTAATGCACACACACACACACACACACACACACACACACACACACACACACACACACACACACACACACACACACACACACACACACACACACACACACACACACACACACACACATTGTTACCATGCTGTCTGTCCTGACTTTATTTTATAATTAAATATACTTAGTTGATTCATAAACCAGTTACATGGATCCAGAGAGAGAGAGAGAGAGAGAGAGAGAGTTATATGCGGGGTTATCAATATCTGAGAATGGACAAGATATTCTACAGGTGCTTTTATATATATCGTAAGGCAGTGTGTGTGTGTGTGTGTGTGTGTGTGTGTGTGTGTGTGTGTGTGTGTGTGTGTCTTTCATTAGATGTAAGTGTGAATCAGCATGAATGTATGCTTCTGTACAGCCATTTTTAGCCCAGAGTCACAAGGTCGTTCTCAGTCTCACTTCTGAAGCTAATTACGTGCATCACTGAGAGAGAGAGAGAGAGAGAGAGAGAGAGAGAGAGAGAGAGAGAGAGAGAGAGAGAGAGAGAGAAGCCGGAAGGGATAGTCTGTAACTTCGTTTTGCTGTTGAAGCTGTAAAAATCTACACACACACACACACACACACACACACACACACACACACACACACACACACACACACACACACACACACACACACACACACACACACACTACATCCACTCAACCCTCCTATTTTTTTCTGTATATCTGTTTAATAAGCTAGCTAGCTGTCTTTCTATCTGTCGCTTATCTGTCTAATGTATTCACTTTTGTATTTATTTACCTGTCACTCTATTAACCTATCAGTCTGTATCTCTCTACCACTCTGTTTCCACCTATATCTGTCTCTCATTCTGTATCTCCCCCATTCACACCCACTCCCATCCACACAAGTCACACAGGAAGGAAGGAGTGCCATGCCGTCTTAGTGGTGCCAGTGCCAAGGAAGTGAGGCCCTCAGGGAGGTCTTGAGGGAGTCATGGCACTCCTGGGGGGGGGAGCAAGGACACTTGAGGGGAAAGGGCAGACGGGAGGCTTGGATATTCTAGTTTAGTACTGGTAAAGAATAGACTTTTTTTTTTTTTCATTATACTCTTTTTTCTCTTGTTTGGTCTAGATTTGTATTCCATTTCCAGCGTATTTCACTCTGCTCATTTTACTCTAACTTGGTCCAAATTTTTTTCTTCTGCAACTTATTTCACGTAGCTCAGTGGCAGAAAAGGACAATAGTACAACGTTTCATTCCTTCCATAGCATTTCATCATGACAAGCACCGTATTCTGATGATAATGTTTTCTTCCAACTCGGCATTCATGAAAGAGAGACGGCAATTTTACGCCAAGTTAGTGTAAAAAAGAGTATAGTGAGGTTATAAGCAGCCTTCCTTAATTCTTTTTTTTTTTTAGTACTGGTATTGGATAGACATTTCGTTCTATACTGGTATATGTATAGAAAATTTGTTAAGTTTAGATACAGGATAGATTTAGAGATTTTGTTTATTTCTTGTATAGGATAGACTGTGTCCCATATTCTAGTCAGTTAAGGAAGCTCCCTAACACCTTTTTCTTAGCGATTTATTTTTGGATATGGGGGGCTAATATCATATTGTACGTTATGTATGCAGAGTGTGGAGATAATAGAATTATTTAAGTAACACAGAACAGGACGGCAAGGTGTAATAGGCGAGATAAATCGCTTAGGAAGAGGTGTTAGGGAGTTTCCTTAACCGACGATGTACGGACCTGGGACATTTTCTTAGCGATGGCATAGGATAGACTTAGGAATTTTGTTTTGCACTGTTGTGGAGATTGACCCCTAGATGTTGTTTAATACCGTTATGGGAGAGAGGTAACGAGTATTGTGTATTACTAGTATGGAATAAACTTAGAAATTTTGTCTAGTACTGGTATGGAGCGACATGGTGATCTGTTTTAATGTTGGTCTTGGGATATACTTTGAGATTTTTTTATATATATACGTAGGTAGGAAGAATAGATTTTTTTATATATACATAGGTAGGAAGAATAAGCAGAAATATACTTCATCGGATTGACGGGCTAAAACCAAAGCCGGCAGGAGAACGTGACGAAAGCGTAATGTATCCTAGAAAAATATATAAACCTGTCACAGCTATTTCACAGGGCAGGAGTGAATGACAGTCTTATACAGTTACACTTCAAGCAAATTTAAGATGTTGTATTCAGGGAACGAACGTGACGGGAACCATACTCTTTTTATCTGTCTATCTATCTATGCCAGACGCCTTAATCTCGTAAGGGGTGGCCACAAACAAATCGCCTCCATGTCGCCGTGTCCCCTGCCATTGCTCTGCCCTCCCTCCACCCCCCCCCCGACTTACACATCCTTCTCTCATATACCTCTCCATCCCTCCATCTCATCCTCGGTCTTCCCCTGCCTCTTTCTCTCAGTATTGAAAAACAGCCACGGGCATTTCATAGAGCAGGAGTGAAATTAGTATCTACTCCCTACAGTTCGAAAGTACCTTGGAATCTTTCAAGAATCATGTGGGGATAACAAGCAGAAGACGTTGTACATATTATCACACACACACACACACACACACACACACACACACACACACACACACACACACACACACACACACACACACACACACACACACACACACACACACACACACACACACACACACACACACACACACACAACTATAGAAGCGGGTAAGGAGGGGAGTCATTAGTATATACGGTATTTATATACACCTGTGTGACCTGCCAGCACCCCTTACCTGTGCTAGCTTCCCCCTCCCCACTGTACTCTTTTATACCCCCTCTCACCCCTTTTCTTCCCTTACCACTTCCCCCTATACCCCCTGTCTCCCCCTTTCCTCCCTTACCACTTCCCCTTCCTTCTCCCCCTTCCTTCTCCCCCTCTCCCCTCCTTTCCCTATCCCTCCCCATCATTCCCTACCTTTCCCCTCCCTTTCCTACCCCATCCCCTTCCCCCCTGCACATCACCTGTCTCCTCACCTGGGCCACGGTTCCCCTTCCCTTCCCCCTCTCTCTGTACCCCCTCCTTTTTCCCCCTTCCTACTTCCCCTCTCCCCCCTTCCCCTCACCTTCCTCTCCCCCTCTCACCTGTCTGGCTTCCCGTCTGTCGCCACCCATCTCTCTCTCTCTCTCTCTCTCTCTCTCTCTCTCTCTCTCTCTCTCTCTCTCTCTCTCTCTCTCTCTTTTCCTCCTCCTCATGCCAGCCATCTTCCCCACTACGATAACTGTGATAGGCTGGATTCGGAAACAGGAAATGATGAACGTGATAACCGTCAGTAGTTTACTCGTTATCACCCTCATGGTCAGGACAACTCTACTGTTTCATCCAAAACCCCTCACTATTAAACTGAATCTAAGTAGAGAAGCCTGAGAGTGTTAATACTGGTACGGTTAACCCTTTGCGTGGTCAACTATTAATTTTATTCAAGTAAATCCCAGACTTAATTTTTTTTTTTAAGTTGAGTGAGTTATAGGAGCCCACAAAAGACGTAATTCCTCTCGTTTATCGTTCAGGTCATGGTAAATCTCAGGTGTTAATGGTAAATAATGTCCATCTTGCTCCTTAGGTTGATATTTTACTCAAAATAGTACGATAAGGATTCAGTAAGTGAGTTTGCTTCGATATTGTTGTGAGTGTACTTTTCTTGTTGATTAGAGAGAGAGAGAGAGAGAGAGAGAGAGAGAGAGAATCAGCTGTCTGCAGTGTGAATATTTGAGAGTATGAAGCAGTGTACAGTATTTGCCGCCTCGTACAAAATTGAATATTATATGGGGTTTGCATAGGCCGAGGTAGGGGTGAGTGTCCATGGTTACTAGTAAAATCAAGCCTTCAGTTTGGATGACTCACTGTACTCTGTTTTATTACGTCTGACGAAACTTGATCACTCACAGAACGAAACTTGGTCCCTCACAAAACGAAACTTGGTCACTTACAGGACGAAACTTGGTCACTCACAAAGCGAAACTTGGTCACTCACAAAGCGAAACTTGGTCACTCACAAAACGAAACTTGGTCACTCACAAAACGAACTTGATCACTCACAGAACGAAACTTTGTCACCTCATAGAACGAAACTTGGTCACTTACTGAACGAAACTTGGTCACTTGCAGAACTTGAATATTATATTGGGATTTCATAAGCTCTAATGAGTCTTAGTTTACGAGGAATGAGTCTCCTTGGTTACTAAAGGAATCAGACCTTCATTCTAACTTCAAATGGCCATTGTTTGAACTAAAAAAAGGGAGAGGTGGGAAGGGATAGTGTCCGTCAAGACAGAGTAAATCGCTATAGGTACGGCATCAAGGAACAGATTGAAATATTACATTCACATTAATATGTTAACACGAAACTATGATGCTTGTCACGAAGAAGTGCTGTGGAAAGAATGTTGAACCCTAGTATTGTGTTATTCTACCATTGAGCTATAGGAAATGAGATACAAAAGGGCGATAGTTTATGCCTATTTTAACAGAATAAACTCTACAGTGGTGTTACAGGAGCATAGCCTTCACATTTTTTTAGATGAACGGGGGAAGGAAAAACAAATAAAAAAAAGCTTCCTATGTGTTACTGTACATGTTTAGAATTACAAAATGTTACATAAGTTACATAAATTCACGCGTGTAACTATGTACCTGTTTATACGTGTGCTGCCTCATGTGTCATGTACCGCGGTGGGATTACAAGACGGTACATAAGCTTCCCATGTGTAACTGCACCGGGTTAGGCTTACAAGACGTTACATAAATTACCTAAATTCCACGTGCGTAATTATGTGCTCGTAAATACGTGCACTTTTATCTATGTCACTACTGGGTTAGGATTACAAAATGTTACATAAGCGTGTGAAGGGGTCGTTTAGTCTGGAGGCACATGTTACTCAGTTTACGAGTGAGCCAGCGGAGCGAGCGAAGCAGTGTTTACTTTCAGCTGAGAAATGCCCCCGACTGTGATGGTTTGCGGAGGCTAATAACTTTTCTACTATATGAGGTAGAGAGGAGATTCTTTCAGCAGGTAGTAGTTACATTCAATAAATTTTCTTTTTAGTTATATATTTACTCGTGAGACCAAAGAAACACCTTGGAATCCCAGCTTCCAAGGGAATGTACAGAGGGCTCCAATTGACATGCTCCACTATGAAGTCGAATTTTAAAAGTTTTCCTGCTGTAACACTATGTTTTCATGCATGAATTTAACAATTAAATATCGGATATTACGCTCATAGTTTTGCATTAACGTTTTTTCATATGTTTAGGGGGTGAAATCAGCAAGGGTTATGCCCCATTTTTGGGTTTTATCTTTTGATCAATAGCCAAGCATTTACCGACGCAGTTAATTGACATAGCAAGTCGGGAGCAGAGAATTGAACTTTGCTTATGTGATAAATGCTACGGCGCCTCGCTAGGTGCACATACAGAGAGAAAATGTGAGGGAGAGAAAACCTGAGAAAGCAAATATTTTACCTCAGTTATTCTGTTATTGTTCAACTACCTCACCAGAAATGTTGAAAATTTACACAAGGATGAAATTATGACGAGAGGCGTATGTACAAGTGCTTTTACACTCGTCACGCGCTCGCAAAGCGCACTTTACTGGTATGTAACCGGCGTAGAGAATGAACAGGTGTGGTGCTGTTACCTGAGCCGGCCTGTGTAATGCAGGTGAGGGAGGCTTCACTGATCCGGCTTCACTGATGAAACGACCACCGTCACAACAGTCAATACTGGGATAAAATAAAGGTGGATGCAGTGGAAAGAGAGAGAGAGAGAGAGAGAGAGAGAGAGAGAGAGAGAGAGAGAGAGAGAGAATTGGGAGCCTGGCATCGCAACATCATGTTTACTCAGCCTAAAATTATCATCTCACCATCTTCAGTGCTGAGCTGTAGCAATAGGTTACCACTGGAATATGGTTTTAGTCACGAATAAGTGCTACGGAGAGGATGTAGAGCAGTAGTGCCTTTTTCTGCCTCTTAGTTACGTGAAGTAAGTTGCAAAAGGACGAAAATCTGGGCCAAGTTAGAGTGATATATATATATATATATATATATATATATATATATATATATATATATATATATATATATATATATATATATATATAATACCTGTAGTACTTTTCGACTTCCGTGACCCAAGAACACCCACCACCTTATATTATAGTGTCTTAAGCTCCTCAGTCCGGCTCCGTCTGTGTGTATGTGTGTGTGTGTGTGTGTGTGTGTGTGTGTGTGTGTGTGTGTGTGTGTGTGTGTGTGTGTGTGCTTGCTGATTTCAAGCGACTATATATTTATATTTATTCAAGGGCTATTGGCATAAGAATGGGTGAGGGGAAGCTCTTCTCTCACCCCTTCATTCCGAAAAGCCCCTCCATAGTGAATAAATTTACTCTGAAGGTGATTACTACAACGAAAACTACACCATCGGACTGAAGGGATTAAAATAACGAAGTCGTTTATGTTCAGTGTAGGTTATGACAACTACAGAGTGTGTTCTCGCTCTCTCGTCAGCTAAGGAGAGCAGTAACAGGAGCTGGAAAATAGAGAACATTACAAAAAGAAAAAAAAATGGAGGTGAGAAGCAGGGAGGATCATTGTAAGAAGTAAGTAAAGGAGGTTAAGGCTGGAAGTTATGCATGAGACTGAAATTTATGCAGGTGACTCATTTCTAGTGTGGGCAGGAACTACTCTCAATATTTGTTTAGGGAGAGAGAGAGAGAGAGAGAGAGAGAGAGAGAAAGTAAAAAAGGAGAAGAAAAAGATTAATTTGTTTTTCGACCTTGCTGATCAGCGTGGAGTGTCATCGTAGGCTAAATTTACGAGTGTTCAAGTTGTCCCTGATTATATTTTCTGTGTATCGTGCCTACAAATAGTGTCCTTACCCGAGTGATTGATGGTTCGGCGATGGGCTTTGCTGGTGTCCGATCTATTATTATTATTTTTTCGTAAAGCAGATATAAACGCACAGTGTTTTTGAGGTGGCATATGAAGGTGATGGTTGTGTAGGGATTGGGATTGGTGTTCTGTGTTGTTATTATTGTTACAGTTATTATTATTATTATTATTATTATTATTATTACGACGACGACGACGGCGATGATGATGATGATTATTATTATTCGTAGTAGTAGTAGTTACCATATTTCTAAGGGGAATATTTCTAAATGCACAGTGTATATCGTATGTTACATAAAATTCAGGTTTTGTGTTGTATTAAAGGAAACAGTAACCCATTCACAGTCTTGATTGAACTGTGGCCTTTAACACCTTTAATACGATGATGTGTTACCTGTTGACGTCTTAATACCTGCAGACAATTTTCTAGCTGTCTCCCTTAAGTTGAAGAAAATTGTTTAGGGGCACATGGATAAAGTTTGAAAATATGTCACTGAAGCGAAATGGTGTGAAGGCCATGTAGAGTATCAGGTAGTTGGTATGAGGAGAAACCGAGAGCAAAGTGGGGAGATGAGGTGTGTTAATATCTCAGGGAAGGTATAGAAAGAGGAGTCATTACTGAATAGGGACAGAAGCGCCTGAAATGCTTTTGTTGAGCCAGTCCTTACAGTTTTGGGCGTCATGCAGTAGATAGATAGGTACGGTAGATAAATGGGTGGATGGATGGATGGATGGATGAATGGCTGGGTGGATGAAACAGTACCGGTGAAGTCGTTATAGGTAGGTATCTTTTTCTTTACCTTAGATTGGTAGATGGATGGAATGGATCAGCAGAGTCTTGATAAATATATTGCTTACTTTACTTCTGGTTAATCTTATCTTCCGCTCTAGTTCACCTCCTCCACCTTCTGTCTACAGTGTCTTGTTCCCTTATTTCCAGTTTCCCCATACCATCTCCGTCTTAATGTCTGTCTCCCTAGATATTTTCTTTTCTCCTTTGCTTTATTCCTAGTTGATATCTTCTACTTTTCTGTCTCTCCTCTTCCATCTTGTGTCTCTCGTGACCTCCTCCTCCCTACCCATTTCTCCCATACCATCCCTCCTGAATCTCTCTCCTTCACGGCATAATCTTTACGTCTTAATATCTTTACTCCTTGTTAGTATCCTCATAACTTCTTTGGTGTCTCCCGCTTCTGTGCACCTCCTCCAACGTCTTATGTTTGTCATGTCCTCCTCTCGCTTTTCCTCATCTCCCATACCATCTCCCCTGAATCTCTGTCTCTCCCTCAAGCCCTCACTCTCCTTTCATAAGTATCTCGGGAGACAAATAGCAACATCAACACTGCTATGTCTGGCGCGCCCTTAGCCAGACACACCCGGGGGGAAAGGAGGGGGAGGGAATGAGAGGGGAAGAGAGGGAGAAGGGGAAAAGAAGAAAAGGGGAGGGAAGTAGGAAGGGACGGGAGGAAATGGGTGGCAAGAGTTGAAGGTAAAGGGGAGAAGAAAGGAGGAATAAGAAGAAAAGAAGAGGGGGAATGGGGAGAGGGATAGAGAAGGAGTAGAGGGGGAGGGGGGGAGGGGAGATGGGCGTAGCTGATCACTGACGTCACGATCCATCCCTTTCTTTATACCGGACAGACACTAAGCGCCTGTGATTCCCAAGCCGGTCACTCTGGTAGGCCAAGTTCCTTTCCGCCCCTGGTCTCTACTCACCCAGCAGTATACAGTTAGGGACCTGGATGTAACATCGATCGTTGTGGGTCGTATTCTGGGGGAAGATTTAGACTCGGCAGAAATTGACCCTCGTGTATTCGTCAGGTATAATTCCCGTAGGCTTAGGAGACTCCCACAGGCACCTCTTTCTCGACCAGTTTTATTTATTTATTTATTTATTTATTTTACTTAGTCCTTGATACATTTTTATTCATATTTTCCTACTTTTTTTTTTTGTCATTCTAAAGATCTTCAGCCGGAAGACGTATTAATAATGTTAATTTTGCCATCCCAGACGATTTTATTCAGCCTAATAAGTGCTTTTCGACCTGGAAGGTTTTTACACACACACACACACACACACACACACACACACACACACACACACACACACACACACACACACACACACACACACACACACACACACACACACACACACACACACACTTAGGCTTATCCCTTTAATTCCCGTCGGCTTCCCCCCTCCCCCGTCCTTCCTCCTCGGCCCCCTCACCCTTCCTCCCCTACCCCCTCCCTTCCTCCACCCCCCTCCCCCGCCCAGTGGTTCCATATTTACAAATCATCTTCACCGAACCCCTTCAGTACGATTACATTTCCGGATTTCATTCTAACTCCAGACGATTTTTATTCGACTTAGACCCAACCTCTGTTAGGAATTGTTATCGGTGAGACTTTAGATAGATAGAGGGATAGATAGATAGTAGTCCGTGTCTTGTAGATAGATTGATAGATATTTCGTGTTTTAGGTGATAAATTGGTACCGTTATCGCGTGTCTTAGGTGGTATAGAAATAGGTGGGTTGATCGTGCTTAGCGTTATTTAGAAAGATTTCGTCTCAAGCGATAGATTTTTTTTTTTTTTTTAATGTGAGGAAGAAGGAACCAAAGGCAACGAGCCCGCAAAACTGTTCCTTCCAAGAGAAAAACAAGAAAGATAGACCGTTTTTAGCGATATACAGAAAACTCTTCCGTTGCCAGAGATAGACTGATTTGCTGATGTCTGCGAGGAAAAGAAAGCATGAAATATCCCGAGCGCTTTCCTCGTGGGCATCAGCACATCCATGAATCACGTGTTATTTAGTGATTTAATTGCGTAGATAGATATATAGACCGTTTTTAATTATATAATACAGTGATTTTTCTTCTTTCGCGATAGATAGAGTGACCATTTTTAGTGATGTATAGAAAGATAATTCGTCCATCAAAATAGATAATAACCAGATAATAGATAAAGAATAGGTAGATAGATAATAGCCAGATAGGTAGACGGATAGCTACCGGTATTTACATCTTAGGCTTATCCCTTTAATTCCCGCTGGCTGCCCTCCCTCCCCCCCCCACCTCCCCACCTCTCCTCCTCAAACTCCCTTCCCCTCCTCCTTCACCCCCACCCCTCCTCTTAACCTCCCTACCCCTCCTCCTCCTGCATCCCCTCCCCAACTCCTCTACCCCAACCCCTCCTCCTTCACCCAAACTCCAACTCCTCCGCCCACACCGCTCCCCCTCCATCCTCACCCCAACTCCTACACCCCCACCCTTCGTCCTCTACTCCCCCCACCTCCTCCCTCTGGTCATAGTCCCTGTGTGGTGGGGTCGGTGGTGCAGTGGTAAGCATATCCAGCTCACAACCGAAAGACCTCGATTTTCATTCTGGTGCCGGTCAGCCTGTTAGACAAAGTTCGTTTCACCATTATCCCTGTTCACCCTGTAGTAGAAATAGGGACCTGGATATAAATTAGATGGCTGCAAATTCCAGGGGACGATTGGAACCTAGAAGAAGTTACCAGTCTTTACCCCGTGTGCCTTTGAGCTTCTGTATTAATTTTGTTCACCCTGTAGTATAATTAGGGACCTGGATTTAAATGAGATGGTTGCGAATTCTAGGAGACGATTGGAACTTAGAAGAAATTACTCGCCTTGACCCTCTGAGCCTGGGAACGTCTATATTAATTTTATTTCTCTTCTGGACAATTTTATTCGGCTTTGGACAGATTTTTCGAACTGGAGGGGTTGAATACACCCTTAATAAACCCCTTCAGTACGAGAGGCCTTTTACAAAATTGAATAAAATCGTTTAGTAGTAAGAAGAATATATAAAAATGACGTCACTGGATTTCAAGGGCAAAATAACCCACGTGCAGTTGATAGCCATTAAATATCAAGCCTTCTACTTCACCTAACACCTCATCCATAGCGATTTATTTTGAGACATGGGTGGTTAATATCCTTTTGTGCTTTATTTATGTAGAGCATGGCGATACTGTGAGGATTTTTTTTATATATAACAGAAGAGAACAGTAAGGTGTAATAAACAAAATAAATCGCTAAGGAAAAGGTGTTAGGGAGCTTCTTTACCCGACAAGAATGCGGAAGGTGAACTAAACAAAAGAAATCGCCAAGGAAAAGGTGTTAGGGAGCCTCCTTACTCGACGAGAATACGGAAGGTGAAATAAACCAAAAAAAATCGCCAAGGAAAAGGTGTTAGGGGGGAACTTCCTTACCGGACGAGAATACGGGCCTTAGAAGAAGCACTTTAACAAGATTTAGATTTTAAGCCCCTTTAGGACGAGTGGCTTTTCCAGACTTTAATAAACTCGCGTGGGATTACCAAAAAGAAATTTTAAGAAGTGGGATGGGAGTGAAGGGATTAAGTTAAAATGGTGAGGGAGTACGAAGGATGTAATAATAATAATAATAATAACAACAACAACAATAACTATCGGTAAGAAGAAGAAAAAAGGAAGAAAAGAAAAGAAAGAAGAAGGAGGAGAAGAAAAAGAAGAAGAGGAGGAGGAGGAGGCAAGGTGTAATTGAAAGGGGATAGTTAACCAAAACCAAATCGTCGGTAGCCAGCAAGACTGTAATAAAAAAATGCGTTCGGTGTGTGAGTGTCTGGGGGTAACCTTGACCCTGGGAGAAGTTGGAAGAAAAAAAGTAAAGGAAGAAGAACAAGAAAAAGAAGATGATGACGAAGGAGGAGGAGGAGGAGGCAAGGTGTAATTGTAAAGGGGTTAACCAAAAATAAAATCGTCAGTAGCCAGGAAGACTGTAATAAAAAAAAATGTGGTTGGTGTGTGAGTGTCTGAGAGTAAGAACAAGAAAAAGAAGACGACGAAGGAGGAGGAGGCAAGGTGTAATTGAAAAGGGGTTAACCAAAAATAAAATCGTCAGTAGCCAGCAAGACCGTGATAAAAAAAAAAAATGTGTTTGGTGTGTGAGTGTCTGAGAGTAACCTTGACCCTGGGAGAGGTTGGTTGACCGCAAGAATGCCGCTCGCTGCTGGCGTGCTGGCGGGATCAGACGCCCCGACACCACCACTGGCCCCCCTCCCTCAAGCCAACACCCATTACACACACCACCATGCCTCTCAGATGGGCAAAATCGTCTGGTATAGATGGACAAAGTCGTCTGGTAGTAGGCTTATTAAGAGAAATGATACCCCCTCCCTCTGTCCAACACCCATTACACACACCACCACTTCTATCAGATGGGCAAAATCGTCTGCTGGTAGGCTGAGGCGAGTACCTAAGTGCGTCCGTAATACAGTATCGTCTGGTAACTTGGTGAATTAAATAGGGATGCGTCTGTTGAAACTGAATGAAATATCTGAATGACTCTACGCACCAGTCATTCCCCACAAAACGATGTCCCTCACCTGGTTATAATCGTCTGATACTGGGCTGGGCAGAATGAGGGCAGCTTCTCCCTGTACCCAGCATCTGTTCCCACGAAGGCAGTAACGCTCATAGTTTGGCAAAATCGTCTGGTGCTAAACAAAATAAAGTACTGCCGTGACCAGTATATTTGAGTGAATCCCCTCTCTCTACCTGCCAAAGACGGTTTATCATATGGGCAAAGTCGTCTGGTGTTGAGCTGAATAAAATATCAGCACGGCCTTTCCAAGATTTCTTAACGTTCTCTTGCAGTTATTAGCCCAAGACGACTTCATTCAGCTGAACAAAATCGTCTAGTGGGTGAGCTGAGAAATGCATGAGTGACGCCCCTGTACGATTCACTAGCTCTTGATTGTCACGATTTCTTTCATCTGAACAAAATCCTTTCCAGCCTGAATGAGATATCTTATTGACGTCCCCCCCTCTGCCCACCAATTAGCAGCCCAAGACGATTTCTTTCATATGGGTAAAATGGTCTTAGGCGGAATTGACCGAGGATATGATTGAGAGATGGGTGGAGGGGTATGTAAGCGAGGGGCGTGTGAGTTGAAGACTGCAACGTGGTACTGGAGGACAGGGTGGCATGGAGACAATTTTTTCTCGGCCACCCCCTCCCTCGGATGGTAGATAGATAGATGTGTGGATAGTTAGGTAAGTAGATAGAGAGAAACTGAATATAAGTTACATCCCAGTACTAGGCATTACCACTTTCCTGCTACGGTTTCTTTCATCTGAACAGAATCGTCTGGTAGTGGACGGCATGAGTGACGCCCATCCAGCCATTAGCCCTAAGACTGTTTCTCAGCCTGGCAAAAATCGTCTTGTGGTAGACTGAATGAAATAGCAATGTACTGATAAGACTTTTAAATGACGTTAATGTGCCTCTCAGTAACCCATGGCGATATCTCTCTCATAAATAAAATCACCTGATGCCGAACTGAATACGGGACCTCAAATCGGAAGGGTGGGTACAGCCTCACGTAACCCACTTACCGCAAGAAACCCTACCTCGAGTAAAAATCGTTTAATGATAGCAAGAATAAACTAAAAAAAAAGAAATCGTCATCGGATTCAAGGAAGTCAAAATATTTAGTCTCCTATGAAACATCCGACTCCTTTTTTTGGCCGAACCTCCCTCCCCCCTTTGTTTTCATATTTGTTGCATAACGCTGGCGAGTCCTGATTTACATAGTGTTTTCAAAACAGGATCAGTCCAACACATGAAGTACGGGCTTGTTTTCCGCGGGCATTGGCAGTTTTCTGAATACACACACACAAAGAAAGTATAGGGATCGTAATTTCGTGGACTCATGTGGCTTTCCATCACTTCTTTAATACCAGTTTATTTATCTATCATTTTATTTATTAGTCCTCTACCGGCGAAACCGGTCGGGGACTATAGGTTTGCCCGGTTCCCTCAGTACGTCGGTCCGTCTGCAGTTTCGTGTCCGCTCTGTAACTTCCCCGTGCATGGACAGATTTTTATATAACTTCACACAATTGTTTCCCATACCATGACGGTGTGTCACGCGGAACAACCAGCCGCCTACTCCCGTTGTCAATTACATATTTATGGTTATCATCGGATAGGGGACTTTGTACTGCATGGTAATACTGAATGCACATGTTTATTTATGTATTGCATATTATACCTCGATTTCTTCATGTTTGGTTTTTATATAAATTATAAAAACCATTTTAAATGTAGTAACCATATTCTCGTGGATTTCGGAGGCTTTAACATTCCTAAATTACCCATTTCATTTGCATTTTACTCTTTCGTTTTCTCTCCCATGCTTTTTATTTTGGATGTAGTACTTTTTCCTTACCGATTTATTAGCCTGTTACGTCTTGATATTTTCTTGTACACCGTTTTTATTTCAAACTTAGGAGGCTTCTATTCATTTTTACCGAATCGTTTTGCATGACTGGTTACTTGCTTGTGTGTGTGTGTGTGTGTGTGTGTGTGTGTGTGTGTGTGTGTGTGTGTGTGTTTTACTCTTAAACTTAGGATGGCTTTTATCATATTTCCATGATCAATTTTCTTTGCATATTGCCCCTTGATTTCTCCCGTATCATTTTCATACGTTTAAGAGGCCTTTTGCCACTTCTTGTTAATCGAGCGATCTAGGAAAACTCTGAACCATTAACAATACCAAGCAAGTGTTCTTTCGGCGTAAACTCAGGCCACGACTTCTTTGAGCCACTGATTATATTGGAGGATGATATAGTACTTTCATCTGAACGTGGCCCAGATTTTCGTCCTTTTGTAGCTTATTTCCTGACTCTCAAAGGCAGACTGAGACAATACCGTGGCTCTACATCCTTTCCATAGCACTTCTCCACGACCAGCCTGATAGTCTGGTGTAAATCTCTTGTTACAGCTCAGTATTCAAGCTGGAGAGATAGCAATTGCAGGCCGAGCTAGTGTAAGAAGAGTATAGTCAGGAAACAGAAGTTGTCCTTCAATTCCTCTGCGTCTGCTTCACAGTGAGGGCATGTCCATCATTTTTCATCTCTGACGCATGACCTCAAAGGCAGTCATCTGTGGACAGGGGAACATACCAAGCGTCCCTCCGCTCAATACTAGACAGCAGAGGATAGTTAAAAATAGGAGAGGTGAATATTAGACGACTTTTGCCCCCGAGTGTACACTGTTCAGTTGGCCGCACATGAGCCTGGGACAGCGTTTGTGTGATGTAGAGGTCTAGCTGCGATATCAAACGTTCGTGCATCACAGTTACTTGGCCATTTCAACTGATATTTGGCGCCTCCGTTCATTCATGCCAGAATCATCAACAAATATGCAATTATGTCAGGGCCGTCAAGTGTGCCAAATGCCAGACCTCTACTACTTACTGGTGCTGTCCCAGGTTCACACACACACACACACACACACACACACACACACGCACGCACGCACGCACGCACGCACGCACGCACGCACGCACGCACGCACGCACGCACACACACACACACACACACACACACACACACACACACACACACACACACACACACACACACACACACACACACACACACACACACACACACACACACACACACACACACACACACACACACACACACACACACACACACACACACACACACACACACACACACACACACACACACACACTTCTCCATGGCTGCAGAGTGGCAATCCAGGGCAGTCCCGCATCCTAGCCCTTCACCTGAGGCCCCTATGCGTTATCGTGTGGGCGTTTATGAAGGTTAAAGAGGACAGCTTATGATTATTTGCCCGCTGAACAATGTCGCGTCACACAGCTGAACTCTTTCACTGCGTTGATGTTTGTTGCACGTTTATTCAGGCCGCTTACAGACGAGATTTTTATTTTTTTTCCCGCCGTTCACGTGAGGCCCCTTGGGATAACGTGTGGGAGCTTACGAAGGTTGAGGAACATTCGGTCACTTAGCTCTGTCGCATTGCACAGCTCAACAATCGGGCTTCCATACCTCATTTAGTTGAATAAAATAGCTGGGTATTAACTTGAATAGAATACTTGGTTTTTCCCGTCCGTGACAAGGTTGTGTGTGTGTGTGTGTGTGTGTGTGTGTGTGAGAGAGAGAGAGAGAGAGAGAGAGAGAGAGAGAGAGAGAGAGAGAAGTAATGATATTTATTTTCTGATAATATAATAGCTTACGTAGTTCGTTAAATTATACCAGGTGAAGGCCTAACTCATTATTGATAACCCCTTTTGTAATCCTGAATCGTACACGTAATCCCTTTGGTAATCCTTTTCAGAAGAGTACACGTCTTATCATTGAACTCTTAAAGAAAAACAGAAAACGCAGTATCGGTCTAAAGCTCATTATTATTAGTCCCTACCTAACAACGTCCTAATTTAGATTATTCTTCTAAAATCTGACCAGTTGTATATTCTGTTCAGTATAGAGAAGACTTTTTGACTGAGATGGCTATTGATTATCATCACTACCAATGCCCCAGTCACCACCACCATCACCACTATCACCACTACCGTCACTATCACCATCACCACTATCAACACCATTATTGCAATCACCACAACAGTACCAGCATTAAAAGTCACCATCATTAACACCACCACCACAATCAACATCACTATCCCAGTCACCACCACTACCGTCATCAGTCACCTCCACATCGCCATCATCAGTCATCACTTACGTCCCCATCAATATAAGTCACCACCACATCATCAATATCACCACCACATCACCATTATCAGTCACCACCATACTAGCACTATTAGCACAGTCACGACCTTATCCCCACCATTATCAGACTCACCACCACAGCACCATTATTCCAGGCACCATCCACCACCCCCATTATCCAAATCTCCACCACACCACAACACCACCACAACTATCCCAATCTCCACCACACTGCAGCTCCACCAACAGCACCACCACACCACCACCAATATCAAAGTCACCACCATACCACCACACCACACCACCATCATACCAAACCACACCACATGACCATCACACCAAACCACACCAGTCACCACCACACCAAACTACACCAATGACCACCACACCAAACCACCATCGCACCACATCACCACCACACCAAACCACACCTCACCACAGTATCACAGTCACCACCACGAGTCAGCAGCACCGCCTCTGCCCGTGGGAAGGTCACCGACACCCCCGACCTTCCCGGCTCATCGATTGGGCCGCACCTCACGCATTCAGAGCTTGTGTCAGGTTAGGGTGGCAACGAGAGATATGCCAGCACCCCATAACCCCATCTTGCCTCCCTACTAACCCCATAACCCCATCTTGCCTCCCTACTAACCCCATAACCCCGTCTTGCCTCCCTACTAACCCCATAACCCTGTCTTGCCTACCTACAAACCCTGTAATCCCAACTTACATACCTTCTACCCCTGTAACCCCAGCTTGCCTACCTGCTAACCTGTTCTATTCTATTCTAATCCAATCTAACCTGTCCTTAAATAAACTGATTAAGCACCCTACCTCAGTGCTTGCATCGGGTTAAGGTGACAACGAATTTCCGCCACCCTTTTACATCTTATAACCTCGTCTTCCATACCTATTGCTTATCACGATCTAATCTAAACTTAGTCTAATCTGACCTAATCCAACCTAATGTAGCTTTAATCTGTCCTAACCTCATCTGGCATCATCTAAACTCCTCATGCATTCAGGGCTCGGCTGGGATGGCAACGAGCTGTGCCAACGTGATTTTGTACCCTCATCTTACCTACCTATTCCATATCCTTATTCATCCCGACCCAGTCTAATTAACTGATTCTAGTCTAGCAGTCTAACAACATCTAAGTTCATGTAATTTCACTAACGTCATCTAAACTCTTCTAACCTCTAGCACATTCAGGTGTTGTGAAAGGTTAGGATGGCAGGGAAGTATGACAACGCGATTTTTGTAGAACCTTATCTCATTGCCAGTCATAAAGTAAACTAATCTTATCTAATCAAATCTGCCTTAACGTCTTCTAACCTCATTTTACCTCCTCACGGATTCAGGGGTTGTGTGAGGTTAGGGTGGCGTAGGAGAAGACGATATTTTTTGACATCCTAAGATAGTTTGTCTGCAAATACCTTTCCTAACCTAACCTGACATAACCTAACGTCACCTTACCTTGACCTGATGTATCAGTATTCATAATCTGACCTACCCCAAACCTTCTTTCTACCCAACACAATTCTTGACCTACCAGAATCTAATCTGCATAAATTTTCATGTCCTCATTGTGACCTGGCTGCACTTGACTGAAATGACCTGACCTTACCTGACATTAGTTCTCGTAACCTTGCCGAAATTAACGCATTCCCCTCTCACCTTGGCTGACGTCTTGCAATCAGCCCCTTGTATCCGGTGAGGTATTTTTAAAAGTTGAGTCTTCAGACGATTTTTTTTTTTTTTTTTTTTTAACAAGACCTTCAAGGGGTGACAGGGTTTAAAAGGCCTTGTCTAACCTTCCATTCCAGTGCTAAAAGTCTTCCTAAGTTGAATGAAGTAGTTTGTGTGTGTGTGTGTGTGTGTGTGTGTGTGTGTGTGTGTGTGTGTGTGTGTGTGTGTGTGTGTGTGTGTAACTGTTTCATGCATTTGGGACCGTATTTTAGAGGATTGGTACCCGACACTCGTAAAACGTGTTCCCCACCGTTTTATTTTGCTTATTACATTTTTTTTAGTTCTCCTAATATTTCACCTTACTATTTCTCCCTTACGTCTGGTGGGTGATAGGGACGCCTTCACTGATTAATCCCTTCAGTCCTATGCCTTCTTTTACTTAGTTTATTCTTGCTGTCTCCGGACGACTTTGTTTTTAAGTTTGGAGATACCATTTGGAGTGATGGGATTCGAAATGGCCCATACTAACCCTTTTTTAACCTTATTTTTCTCCCTAAGCTGAACAAAATCGTCCGGAGATTGGCATGAATATAATTATAAATACGTAATCGAAGTGAAATGAAAAAATAAAGTAAAATATGGAGATAGAAAAAATAAAACCAATAGAGACGTCATTCCTTCCCTACCTTCCTTTACCCTCAAGCCTGAATAAGCCTAATAAAATCACCTGAAGGTAGCAAGAAGCGAGTAATAAGGGAGTCAGTCAATCTCCAGTTCCCTTTATCCTCCCCAGATTTAACGTCATAGGCTGAACACAACCGGACGAAAGTAAAAATAATAAAAGTCAATAAAGATATGGTGGTAGTGAAGGGGTTAATCCGTGTTCAGATCCCCTCTCCACTCCTCTGTATCCCCTCCAAATGTAATTTTATAGGACACCCTTCCACTTTTATCGCCCACTTCGCTATCTGTCTACATCTTCCACCCTACTTCTCTCTTCCGTGATCCCTTCCCCTCCTCCTCCTCCTCCTCTTCGCCTACCTCCTCTTTTCTCCCTCCCCTTCTCTCTCCATCTCTTCTTCCTCCTCCTTCCTCCAGCTCTCTCATTCCACACTTAGCTACTTTTTCCCATCATCCTCTAAGTCTTTGTGTTTTCTCAGCAATGTCTTCTTATCCGCTGCTTACATTCCTCACTTAGTTCCCTTCTCCATCTCCACTGCTTTCTCCCTCACCACTGCTTTCTCCTTCACCACTACTTTCTCCCTTACCACTACTTTCTCCCTCACCACTACTTTCTCCCTCACCACTACTTTCTCCCTCCTGGTGCTCTCTTCCTCACCACTGCCTTCTCCCTCACCACTGCTTTCTCCCTCACGACTTTTCCCTCATTACTACTTTCTCCCTCACCAATACATTCCCCCTCACTACTTTCTCACCATTGCTTTCTCCCTCACCATTGCTTTCTCCCTGACTGCCACCACTCTGCTCCCTTCCTCCTCCACCTCTCCTGTCTCTCTTCCTTCCTCCTCTACCTCTGCTGTCTTTCTCTCTTCCCCCTCCACCTTTGCTGTCTTTCTCTCTTCCCCCTCCACCTTTGCTGTCTCCATCCCTGCACCAGTACAGTTTCCCTCCATCACTAGTATCTTCCTCCCCCTTATCACTACACCAATATCCCAGACCACTACACTGACACAGTTATCTCCTTCACCACTACACTTACCTCCTTCACCACTACACTTACCTCCTTCACCACTACACTTATCTCCTTCACCACTACACTTATCTCCTTCACCACTACACTTACCTCCTTCACCAGTACACTTACCTCCTTCACCACTACACTTATCTCCTTCACCACTACACTTATCTCCTTCACCACTACACTTACCTCCTTCACCACTACACTTACCTCCTTCACCACCACACCTTCTTCACCATTACTCTTACCTCCACCACCACACCTCCTTCACCACCACACTTACATCCTTCACCATCACACTTTCATCTTTCACCACCACACTTACCTCCTTCACCACTATACTTACCTCCTTCACCACAACACCTACCTCCTTCACCACAACACCTACCTCCTTCACCACTGCACTTCCTTCCTTCACTACTACATTTACCTCCAGCACAACATCTGCCCTCCATCACTACTGCTTCCCTCCCTCACCATTCCCGTCCTTACCCCTCACCGCTCACCCCGCCCTAGGAACACGTAGATGGCCAGTTGAACACGGTACCTTCTCACCACCTTGACACCATTAACAGCAAGAGGAATATTTTTACTATCAGTGGCCTTATGGAAGAGTATTAAAGCTAGTAAAATAGCAGAGGTAATCCTAATCATACACCACCTTCAATTGCTGTGATTCCAACCCAGGTTATCAGAATTGCCGGATTATTGCAGTCCCCACTCGGCCACACCTGGTCTTTACCTGATAACCCTTATCACGCATGTCTTCATTTTCCGTATCTCTGCATCTCCTCTGATCTTTCTTACAGTTCACCCATTAACAAGCCCCTCCCCCCGCCTTTTTCTTTGAGGACGAACACCCCTTCATCTTACCTCAAGCTCTTACCGGAACAACTAAAGCCCTTTCATCGTATCTCTCCCTCTCAGCGAAGTAAAGGAAGCCACATACTTTTATCTCCCCCTCTGTACCAAATAACGAAATACTCTTCCACTTGTGTCTCCTCTACGAAATATCGAAAGCCTCTTCCTGATGTCTCTCCCTCTCCACGAAATAACGCAATACCCTTAGTCGTGTCTCCCCTCTTGAAAAAACGAAAGCTCCGTTCTTATTTCACCCTCTCTTCGAAATTAGGAAAGCCTCCTCATGATATCTCTCTCTCTATATGAATTAAGAAAAGTCTCTTCATGGTATCTCCCTTTCTTTACGTAATAAGGAAATCGCTCTCCTCGCATCCAGCCCTCCCCAGCCAGTTGCACAAGTCACATATTTTTGTCTATTGAAATCTGGCCAGACTGAATTTTCGTGGAAAGTCATAAAATATTTGATTTAAAGCCCTCCCCCTCTCCTCCTCCCCCTGACCCATACCCACCCCCTCCTTCTCCTCCTCCCCCGACCCATAACCTCTTCCTCATTCCCCAGACCTATACCCTCCTCCTCCACCTCCCCTCTTACCTGAACCATATCCCCCTTTCTCCTGCTCCCCCCGACCAATACCCCCATCCTCCAGACCCTAACCCTTACTCCCTTCTCTCTTCCCCGACCCATACCCCCATCTTCCTTCCCCTCATCCATACCTCCCTCCACCTCACCCTCACCCATTCCCCTCTTCCTCCTGCCCCTAGACCCATGCCTCCCTCCTCCTCCTTCCCTCCAACCTATACCACCTTTCACCTCCTTTTCCTTCTCCGACCCATACCATCTCTCCCTCCACCTCACCCTCATACCCTCCTCCTCCCCCACCAACCCACACATCCCCTCCTCCCATCACCAACCCACACACCTCCTCTTCCCCACACCAACCCACACACCCCTTCCTCCCCCCACCAACCCACACATCCCCTCTTCCCCCCACCAACCCACACACCCCTTCCTCCCCCCACCAACCCACACACCCCTTCCTCCCCCCACCAACCCACACTCCTCCTCCGCTTCCCCTCGCCCCATACCCTCTTGTCACCCACCAAGGCTAACTCACTTAGGTTGAATTGAAGTACAGTCGCGAATTTCACCAGCCAGCGGATTCCAATTTAGGCCAAATCCCTTTCAATGACAAACCTGTTTTTAGCCTTGGAAGGTGTTAGTCCGGGGCACCGCGGGGGGAATACGAAGCCCACAAAAGAAAATACATTAAATTATGCATGAATCGCGGGGAGGCCAACCACAAAAGTAAAAAAAAAAAAAAAAAATGAATTGATAAAACGTGGCATCTAAACTGAGGAAAAGGTAAGAGAGAGAGAGAGAGAGAGAGAGAGAGAGAGAGAGAGA
Source organism: Coenobita brevimanus (assembly GCF_032717465.1). Lineage (NCBI taxonomy): Eukaryota > Metazoa > Arthropoda > Malacostraca > Decapoda > Coenobitidae > Coenobita > Coenobita brevimanus. The sequence goes on from NC_137021.1 coordinate 5,121,437, forward strand.
GAGAGAGGTGAAAAAAGTTTGCAGTGATCAGTGAGAAAATGGGCAGCTAAAATGAGGAAAAGGTGAAAAAAAAAAAAAAAACATAAAAGCAATCACTAAAAGGACGGCAGCCAGAGTGAAGAAAATGTTTGTCTTCATGTTGTAAAAAAGAAAAAGACAATTTGAAGAGATCCGAGGCATGACAACTGTTCTGCCGATCTGTGAAGTTGACACCTAATTGTAAAGGATCCAAACTAGCTCACGAGATCCACAACCTCCCCCATTATACTTCACTGCTATCAAAGAACGCCCTTGTTTTTCGTTTTTCCTTTTGTCACTTAAACATTCACTGTGATTTTAAAGTATTCTGGTAGCTGTACAAAGAGATCAAGCTTATACACAAGCTGTCTTACGAACAGCTTAAGCTTAGGAGAGTTCGTAAATGCAGAGCTCCAGTGACTAATATACCCTTTAATGATTTTAGTATTCACTTAGTTGATTGTAAAATGTTAAGTGGCTTATGAATGAGACCAACATGTTCACACACACACACACACACACACACACACACACACACACACACACACACACACACACACTTATTTTATACCGTATATATAAAATAAGCATTTCCATATACATCTCAACGCCTTGGAGTCTGATGCCATTATTTTGATTTTATTCTGTATCTTCAGTTAATTTTATATTACTTAGGTGAGACATTTCGAAGTGGAAGGGATACATATAGCTTTGATTAACTTCTTCACTACCAGGATGTTCTCCAGATGTAATCAAAATCGTCCGGGGATAGCATGAATAAAATTAAAATACATACAGTGCGTCATGGGATTGAGGGAGTTAAGCTGAGAAGAATGTGGAAATGTTGGGTGGGAGAGAGACAGGGTACAGATTGAACTCTTTATTTTCTCTGAAGTTTGGGGCAACACAGAACCCGTCTTCAGGTAGTTTGGGTTCTGTGTAGCTCGGAAAGTTAGCGAGAAAATAGAGAATTCAAGCTTTAACTCGTGTCTCTCTCCGACCCAACATTCCCTCATACTTGTAAGCGCTTCTTTCCCTTGATGTTTTTATTTTGTTTTATTTTCTCTCGCGTTTGGGGCTGCACCGAACCCATCTTCAGAGAGTTTGGGTTCTGTGTAGCTCGGAACGTTAGAGGGAAATAGAGAATTCAAGTTCTAACCCATGTCTCTCTCCGACCCAACATTCCCACTTGTCACAATGGATCATGTACTGTGAAGAACGTGTAACAGCGACCCGTGATGCCCGTAAGAGGCCCCTGGCGGATGGGAACCAATGATTAGCGTTCTTTCTCGTGGTTACTTCACTGTCCAGCTACCCATCACCCTCCCTTCGGCCCCTGCGCCTGCCCTTTATAATTGCCTGGTGAAAAACGCTATGGCCATGCGTCTGAAATATGCTGGGTGTAATTTGCAAACTTGACGTGGAGATCTGGCCTCTAGTGGATTAGGAAGTGTGACGGATAGGTATAAATTTGGTGTTGTGGATACCCAGCCCATGTGTCGTAGGCAGATGGATTGTGATGATGGTAATGATGATGATGATGATGAGTTAGCTCCGACCCTAATATTTACCACTTGAAAACGATGACTGTATTATATTTTATTCATGCCATCTTCAGACGATATATTTGGCTTAGGAGAGAGGCTGGACATACCCCTCATTAACAGAAATCATGTAACAAAAATCGTATAGCAAAAGTCGTATAACAGACGTAGAAATAAATTCGTGTAGCAAAAATCATGTAACTTAAAAATAAAATCGTATAACAAAAACTGTATAAAAATCGTACAAGAGCAGGAGTGACAATATAAATGTCATCATCGCACTTAGAGGGGTGATGAAATGGCTTATTTTCTCTCATTTAAGAAGAATAGGATCGCAAAGCAAAAAGGCGCTTGAAATGATGAATGCAAACTACCTCCAATATTCGTAGTACGAGTATGATAAATTCCTGTTTCAGTTTCATTGTGTGTGTGTGTGTGTGTGTGTGTGTGTGAGAGAGAGAGAGAGAGAGAGAGAAACCCCTCTCCCGCCCATCTGGTGAAGACTCCCCGGTTTAGGCCAATATAAGCTGCTGGAAGCCATTGTCTGCATGCATTATTTGACAGGTCGGAAAGTGTGGAAATCTTTAGTGGCGAAAATCCCTTAAGCATGGTCGAGCCGGGCACATTCACAGACCCAGCTTAAGAATGACCCATAGACCCGGGCCACAAAAGAGCTTCGGTAATACGGAGAATGGGCCAAAATTAGGATTATTCTTCCCCAAAATCCGCAGCCCTATTCGTGTGGGGGCCTTTCGGTGGCACCCAGACAATCCACGAGATGAAAAGAAACGCCTCTCACCCCCGCTTCCCAAACCAGTTCTAGGCCTAGTCGTCTCCTTCCCCTCTCCCTCAACCACCGCCAGTTGGGCTAAGAGTTGGAAGGCTACAAAAACGAGCCTCAGTGGCGGTGGTTCAGGGAGGGCGATGACGAGGCAGGCGGTCCGTTGTGTCGTCTTGGTCGTCCTGTCCCAGTTCCCGGGCCCCTACCTGCCTGCCTACCTCCTTACCTACCTACCGGCCGTGTCCCCATAGGTACGGCTATAAAGTGTCTTGCCGTGTTCTGCCCACCCATACCTGTGGTTATAAGGTGACTTGCGGATTGCTGACACCCCGGGGCTACGCGCATCCTCCGCAGGCCTACCTACCTTACATACCTACGTGCCTGTATGTCTGTCTGTCTGTTTGTTGGTTCACTTACCTGCCTATTCACCTTCATGCCTGCCTGTCAATCTGTTTGTTGATTAACGTATCCACTTACCTACCTTCCTGTTTGTCTGTCTCTCTGTTTGTCTGTCTGTTCATTCACCAGTCTACCTTCCTACCTAGGTGTCTGTCCATCTACATCTCTGCCAATCTGCTCACCTAATTACTTGCTTATTTACTTCCATCCAAGATTCCTACCTAACTGTCTTCACTAACATGTCTGCTTACATACGCACGTCCATATCTTTATACTTACCTGCCTGCCTACCTACATTCCTGTCTACCTTCCTACCTACCTGCTTACCTGCCTGCCTGTCTGACTGAGTGATTGACTCCATCTGTCCATGAGTCTGTTTGTCTGTCTGCGTATCTGCCTGTATGTCTGTCTGTGTCTCCACTTACATGTCTACCTGCCTGTCTGCCAGTTCATTTACCTATCTTCCTACTTACCTGTTTATCTTCCATCCTACCTAACCACCTATTTGTCCACTTATCCACATACATACCTATCAACCTAACAACCTGCCTGTCTTTAAATACTTAGCTCCTTTCATGTCTGTTCACCTACCGACCTACCTACTTGTTCACGTACTTAACGCATTATTCCGTTTACCCACCAATCGACCTTCCTACCAGCATATGTACGTACGATACAGTAAATACGTTCACCTACGTACTTACCTCACTTTCAACGTGCCTGCCTGCCTGCCTGCCTACCTACCGACCGACCGACCGACCGACCGACCGACCGACCGACCGACCGACCGACCTACTTACCTACCTACTTACCTACCTACCTACCTACCAGCCAGCCAGCCAGCCAACTAACCAACCAGTCTACCAACCTACCTACCTACCTACATACATACCTACTGTTCCTACCTACCTACCTGTCTACCAACTGTCCCCTTAACGTACCTTCTTAACCACAAACTGCAGAGATCATCGTTATGCAACAATCCTTCAAGGACACACACACACACACACACACACACACACACACACACACACACACACACACACACACACACACACACACACACACACACACACACACCAGTACAGCCGCTCGTAAAATTCCTGTAGGGCCTCGATTTTTGCTAGGGGGTAAAGGCAAAATATCAGAGGCCCACCTGGCCATTTCGTGCTCTCGGTAAATTATATAGTAACAGACTGACAGAAGAGGGAGACGCCGAGTAGTGTTTACGTTAATGGCGTGCCTTAAATCACGGTGCCGCAAATTAAGGCCGGACTTTGTGGACCCGTGTGCGCGCCTTTAGCCCTAGAGAGAGAGAGAGAGAGAGAGAGAGAGAGAGAGAGAGAGAGAGAAACCATTTAAGTTTTAAAAGGCTCCCGTAACACATTGTCGTCACTAATTTATTTCTGTGTATAGTGCGTTCCCATTGTCGTGTATGTTACTTAGGCAGAGAACCGATGTGTCGATATTTAAGATTTTAATACGGTAGATAATATACAAACATCCATTAACCCTTTCGCTACGAGATGTCCTTCCACCAGCGAGGAAAATGATGGTAAAGTAGTCCAGTATCGGAGAAGACGCGAGATTACTGTCAGGCTGGGACGGGAAATAGGTTCAGAGTTTGGATTTGACGGCCTTAACGCATCATCCTCACCGACTTATCATTAAAAAAAAAAAAAAAAAAAAATAGTGCCATCTGATATTAGCCCTAGTTCTGAGTTTAGCCCTAGCATGTTATTCAGTATGGACGGTGGGTATTAGCTTCAGGTGAAAGTGTATATCATTTCCCCGTAATACCACGGTGCTTTAGTGTGTAGCTCATATTACTTCTGCCCACGTACCCCATCTCTCTCTCTCTCTCTCTCTCTCTCTCTCTCTCTCTCTCTCTCTCTCTCTCTCTCTCTCTCTCTCTCTCGGGTTGTATTCCAAATCTCAGGCTCTTTCAACTCGCTCTTACCTAAGTAAAAACAACTGGCGTCTGTTGCGGTATAACACTAGAAACCTTGAGCGGGTTAATGATACCTGTATTAGCATTCTTAGGCTGTATACTGACTAAAATAAAGTATAATAACGTAAGCTAGAATGAAATACCAGAGTTGCCCCGACCGTGAGAATGCTAATGGCACCTATAACACTGGGGCTCATATTAAAATCGTATGGTAAGGAAGGGAATGGTAGAGTTGTTCCGACAATAAGAGGGTTAACAGGAGTCGTAATATCCATCTGTCTTTTTCCTGCAGGCATATTCTGACAGGTTAAAGTGAACAGAGTGTAGAAACGCCCCCTGAACCCGCCCTAAAGTCATCTGGTGTTCGTGTGGGTTGGGGAGTGTGGTGTCGTGATCTCCTGCCCTCCGGGGTCAGCTGGCTAGAGGAACCCATGAATTTCGCAAGGAGCTGAATTAGGATTACGCTGCGGAGATGGAAGAGAGTAGGAGAGCATAAATAGGCCTGGGTGACACATCTAATCTAGCTAGTCCCCCTGCTCGCCCACCCGTCCCTCACACACACACCCTCCCCCTCCCAATACCCCATCCCCTCCTACCCCCCCATCCTCTTCCCTTCCTGCTCCTCTCTCTCTCTCTCTCTCTCTCTCTCTCTCTCTCTCTCTCTCTCTCTCTCTCTCTCTCACACACACACACACACACACACACACACACACACACACACACACACACACACACACACACACACACACACACACACACACACACACACACACACACACACACACACACACATTTTTTTTATTATTATTCCTCTTTCTCCTTCGTGTGCATCCCTTTCATTTTTTCCCCTCTCCACAGTATATCTCTTCCATCACTTTTCTATCGCATCAGTCTTACTCTTCCCTCGCTCCTCCCTTCCTCTTCACCGTCTCTCACATATTCTCTTCATCTCCCAGTCTCTCACTTTGTCTTCATCATCCAGTCTGTCACTTTTCTCTCTGCATCTCCCACAGTCTCACCTTTCTCTCTTGAGCTTCCAGTCTCTCACTTTTCTCTCTTGTTCCCCCTGTCTCTCACTTTCTTTCTTCATCTCCCAGTCTCTCACTCTTTCTCTTCATCTCCCAAAATCTCCCAGTGTCTCCTCCTTTCCCCTTTCCAATACATACCTCTATCTCTGTTCCTCCATTTCTGTCCCCATCTTCCATGTACCAGGTCTTCCTCTCCCTCACACCTCCCTTCCTATCCCAGTCTCTTTCTCCTATCCCATCTCCTACACGCATCCCATTTCCCTCCCTATTTCCCCTCCTATCTATCCTCCCGCACACACTCCTATCTCAACCCCCTCTCTCCAATTTCTATTCCCCTCTCCCTTTCCTGTTCCAGCCGTATCATCCCTTTCCATCAATAACAATTTCTTCTTCGACTCGGCATTTCCAAGACCTTTTTCATCCCCATTCTTCCTCTTATCTGTCACCGTAAGTTTTTCGTCATTGGTTTTTTCTCCTTTCTCCGGCTCGTCCCCGTCTTCGTCCGGTCGGTTCGTCCTTGCTTCCTCCTGGACTTCACTGGCAAACTTTAGGTGGATTCCTTTACGTGGTGGTGATGGTGGTGGTGATTGGGTAAAGGTTGTTGTGGTGATGCTGTTTATGGTTTGGTGGTGTTGGCTTGTGGTGGTAATGTGGTGGTGGTTTGGTGATGATGTGGTGTGGTGGTGGTTTGGTGATGTATGGTTTTGGTTGTGTGGTGATTGTGTTTATGGTGGTGTTTATGAGGGTGTTGGTGTGGTGGGTTTGTGGTGATGGTGGCGTTTATATAAATGGCGTTGTGATGATGGTGTCTGTGGTGATGTTTATGATGTAATGATGTAACTGGTGGTGTTTATGATGTGATATTGGTTTGTGATGATGTGGTGGTGGGTTGGTGATGGTGGTGGTGCTCGTTGGGTGATCATGATGTGGTGTTTGGTGGTTTGATGGTGATGAGTGGTGTTAAGTTAAAGGTTGTTGTTTATGGTGGTGTTTATGATGCAGTACAATTTTCCAGCCAGCCCCAGGAGACCTTATTCAATTGAGAGTGAATAATGTGAACTTGAGAATGTTAAGAAGGGATGATGGCCCTGTTTCATCTGTAGCAATGCTTAGGTGTTGTTGATGGTGATGATATTAGTGATGGTGATAATCCTTAGGTGTTGATGGTGATGATGGTAGTGATGATGATAATCCTTAGGTGTTGATGGTGATGATATTAGTGATGGTGATAATCCTTAGGTGTTATTGATGGTGATGATAGTGGTAATGGTGATAATCCTTAGGTGTTGATGGTGATGATATTAGTGATGGTGATTATCCTTAGGTGTTGATGGTGATGATGGTAATGATGGTGATAATCCTTAGGTGTTGATGGTGATGATATTAGTGATGGTGATTATCCTTAGGTGTTGATGGTGATGATGGTAATGGTGGTGATAATCCTTAGGTGTTGTTGATAGTGATGATAGTAATGGTGGTGATAATCCTTAGGTGTTGTTGATGGTGATGATAGTAATGGTGGTGATAATCCTTAGGTGTTATTGATGGTGGTGATCGTAATGGTGGTGATAATCCTTAGATGTCGAGATGAGCGTGGTGTATAAGAAAAAAAGATCAGGATGACTACGACGCCGACGGTGATGATGATAGTGATGATAGTAATGGCGGTGATAGTGGTTAGCAATTACAACAACTGCGATGATGATGACAGCCTCTGACGGCGGAACACTTGCCCGGCTAACATAACTACCGCTTGTGTGTGTGTGTGTGTGTGTGTGTAAGTCTCCCCTCCTGTAATACACATCTTGTAACGACCACCCTTTAACTCCTTCACTAACATTCCCCACTGCGAGTCAAAAATAACAAGCCTTGCAGGAAGACGCTGTTTAATTCAATTGTGTTGGACGCAGACACGGGATTAGCAGGCGGTATATTTTCTTTAATCTCGCCTGATGATGGGTTTGTGATGACTTGAGGGGTAATTAGCACTTTGTTAATACCCGCCACTTTTATTCACCACTTATGTTCCCTGTTGGTCGCTCTGGGCCCACTCAAGGACGCTTCGGTAATGGATAAATTAATAAAGGATAATGTTTATATATATTTTTTTATAATTGGGGATAACTGTGAAGGTGTGAGTTTTATTGATAAGAGGTGCGTGCTTATCGTCTTTAATAGAGACTGCAATAAAGGTTAATTTTGCCAGAGATAACGAGCAGGATAATTTTCACCGGAAATTACCAGCACGCATTTATAACTTTACTAGATATCAGTGAAGGTTAATTTTGTTGGAGATAGTAGTCAAGATATGATGCCACTCATGGACGATGAACTGGTCACCCTCGCATCAGATAGCTTGACTAGGTAGCACGTTTCCGAGGCCCAGCACACCTGAAAGGAAGGTACAGGATTGTGTGATGGATGGATGTGTTGGTAATATTCCCCTGAGGTGTGACCGTAGATGTGAAAGAATTGCCTGATGAACATGTAGTAGTTGTAGTAGTTGTAGTAGTAGTTGTTGTAGTTGTTGTTGTTGTTCGTTGTCATGTTTTGGAGAAAATTTGAAGTAAACCATTGTCGTCGTATCTCGCAAGTGCAATTATAGAAAGGGATGATTTATTATTATTATTATTATTATTATTATTTTTCCTATCATCTTTCCAGCATACATACTTTACTGTAAGCTGTAGAAATGCCTTTATATGGTCTCCCCTCCTACACAAAACGAACCCAAGCCGAAGGACGAAGCGATCCATCTCGGTTTAATTGTTTTTGCAGAGAACGTAAGTTTCCTCGGGCCCTTCCTCATCAGCAGTATTTCTTCTTCCTCCTCCTTCTCCCTCTCCGTCTAATCTCCCTCCTTTCTTCTTGCTGCTTTGTCTTGCTCTTGTCCTATTTTCGTTTGTCTTCTTCAGTCTTAGTGTTTTCTTCTGGTTTCCTTTATCAAATCTTCCATTGTTTTCCTTTCTTTATTTTTACCTCTTTTGCTCATTCCACCTACTGTTTTCTCCATCTTGCTTTGTTTTTCTGTAATCTTGCATTCACATTTGTTACATCTTCTTACCCTTCACCATATGATATCCCTCCTTTATTCCTCCAATTTGCCTTGCTCTTCTTCGCTGTTATTTTCGCCAGTCGTCTCTTAGCCTGCATTTTTTCTCCTGCTGCTTTCTTCTATGTGATCTTAGCGTGTTTTTCCATATTTTATTCCTTCTCTTTTCTCTTCACTATCTAAGCTCCCTCCTCTCTTCCTACTTGCTTTTCCTCCTCATCCCTCTTCTTCCGGTCCCTCCATCTCGTCGTACTCTTTTCTCCTACTTTTTACAAATTTCTAACTAAACATATTTTGACTTCTTTTTATCTTCGTCCGTCTTTGTTTCTTCTCTTTTCCCATCGAATCTCCCTCCTTTCTTCGTCCTTCTTCTCTTCCTCATCTTTCCTCTTATTTTCTTCGTAATTCCCCATCTTGTCTTGAACTTTCCTCCTGTTGTTTTTTCGTATCTAATCTTGTTTTGTTTGTCTCTATATCTTCATTTTTGTCCCTCCTCATTCCCTCCTCACCATCTTTCTCCCTCATTGTTTCTTCCTTTTCTTCCCTCTGGTTTTCTCCCATTTTTCTCTCATCTCCCATTTTTCTTTTGGAGTCTTCTGTATAATTTTTGTTTTTCTTGATTTCCTACTTTCCTATATCCCTAGTGCTTATCTTTTTCTCCAGTCTCTGTCAAGTGGGGTTGGTGGAGGATTAGTGTCCCTCCCTGTAAAACAATTAACTCTAAACCCTTGGCCACCCCGTTTGGGATACACGGCGTCTGGCAACGAATGAATGAATGAATGTTACTTATCTCTGTTTAATCTCCCGCCTCTTCTCCCTCATCCATCTCGTCCATCTAATCTTGCTTTGCTTCCCTCCCATCTTCTTCCGTCACATTCTTGCTTTCGTCTTCTCTTCCTGCCCCTTTCCTTGGCCGTCTTTTGCTGTTTAATCTTGTTTTTGCTTCATTCCTTCCTCTCCCATCTTGTTCTTGCTTTCTTGTCCTCCTTTTTTATTGTGTTTTCCACCTTATAATCTTAATGTTTTTCTCGTACTTTTTCTTATCGACTTCTTTTTTTATATATTTCTTAATTCTTTCTTATTTTCCATCATTGTTAACATTTTCCCTCCCCATCTAATCCTCTGATTTCTTTTTATCTTGCTCTTCGTCCCTCTTATTTTCGCCTTTTAATCTTCCTTTGCATCTCTCTACCAATCTTACTCCTTCTTCCTTTCATTATCTTTCGTCTTTATTATTACTTTTTGCCCCTTCCCATCTCTCCTCCCTCCTACTCTCCTTCACTCGTATTTTCTCCCATCTTCATATAATCTTACTTTGCATCCTTCCCTCTTCTTTTATCCTTCTTCCCCCACCAGTCTTCCTCCTTTGCTCCTCTGTCTTGTTTCTTGTCATCAGTCTTCCTCCTTTCCTCTTCTGCCTTGGTTCTTTCTCATCAGTCTTCCTCCTTTCTTCTATTTTCCTCCTGTCTCGTACTTTTTCACATCCTGTCTTGTTTGGTCTTCTCGTCCCTCTTTATTTTATTTCCAGTCCGTCACTTTGCCATGCTCTCTGTCTTGTATTTTTTTCTGTCATTTTCAATCTTGCAATCTTGTGTTGGTCTTCATCTTTATTTTTCCCCACATCTTCCATACTTGCATTGCCCCTTTTCATACTTTCTTTTTTCCTTTTTCTGTTGTTTGCCTCCGTGTTTCTCGTTTCTTCCGTCTTCGTTTCGTCTCCACAGTCTTCTTTTGTTTTCTTCCTTGTAAATCCTGTTTTTTTTTTCTCTCTCATTTTCTCTCTTTTTCTCACTCGCTTTTTTTTCCTTCTGTCGTTTCTCATCTGACATCTTCCCTGTTCCCTCACCTCTCTCTCTGTCTTCCCTTCCTTCCCTCCTTTCTCCCTCTCTCTTCCATTTCGTCCCTCCTCCCTTCCCACCCCTTCCTTTTCCCTCTTGCCTCCTTCTCTTTTCTTTCTCCACCCTTCCCTCACCTTCCCTTCCTTCCTCCAACGTCTTCTCGCATTTTTTCAATCTTCCTCTTAATCTTGCTCTTATATAGAACCGTTTGAAGAACAATAACACAAGTAACCAGTACCACAAAACAGTAACCGGAAGGAGAAGATAACAGGAAGAACAATGTCAGTAAGAAACCCGTAAGAACAAAAACACGAAGCACAAGAAAATGAAAAAAAAATAGCAGGTAATTCGTTTATGAGAATAATAAATAAAAAAATAAAAAAATAAACGAGAACAGAAAAAAAAAACACGTTCATATAAATAACTAAGAAAGAAAGGAAGAAAATTATCGTACAATATATAAACAGGAATAGATCACAGATACACGAAAAACAAGAAGAGGAAGAGCAAGAGAGACAAGAAGAAAGCAAGCAAGTAAGCAAGGAAGGGTGTAAGGGAGACAGGAGAGTGTATGTATGTGCTACAAACCTTGAAGCTGTCGCCTGTGTGTGTGTGTGTGTGTGTGTGTGTGTGTGTGTGTGTGTGTGTGTGTGTGTGTGAAGAAGTGTTGGAATGTTCTTGAGTGTGTGTGTGTGTGTGTGTGTGTGAAAAGCCGTATCTATGTCATAGGGTTCTTGAATGTGTGTGTGTGTGTGTGTGTGTGTGTGTGTGTGTGTGTGTGTGTGTGTGTGTGTTGCATGACCTCTAAGTCACTCCTTGCAAGTATAGGTCATGCCACATGCATGTCTCTCAAGCACTCACTCACTCACTTACTCACACGATCCCTCACTTATTCACTCAGTCATACTTACCTCTCTCTCTCTCTCTCTCTCTCTCTCTCTCTCTCTCTCTCTCTCTCTCTCTCTCTCTCTCTCTCTCTCTCTCTCAGTCGTAACTACTCATTTCCCAACAAACTCATGCACCCAGTTATAATCACTCATTTACCTGTTCACTCCATCAGTAACTCATTTGTAACCACGCAGTTTCAGGCTCGTAATTTACCTATTCATAATTGCACGTTTACCTTCTTACTCACCCACAGTGTTTTATTTACAAGGTTACTCATAAACTCACTCCACATACTCACATATTCCTGCGTAATCACTCACTCCTAGACTCTCGCCCACGCAGTCATTCACTCACACTCATATACTCCTCACATCCATCCACACTCCCAAGCACTCCTGCCCACACTCTTCGCACACTCACACATTCTTACTCATACTAACACTTCCTCACTCCCACATTTTCACCCACACACCCACGTACCGTTTCCCACACCTCCCCTCACCCTACACTCCCACACTTTCACACTTGCTCTTCCACACCTACATACATCCAAGCACCACGTCTCACACACACACACACACACACACACACACACACACACACACACACACACACACACACACACACACACACACACACACACACACACACACACACACACACACACACACACACACACACACACACACACACACACACACACACACACACACACACACACACACACACACACACACACACACACACACACACAACTCTTGATCACACCAAATATTATTGTCGATGATGAATTGGACAGACCCTGACCGCTCCTCCCCCCTCCCTCACCCCACACCATTATTGTCCTTTATTTCCCGGGCTTCCACTACGTAGTTTCGTCTCTGTACCTCTTTCTTTGCCCGTCTTCTTTAACCCTTGTTTGCTGCCCTGCCTCATTGTCTGCTTGCCTGTCTGCCTTCCTACTTTCCTGCCTATTTGCTTGCTTTAATGCATCCTTTCTGCCAACCTACCTCCGTATCTGCGTACCTTTCTGCCTTCCTTTCTCCCTGTTGGCCTAGCTGTCTCTGCCATGCCTCCCTGTCTGTCAACCTATCTCCTTACCTGCCTCCCAGTCTGCTTATTAATCTCCTTGTCCTTTATGTACGGTTACGTCTGCCTTGCCTTCCTCCTGTTTTACTTGATATTTCTCTGTCGAGCTTTCTGTTTGCTCCTAGTCTACCTGCCTTTCTCATTGCATGGCTGCTTCTCTACTTACCGCAATGGCTGCCTGCCTCTCTCCTTATCTGCCAACATTTCTGCCTGCCCATCTCTCTGCCTACATCCGTGTCTGCCTGCCTTTGTATCAGTTTTTTTTTTTTTTTTTTTTAGCAGGAGCAAGAAGACGATTAAAAAGAATATTCATTGTTCTCAAGGGGCTAATGAAGAATGCTTTTAACTCCTTGCACCACGAAATAACTGCCCCAAGGAGGATGGAATAGTTTGGTTGTAGCAAGAATAAGGTTTTAAAAAGCGCGTCATTGTACTGAAGGGATTAAAAGCCACTCCTTGTATGTACTGAATTGTCTGTTTATTCGTGAACATTGCAGTCGGCGTGATAAACTTCGTCCTATTATACTCACAATCATTTCTTGTTCAGATTTATTCACTCATTTTAACACTTATTTCGTTGACGGTCATTTACTCAACCATTGTATAATTTTATTCGCCAGTTCAGTACTTTAATTCATTCTTACAGTTTCCCCTTGTCTAAATCCATTCATTCATTCATTGTCTCACTGTTACATTTTCTCCTGTCTACATTCATCCACACACCTCTTGCCAAAATTCATTCACTCACTCTCCCCTTGTCTACATTCATTCATTCATTCATTTAAATTCATTCACTAAGCTCACAGTCCCCTTGTCCGCTTTTATTCACTCTTCCCTACAGTCCCTTCCTCTCAACCTCCCTTCCTCTCTTTCTGCCTCCCACTCTCTCTATCTCCCTAATTGTTTTGGTTTTAGTTGTAAGCTTATTCAGGTACAGTCAGTGAAGTTGAAATGTGAAATGCTGTCTCTCTCTCTCTCTCTCTCTCTCTCTCTCTCTCTCTCTCTCTCTCTCTCTCTCTCTCTCTCTCTCTCTCACCTCTTCCTAGTTTTCTTTATCTCCTCTTTGCCTTCCCTTCCTCTCTGTTTTTCTCAGTTTTTTCTTTCCTTCTGTTACCCTCCTTTTCACCTTCTCTTCCACTTTCCTTTATTCTTTATGTTCCGCTTTCCCTTCCTGTCTTTCCCTCTTCTCTTTCTCATTTTACTCTCTTTCCCTCCTCTCTTCTTCCCTGTTTCCCCTCCTCTCTATACCTGTCTTTTCTTCCTGCTACCCTTTTCTTCCTCCTTTCTCTTTCTCTCTTTCCCTCCCCTTTTAATATCTTTTACTCCTCTCTCCTCATCCCTTTCCCTCCTCTCTCTTGCCCGCTGTTCCTTCTCTTCCCTCCTGTTTTTCCCCATTTTCTTCCTCAGTTGCACATTTTTCGTACTTTCTTTTCTCCCTTCTGTTCATGCCTTCTTTTCCACACGCCTTTCAGTTCTCCCCCCTTTACCTGCCTCATCCTCGTTTCCTCCCTCCCTCTCCCACCCTCCTCCCTACATTTCTCCCCTGTCCCTCTCATTTTTTCTCTCCCTCTCATTTTTTCTCTCCCTCTCATTTTTCCCTCTTCCTCTCATTTTTCCCTCTTCCTCTCATTTTTCCTCCATCTCCTTTCCCCTGTCCCTCTCATTTTCCCCTCTCCCTCTCTGTTTTCTCTCTTCCTCATTTTCCCCTCTTCCTCTCTTTTTCCCCCTCTTCCTCTCATTTTCCCCCTCTTCCTCTCAGTTTTCCCCTCCCCCTCATATTTTCCCTCTCTTATTTCCTCTCCCTCTCCCGTGTCCGCTCCCATCTCACTCTCATTCTCCTCTCTCTGTTTCCTTTTCCATAGCATTACCTCCACTCCTCGTCCCCTCCCTCCCTTTCCTCCCTCTCATCTCTCCCACTCATCCTCACTTTTGATCCTGTCTCCATTCCATTCCATTTTCTGACCTCTTCATTCCTCAGTTTTTGTATTTACTCTTGCTCCTAATCTTCCCTCCCTCTCCCCGTTCCCCCCTTCCCTCTACCGTCCCTGATCTCTTCTCTCTCTCTCTCTCTCTCTCTCTCTCTCTCTCTCTCTCTCTCTCTCTCTCTCTCTCTCCCTGTCAGTTTCCTGCTTGCCTTTCCCCGACCATTGATCTTCCTTTCGTTTTATTAGTTCCTCTCTTCATCAATATTCCATTCATCCAGCCTTATGTTTTTCGTTTCCTCAACTCCCCCTTCCCATCCTTCTCACTTCCTTGTGTCCTCGTTCCATCTCACTTTCTTCCTGCTTTCTCTTTCCTTCTGCTTGTCTTTCTCATTTCTCTTCCTCCCTTTTCTCTCTTCGTGTCCCTCTGTGCTTTCTTTCATTCACCCATCTTTCATTTTCCACTTGCTTTCTCCCTTTTTTCCTCCCTCACCCTTTTCCTTTCCTCCTCTCTGGCACACCACCTTGTCTTCCCTCTCCCTGCCTCTCCCTTTCCCCTTTTCCAATTCCTCGTCTCCTCATTCTTCCCTCAATTCACCTTTATTTCTCGCTTTCACCACTCGTTCCCCTCTCCCCTTTCTCTTCCTCCCCTCACCCCTACCCCACCCTCTCCTCACCCTTCCTCCCCTCTGCCTTCATGTCTGCCTCTCCCTTCCTCTTCCTCCCCTTCCTCTTAAATATATCCGTTCCTCATGCTTCCATTCATCCACCCTTCACTCCGGGCCTCTCCCACTCATCCCCTTCACCCCTCTCCCTCCCTCTCCACTCACTATTGTGCTTACCTTCCCTCACATCCCTGGCCCCCTCACCCTACCTCCCCTCTCACCCCTCTCCCTGACTTCACTCACATCTTTCTCCCTGCCTTTCCTTTCACTCCTGTCTCTCTTACACCTTACCCAATCTCCCCAGTGCCTATCCTCACACTTCTGTCCCCGTCACCCTGTCTCCTTTCTTACCCTTCACCCTGCCCCCCTACTTCTTCCCTGTCACCCCTGTCCATACCTTCCCTCACACCCCTCGCCGTGCCTCCCTTCTGCCTGCCACCTGCCTGCCTGCCTGCCTGAGTGCGTGCCTGTGTGCGCGGTTGTGCATGCCGGGCGGGTGTGTTGGTAGGGTGACCTTGAGGGCATTATTCAATATGCTGGTTCCTTGGGCTGCCGCTGCTCCTGGTGCTCCGTGCTCCGCTCCGCACGGGGTTGAGGTTGGGGTTGGGTTTGGGGTTGTTAGGGTTGGAGTGGTTGGGGTTGGGGTTGTTAAGGTTGGACTGGTTGGGGTTGGGGTTGTCAGGGTTGGACTGGTTTTAGTGGGGTTGTCAGGTTGGACTGGTTGGGGTTGTCAGGGTTGGACTGGTTTTAGTGGGGTTGTCAGGCTAGACTGGTTGGGGTTGTCAGGGTTGGACTGGTTGGGGTTGAGGTTGTCAAGGTTGGACTGGTTGGGGTTGGGGTTGTCAAGGTTGGACTCGGGTTTGGGGTTGGGGTTGTGGTTATGGAGGTTGGAGGTTGGGGTTATGATGGTTATGGTTGGGAATGTGTGTGTAATGATTCGGGTTGTGGTATTGGATATTGGGGCTATGTTGGCTGTGGTTGGGGGTTGAGCTAATTCAGGTTGTGGTGGTGGTTGTGGTGGTGTTTAGGTTTATGTGTTACTGTTGGTGGTTGATGGTGGTTTTGTTGTTGTGGTGGTTTTGCTTGTGATTGGGGTTTGAGGTTGTAGTTAAGGTTGAGGTGGGCGATGTGGTTGGAGCTGTGGTGGTATTTGTGATTGAGATTATGGTTGGAGTGGTGGTTGCGGTAGGGGTTGTGGTGGTGGTGGTGATTGTGGTGGTGGTTGGGGTATTGATGTTAGTGGTAGTTATGGTGTCTTTAGAAATAGTTAGTTGGGAGGGTTTTTAACGATGACTCTCTCTCTCTCTCTCTCTCTCTCTCTCTCTCTCTCTCTCTCTCTCTCTCTCTCTCTCTCACACACACACACACACACACACACACACACACACACACACACACCAATTCTATAAGTCATTGTTACCAGATTTACGCGTAATTTTATAGTTGCATTGTTCATAAAGCTAATATATTTATCTTTCCTCTTGCAGGTGAGTGTAAGGTGATAGGGCAGGTGAGGCAGGTGAGTGTGGACCTGAAAACCCTTGACGTGTTATGTCTTTTATTCTCTCTATATCCAGACAGTTATAGATATGCAGGGGTTTTAAAACTGATGAGCTTAGATATGGCCAAAATAAAAACCTTTATTAGTGGAAATCCCTCAAGTTTAATAAAGCCGCCGTCGATGAAAGGGTTAAGTATATGAAGAAATATTATGAAAGGTAAATAAAGCCGGACATACTTACGCAGGCATATTAATCACCCACTTGCAGATTGATTGAGAAACCAAGTGGTTATAATTCTCTCTCTCTCTCTCTCTCTCTCTCTCTCTCTCTCTCTCTCTCTCTCTCTCTCTCTCTCTCTCTCTCTCAAGCAGGAAATCACACAGGTAAAGTCATACGGAAAGCAGAGCGAGTTACGCAGGCATTATCGATCACCCGCCACAGAGAGAGAGAGAGAGAGAGAGAGAGAGAGAGAGAGAGAGAGAGAGTCATGCAGGAAAACAACTAACAGACGCAAAAGATAAAGTCACCAAAGCACATACGGTAATGACGCAAGCACAAAGCAAGCACTGATAGCCTAGGGAAACAAACACGCTCGCTAATTCACACACCAAAGAAGCGTCGTTTGATAATAAGCAACGGGGATTGACAAACAGACGTATAGAGAGAAGGAATCGAAACAGACAAGCTTCCTAATTCACTCACCAGGGTAACGTAATTTCATATATAGTAAGCTGAAGGGAATGACTGACAGACTTTTACATAGAGCGAAAACAGGCAACGGGGATTCACAGACTTTCAGGTTAAGCGAAGGTAGGTAACAGGGAATGACAGACAGATTCGTAGATGGATCGGAAGCAAGTAACAGGGACTAGCAAGCGGATTTATAACTAGGGCAGGGGCCATTAACGGGGATTGACAAGCAGATTTCTAGCTAGAGCGAAGACAAGCAACTCAGATTAATGAACAGATTTCTAGATAGAGCGAAGCCAAGCAACCCGGATTAATAAACAGATTTCTAGACAGAGTGAAGACAGGTAACAGGGATTGACAAACAGATTACTGGATAGAGCAAAGGCAAGCAAGAGGGATTGACATATTTGGGTAGGTCAGAAGCAGGCAGCAAAGATTGACAAGTAGATTTTTTGATGGGCTGAGGATGAGCAACGGAGATTGACAGACAGACTTCAAGCAAGACTAGCCAAGCAGTACAGAGCGAGCCACATCCTCTTGGAGAGCTGTAACCCACTAGACCACAAGGCGTCAATTTTTTTCTTTCCTATATGCTTACCACGCAGTGAATTCCCCAAACACACTGTTGAACAATGCCGGTGAGGGTCATGTGGGGACGGGTACGAAATAGCAGGTACTTAACCCCGTCAGGACGAGGACGCATTGTTTCTAATTCTTGGTTAGGCCCGGTGGTCTGGTAGGTTAAGGCGCTCCAACCGGATGACGCCTGCAAGGGTTTAAGTCCGAGGGAGGTTCTCTCTCTCTCTCTCTCTCTCTCTCTCTCTCTCTCTCTCTCTCTCTCTCTCTCTCTCTCTCTCTCTCTCTCCTCCCTAAGTGGCATCATGTGAAAAATAAACCCCAACCATCCCTTGGATGTTACCCTTATGTGCCCCATCCAGCTCAGGCGCCTTAATCTACTGTACGCATTAAAAAACAAAAGTCAAATGGAAGGTTAGTAAGACAACCAGTTGACAATATGATCCATTGATTTTATTCCACTAGCAGCACAGGATAAAGTCAGACCATAGTTAACCTGTCCTGTTTGTTCCTAAGCTGAACAAAATCGCCTGGCAGAAGGATGGAAACATGGCGTCCTTGGGCTGAAGAGATTACTGCATATCAGTTACCCTTTGGTCCTCTGGAAGGGGCAAGTGTGCATATGTTGCCTGTTAACGAAGGTTATTTGAGAGGAGAATGTGGAGCTAAATGAACAGACAGAGACACAAACAAACAAATGAGGAAGATAGGGAGAGTTGTGGTGTTGGTGTGGATGTGACTGAAAGCGTTAGGAGAATTACTCTGAAATAGATTGACAATGTAACTAGGGTGGAGAATGAGAGACTGACTAGAACAGTGCTTGAGAGTGAGTTGGAGGAAGGAAAGGGGAAGGGGAGACCGAGAATGAGATGGGGGATGGGGCAGAGCTGTCAAAGAATATCCTGCATCGTTAATTTCCCACACCCATTGCTCCCACTCATGCCCACATCAGCAGACTTAGCCATGTGAGTTTCTGGTGCAGCGCTATAAATGGACATCATTGAACATCTCTTAAGGCGTGTAATTATCTTCTGAGGTAGCAAGGGTGAACTGGAGAAAAGGTAGCCGTTCTGAAGGGTTAATGGGTGAGGCAGCGTCATATTGCTTCAGGAGTACTTATCTCCCTCTCTCTCTCTCTCTCTCTAATATACACAAAGGCGGTATGTTACATAAGACATATTACACACACACACACACACACACACACACACACATATTCCACAGGACTCAGCGACCCAGTGACAGAATATTTTGAGTGAGGAGACGAGGGCGATGACGGAGGGGCGGGGCCAGTCCCAAGAGGAGGGAACAGAGGAGTCTTGGAGAGCCGCATGGAGTTCCCTTGAAGGCGGCTCTGTCTTGCGTTAATTCTGTAAACATGGTCCCTCTTGCACGGCCTCCCTCCCTCTCTCCGAACGGGCCGGGTATCACTGCAGGTTGACCCCAGCATTCATCATTTGCAGTTTCAACAGGGCGCTTCTATTTGCGTGCGTTGCGAGCCCTGGCCCCACTTGGAGAAGGTTGCACGGAGACTGGTTGCAGTGCTAGGAGATCTCTGCATTGGCGTCATGTCGTAGATTGGAATGTTGGGATGGGTGTTGTGTGTGTGTGTGTGTGTGTGTGTGTGTGTGTGTCGTCTTCCGTAATTTATTGCATATGTCTATGTTACGTCAGTGTGTGCGTGTGTGTGTGTGTGTGTGTGTGTGTGTGTGTGTGTGTGTGTGTGTGTTTCGTCTTCCTTAATTTATTGCATATGTGTATGTTACGTCATTGTGTGTGTGTGTGTGTGTGTGTGTGTGTGTGTGTGTGTGTGTGTGTGTGTGTGTGTGTGTGTTTCGTCTTCCGTAATTTATTGCATATGTGTATATTACGTCAGTGTGTGTGTGTGTGTGTGTGTGTGTGTGTGTGTGTGTGTGTGTATGTGTGTGTGTGTGTGTGTGTGTGTGTGTGTGTGTGTGTGTGTGTGTGTGTGAGACGGCATACACACAGCGTTCTCTATGCACTCATCTCCAAGCGACGCCTTGTTGCCGGCGACTGCACGGTAACCCTTTCATTCTGGTCACGTTTATTTTACACTTCGTTGTTTCTGCCTCAAGACGATGTAGTGAACTTTGGAAGGATGTATTGTATTTAAGGCGTTAATTAAGGCTACATCGAACTCCCCCAATTCTAAAAGTCTCTCCTGAATGTATATAAAAAAGATCGTAAGGTAATATGAGAAAATTAAACGGGAAATGTGTCATAGGAATCAGGCTGTCAGTGGGCTAGCTTTCCAGAGAGTTAAGACCTTCATTTCAGTGGTGCTGGGAAGGAAGGTCTTGTGTGGTGGCACCGATACGTCAGAGTGGCTTTGGTGCCTAGTGTTCCTCATTTCCCTCCCTCTCCCCCCAAAAGGTAGATGGTGGACTGCAGGAGAAGGGTACCCAGCCTGCAGTCCACTGGGTTCACCTTCAGATGAGTTTAGAGTTGCAACTACGACAGCAGCTATTACAAACTCATTCAGACTTGTTTTAATTCCTGTTACCGCCACGAAGTAATATTTAATTTAGGAGAAAGGTAAATTGTAGAGATATGTGAGGAGCAATCAACTGAAGTTCCAAGACTGACCCTTTGAATACTGTGACATCTTACCCCTTGCATCGGGTCTTGAGAGGACGCCTTCACTTGGTGATACCGATATAACTGGGCGGTGGAGCTGCCTGGTTATACAAACGTCCATCCCCATCCCCCGGAAAGAGGATGGCGTGCTGTAGGAGAGGGGAACTTCAGCCTGCAGTCCATTGGGTTCACATTCAGATGAACCTAGTGCTACAACTTTTACGGGTGCTGCTGTTACTACCCTTTAACATCCAGTGACGTAGTAGCTAGGTTTATTTTTGTCACCTCCGGACGATTTTATTCATCTTGGGAGAGACCTTTTGTAGTGAAGGGTTAAGCCCTGTCCACACGAGCGGGCAATGCCCGCGGGCACAAGCGAGCAGTTTGCCTGTTGACGGGCTCACCGCTTGTGCCCACGGGCAAATGCGTAAAATGCCCGTGGCATTTTACGCATTTGCCCTCGGGCACAAGCGGTGAGCCCGTCAACAGGCAAACTGCTCGCTTGTGCCCGCGGGCATTGCCCGCTCGTGTGGACAGGGCTTTAAATAATGAGTTTCCCTCACAGCACGAAAAGTCACTCCAGATCAGAAAAGAATTCTCTGACGTTAGCAATAGTAGAATATAACATACATTAGTGGCGTGAAGTGGTAAATTGGCGTATGGGACTCCTCTTACCTTTCTTGAAACTGAACAAAACAGTCTAACAATGGCAAGAATAATCAGAGTTGAGGAATTAATCACTCAAATTCTTATGACTCTCAGCCGATGGTGGTTGTCAAGGGTTAGCTAGAATTGAGTACTAGAGTTATCCCGACCGTGAGAGAGTTAATGATACCAGCATAAACAATTTCAGGCATCTGTGAATCACACCGCTGAATAAAATCGTCCGGAAAATGGTCTGGCGTTAGCTGGAAAAGAAAACTAGAGTTTTCCAAACCGTGAGAGGGTTAATAGCTAAGGTTATTTTCAGTCGTAGCCATCAGCGAAGTCCTCCTTGAGCTGAAAAGGTAAGAGGACGCGGAAATAGTGGGAATAAAATGGAAAAGAGGATTAGGGTACGGAAGGCGTCCTCGTACTGATGGGGTAACGTAAGGACAGGACGTGTTTGAAACTGTGTGTGTGTGTGTGTGTCTGCGTGAGTGTGTGTGTGTGTGTGTGTGTGTGTGTGTGTGTGTGTGTGTGTGTGTTTGCCTGTGTGTGTGTGTGTGTGTGTGTGTGTGTGTGTGTGTGTGCGTCTCAGATTCTGGGCATAACTTAACGCTTGGTGGATGACGTAAGATAAGTCTGTGCTCCGCTGCCTCCTCTCTTTCTTTTCCTTTTCTTTCTTTTTTTTCTCTTCGTTTTCTGTTTGTTCGATTCTGGGTATAGTTTGAGTCATCGGTGGCGACGTGTGTGTGTGTGTTTGTGTTTGTGTGTCTTACGTGTTGGTATAGCCTATGTGTGTGTATGTATGTATGTATGTATGTATGTATGTGTGTATGTCAGGTATTTGTGTGTGTGTGTGTGTGTGTGTGTCTTGGGTGTTTGTATAGCCTGTGTGTATGTATGTATGTTTGTATTTGTCTTAGGTGTTTGCATGTGTGTGTGTGTGTGTGTGTGTGTGTGTGTGTGTGTGTGTGTGTGTGTGTGTGTGTGTGTGTGTGTGTGTCTTAGTGTTTGTCTAGCCTATGTGTGTGTATGTTTGTATGCGTGTATTTGTCTTAGGTGTTTGTATGTATGTGTGTGTGTGTGTGTGTGTGTGTGTGTGTGTGTGTGTATGTGTGTGTGTATGTATGTATGTGTGTATTTGTCTTAGGTGTTTGTATGAGTGTGTGTGTGTGTGTGTGTGTGTGTGTGTGTGTGTGTGTGTGTGTGTGTGTGTGTGTGTGTGTGACATAATACTAGTGTATACTGAGACACCTGTGAGGAGGGATACATCCATATACAGCATGCAAATATTCATCATGCTTTCTCTCACACTTGCAAGATTAGGTAGTGATCTCTAAGGTTAGACTGAAGTGAAATTCATCATCATCATCATCATCATCATCATCATATTGGCTGTCACAATCATCGCCTTCGTCATCATCTTTTCTTCGTCATCATCTTGTCGTCTTCGTAATCGTCTTGTCGTCCCCTTCGTAATCATCAGTCTTCGTTTGTCGTCGTATTCGTCGTAACAATCTAAATTTTTAACTATTAAGGGGTTGGCCATATCAAGAAACAGGGAACAGAAAACATAAGCGTGGGAGGAATTGTCATGAGATAGCCCAGTGATATGCACCGTACATCTGTTAACTAATAATTGAAACTCTGCAGTCTGAATTATTGTACAGAATCCTTAAACGAAGTTATATGTGAATAATCAATGTCTATGGCGGAAATACAGGTAATTTAGGAATGTGGTTCACTTTCAATCATCATCATCATCATCACTATCTTCACCAAAGATTGAGGTGAGGTGGGGTCCATAGATCAAGGAGAAAGATGATAATGCTCTCTATGTACAGATTTATTTTGAGAAATCTTTGCCAGTCTTCACAGGTCTTCAGGTATCGTCTTTTGTAGAGAAGAGATAATGTAGGCTATACATAAGTCCCCCAGTACGAATAGCGTCCCCCAAGCTGTATTAATCGTCAGTAAGCAGGAAGAATGATGTGAAATATTATGCCATGATAGTGTATGAGGTAAACTTTGTTGTCTGTGGGCGTAGTCCTCACGATGTAATGCCACTACTTCATCAGCCAACACCATAAATACCACTGCCAAAACCCCCAGCACCATTCTCAAGCACCATCGTCCTCAATCACCGTGGGTCCTATTACCACTATGAATCCCCACCATAATCAGCAGTGCTATTACACGACCCTCTTGCACCACGATCCTGTTTCGTCACTGTAACCATGACTACCACGGGCCATGATATTATTTTCTTTGACCACCACCTTGCATAATCATTAATCATACACTCCCCGTCATGCATCGCCACACTAACGACCACCATAAGCCACACTACCATGACGGATTCCCATACACCACCATCCTGTATTGCCATGGATCATACCACCACCATCATGCACCATAATCCCTGATCTACCTGCCCGTCAGCCACCATGAAACAGCAGCACCACCATGAACTTCACCCTAAGTTTATGTCAGTATCACGATGCAGCACCACATTAACCACCACCACCAGTACCATAAATCCTCACCTACCTGCCTGTGGACTACCATGCAGCAACAGCACAGTGAACTCCACCATGAGATCATACCAACATGACGATGCACCACCACACCATTAACCACCATCACCACGCCATTAACCATCAGCAGCACCATAATCTCTCACCTACCTGCCCGTGATCCACCATGAAGCATCGGCACCATGAACGACCATGGGAGGGCGAGAGCGGCGGGCGCCTCAGTAGGTCGGGTAAGCTTAAAGGGACTGACCAGACGCCCCGCTGCCCCTGCCTGCCTGCCTGCCTGCTCCTGCTGCCTGCGCCGCCCCTGCTCCTGCTCCTGCTCCTGCTCCCTCCCTCACTCCCTCCCTCCTGGCGGCCGGGCGGGGCAGCAGGGCTCTTATCACAGACTTTTTGTGTCATTAGTCGTGTCCTTGACCGGCACACACTTCAGCTTGGGACAGTGGCGTTATTGATCACACCTGATGGCCTTTCTCCGGCACATGCAGACGTGGCCGCCGCTCCCACCTCCGCCCCACCTGTGCTTGGGGCCTGGCACGGACTCACGCCGGGCCTGCAGGTGTGTCTTGTCACCAGCAACTGTGTTTCTGCTTTACAATACAGGTGTGTCACACTTGTAGCCTACAGCCCGGTGATGGCAGCACCCTTGGCCACCGCCGCACCTTGTGTTGCCCTTGGCTAGGAAGTTTTGTGCGGTGTGGCCGGTGTGAGTGAAAGGTGAGGGATTTGTTGAGAGTGAGGCAGTGCATGTTAGTGGTGTTTGAGAAGTGTTGCAGGCCGGGTGGAGAGTGCGTAAGGTGAGGTGTCCGCGGCCCGGCAGCACTGGCGGTGGTGGCCTTCTGGCGACGAATGGCAGCAGCAGCCGCGGCGGCAGTTCACCAGTCTGGTAACTGCAGCTGCGGCCCAGTGTGCCTCCAGCTCGTGCGACGGGAGGACATAGCTCACACGCAGACCCGCACCACCCGCGTCCACACCCCACAACCTATGCCTACCCGCAGTCACGCCTCAGCCCCTGCCCTCGCTGTGGACCCTGTAAGTGGGAGGTGTGAGGCCAGGGGTCGGTGCGTCCTTACTGCTGCTTGTGCGTGTGTATTAGAGGTGTGAGCGTTGGCATGTTGGGAGAGCGAGCGGCATATTTGGCAAGGCAGGCGCCATGCTAGTGGGGCTGGCAGGTACTCACCGTGCATGTTGCCAGCTCCGGCACACAGCTCAAGATGGCCTGCCTATTTGCTCCCTTACACCTCTGCCATCGTCACCACTACCGACCGTCATCACAGCCTTCAGTATATCTGTCTATGTCTGCTGTCTCTCTCCCAGTGCCCTCCTTTTCCACCCAATGCTACCTCCACCACCACCATCGCCGTCACTCGCCACACCGTAGGCCCTGCAACGGCCTTGGCTGAACCTTGCAACAGCCACCCGTAGAGTAGGGAGCCTACTCGACCCACACCTCCCTCGTCCCTCTCACACCCATACTCGTTACTCTAGTTACTTAAATCCGCCACACCTGGCCCTGACATACTTGCCTTTAACCACACTAACATAACAAACTTTTGACAGCTGTCGAAACGTTTGTCCCCCAACCCTTCCACGTTGCCTGTGGATGCATCTCCCAGCTAGCTCACCGCAGCAGCATCAGAACACTCTGCCTGCCTCTCCCTCCCTCCGCTTGCCTCTCACGCTGCAGTCTTCCTGTTCCTGTTCCTCCGTCCGTCCGCCCCGGCTTCACGATAGGTGCCAACAGCTGTTCCTTACTACCACGAACTGTGCATTTGTTAACTTGTTTCCCCACTCCCATTTCTTCTCATTTGGTGGTCACGGAATCTGATGTGAACCCCTTATCTGTGTGTACGGAAAGAAATGATATCACTGTAATGATAAAGATTGGTGTTTGTTTTATTTTGAGGGTAAATGTTTATCTCACTGCACAACCTAATTTATCCTGGAGCACTAGTTTCGTTGACACCTCTTTAGAACACTGTCTTTCAAGGTATTTCACAAGTATTTCATAGAGTCAGATAAAAAGAGTGCGCCAGTGCCCCCAGCCTGCAAAGTTGCAAATGTTGATCTCATGGCTGCTGCAGTGCTGTCCGTGTGTTACATAACTTGCACCTCGGCTCGCTTTGGTGTGTGTCAGCCTTGAGATTGGTGGGATCCAAGATTATGTTGTAGCTTTGAGTACATTATGAGCCTGTTAGAACCCCGAGTACACTACGCATAAATGACTCCAGGTATATAGTGATTATGTTAGTGCACTGTACGCATAAATGACTTCAGGTGTATAGTGATTATTTTAGTGCACTGTACGCATGACTGCAGATATATAGTGATTATGTTAGTGCACTGTAATCTTAATTTACCCCGAGTATGTAGTGGGTTTACATTATGGTCCAATTAAACCTCGAGTACACTGTACCTTCAAGTAGTGTGTATGCCGAGTGCACTGCAACCTTAAATCCCACGAGTATATAGTGAGTATACATTATGAACTAAAATAAAACTCGATTGCACTATACCTTTCAGCCCTGAGTATGTAGTGAGTATGTCATGATTTATTAAAACTCTGGTATCGTGCAAACTAAAGGCCATGAGTATGTATCTTAGTATACATCATGTTCTTAAGGCCTGGGTATTTGTGAGTTTACATTACGAAACTTAAAATACGGGCACACTGTAAACATCTCCTCGAGTATGTCGTGGGCATGTTTATTCAACTTCATAAAAACCCGAGTATGTAGTGAGTGTACAGTCTGAACCTCGTGAAACCCTGGTGAGTTCACATCATGAGCTTGTTAAAACCCGGGTGCACTGTTAAGCTTAAGCCTCGAGTATGCAGTGACTTGTGAATGGTCGGGCCGTGGGTTAAATCACCTCCCCATCTAGCAACTTACCCACGTGTTTAGTGATCCAATCCAGCCACCCCACCCGGCTCATAGCATAGTGACGGCGAATCTTGGCAACCTAAGGCTATATGTGTACTGGGGAGTGTACTGGGGTTGGGAGTGTGTACGGGGGTGGTAGTGTGTCCATGGGGTGGGAATGTGCATTGGAGATGGGCATGTGTATTCGGGATGGAAATGTGTACATGGGATGGGAATGTGCATTGGGGATGGAAATGTATACTGGGGATGGGAATGTGTACTGGGGATGGGAATTTGCACTGGGGGTGGAAATGTGTACTTGGGATGGACATGTGAACTGGGGATGGACATGTGTACTGGGGATGGAAATGTGTAGGCTACCTGGGATGGAAATGTGTACTTGGGGTGGAAATGTGTACTGGGAATGGAAGTGTGTACTGGGGTGAAGGGGTTAAACATGAACACAATCCATGTTAAAGCTCTGTGCCCACTTAAAGCTCTCTGTCCACTTGAGGATGGAGAACAGAGCAGTGGTTATTGGAAGTTAAGGCTCTTATGTCCACTTGGGGATGGAAAAAATTGAGCAACACTTATTTACAGTGATTATTGCAAGTTAAGCTTTATGTGTAGTTAGAGGTGGAAGACGAGGCAGTGTTTGAAGTGATTAGTACAGTTTATGCTCTAGATGGCTGTATGAGGACTTGAGATGGGAAAAGTGATAATTACAGGTTAAAACTCGGTACTGAGATGCGTGATGGGGCAACATTAATTTGAAGTTGCTATTAAAGGCTCTATGTGTAATGCGAATGGGAGATGTTTCGGCATTAATTTGCAGGTGATTGTTGCAGCTTTAGTCTGTTTCTTTTTTCCTTTTTTTTTTTTGTCAGAAAACGAAATAATAAGAATGATTATTACCCATTACATTCATCCTTGTGCTGCTAGAGGTGCGGCTTTACTTAATTGAAAGTTATATTTTGCTTAATCACCGACAGCTGTTATTATTATTGTTATTAATTATTATTATTATTATTATTATTATTACTATTACTGTATTATTATTATTATTATTATTATTATTATTATTACCATTACTGTATTATTATTATTATTATTATTATTATTATTATTATTACAATTACTGTATTATTATTATTATTATTATTATTATTACAATTACTGTATTATTATTATTATTATTATTATTATTACAATTACTGTATTATTATTATTATTATTATTATTGTTACTATTACTGTATTATTATTATTATTATTATTATTATTACTGTTGTTGTTGTTTCACTCATCTTAAATGTCGGGACCAACTTCCTAGCCCCGGGCTCCTGCGCTTCTCATAGGGCAATGTAGGATTGGATGATGGCTGGATGGATGGATTGTTGTTGTAGTTGTTGTTGTTGTTGTTGTTGTTGTTGTTGTTATATGAGAGTTGGGGTGTGAGCTGGGAGCAGGGCAGTGAAGTGACGGGTGACCGGGTGACATGGAGGCGATTTGTTTATGGTTCTGACAGTAGATAGATAGATTATTATTATTATTATTATTATTATTATTAACAGTGGTCAGAAAACGGAATAACAATTCAGTATTACCCAACAACTAACACCCACTAACCAACAACCAACACCCACTAACCAACAACCAACACCCACTAACCAACAACTAACACCCACTAACCAACAACTAACACCCACTAGCCAACAACCAACACCCACTAGCCAACAACCAACACCCACTAACCAACAACCAACACCCACTAACACCCACTAACCAACAACCAACACCCACTAACCAACAACTAACACCCACTAACCAACAACCAACACCCACTAACCAACAACTAACACCCACTAACCAACAACTAACACCCTGTAACCAACAACTAACACCCATTAACCAACAACTAACACCCACTAACCAACAACTAACACCCACTAACCAACACCCACAAACAATTACCTATACCCTCTTCCACCTCACCATTGGCTTAGGAGGCTGTCTTAGCACCTCCAGTTTAGTTATTTATTTTGCATATTACACCTTAACATTTTCTTGCATGCTGCCCATATCGATTTAGTATCAATATAGGTTTGCGTCAGTGTCATATAAGTGGATATTGAGGTTGATGTGCAAACTAAATAGGTAAGGAAGAGGTGTTAGGAATTTTTCAAAACCACTTGGGTTACGAGCTGTTGGTTCGTAGTTTCGTCAGCTAAATAGGCTCCTTAGTTGAGTTTATTTCCGCATATATGGCGAATTAATATTTCCTTCTTTTTAAGGCCCGTCCAGACGATCGAGCAATGCCCGCGGGCACAAGCGAGCAGTTTGCCTGTTGACGGGCACAAGCGGTGAGCCCGTCAACAGGCAAACTGCTCGCTTGTGCCCGCGGGCATTGCTCGATCGTCTGGACGGGACTTTAGAGACTGACTAGGAGAGTATTTGAGTGAGGTGGAGGGAGGGAGGGGAAGGGGGAGACCGAGGATAAGACTGAGGGAAAGGGTGAAGAGATACATGAGTCAGAAGTTCGTGAGTTGGAGGTAGGGTAGCTTGATGATGGAGAACAGAGTGATATGGAGGTGGTTTGTTTATGGCCACCCCTTTCAGGATTAAGGCGTCTGGCTACACACAGACAGACAGACATATAAGTAGATGGCCAGATGTCGTTTATGCCAGCTTTATCAGTATTAAAAGAGAGGTAACAGGCTCAGAGCAGAATGTTAAGGAGAAACTCTTGGGCCTCGGAGCGTTCGTAAAACCTCTTCCTTAGCCATTTATTTTGCACCGTCGTATTTTCCTCTTATATGTCACTAATGCTAACAGTGTCTGTGATGGATACACACAACATACAATAAGTACAAAAGGTTCCGTAGACAGGATAAATCGCTTAAGAAGAGGTGCAACGAAATCAGGTTAGACCGACGAGAATACGTGTACACGGGCGTGCAGTGATTGCCGGCGCTAGGAGTGATGGCCGTGTGCGTGAGTGTGTTCGTCCAACATACTCGTTGTCTTAGCAGTTCATTCTACATTTTACAGCATAATCTATCGTACCCTATTTATAGACACGCTTCAAATATCGACGTACAGGAAAATATTAATAGGAGAATATGTACGTGTCATGTGCGTAGATAGTCACATGCGTCAATTAACTAGTCACGAAGGAGTGCCAGAGAGCGTTCTAAGCGTATGAGAATATGGAGCTTGGTGTTTGCCCTTGGTGAGCTTCCCCCCGGCCCATCTGTATGCTGGGATGGCATTCACAGACGCACTTACGATCGATTTCAGGCTGTAACTTACGAGGATTTTTGCTGGAAGAAGTAGAGGCAAGGAGAGAAACGCGGATTTTTTTTTTTTTTTTTTTTTTACTTGGATATAAAAGGAAGGTGGGAAGGGCATTTTGAATCTGTTCTAAATAGACCAATCCCAGCTGAGGAGGACATTGTGCCAGCAGAGAGTTGCAAATAGAAACAGGGGATATAACCATAGAATAGGTAGCAAAATATATAAAGGAATTAAAGAATTTTATGGCTCGTGGAGAGGATGGAATATTTCTTGAAATGCTCAGGGTGGAAATGATGAGTTGATGAATGCTGTTTTAAAACTTTTTGATGTGGCTTGGGATAATGGTGGAATTCCAGAAGAGTGGAAGAATTGAGTAATTATAAAAATACCAAAAAAGGGAGATTTAAGTGTGGGTGGAAATTGGAGGGGGATAACTTTGACACCTATAGTTACAAAAATCCGTTCCAAAATCTTGTGGAACAGAATAGGGCCAGTAACTGATGAAATTTTAAGAGAAGAACAAGCGGGATTTAGAAAGGGTAGAGGTTGTCATGATCAGATTTTGTAAGGCATGTAATGCAGCAAGCTAATGAGATGAAAATGCCATTTAGTATGTGTTTTGTGAATTTTGAAAAGGCGTTTGATAGTGTTTCGCGTGAAGCTGTGTTGAAAATTATGAGGTTCTGTGGTATACCAGAAAAGTTTGTAAATAATATTAGAAGCCTGCAGGAAGGTACTTTTTTTTTAAGGTAATGGTGGTGGTTTTTTGAATGATCCATTTGAAGTTAGATCAGGAGGGATTCAAGGAGGAGTTCTTTCGCCTTTGTTGTTTGTTTGGGTTATGGATAGCGTTATGAGAAAGGCTGTAAGGAAAACAGGTGCAGCAAATAACTGGAAAGAAAATAAGACGCTGATGGATTTGGACTAGCCTATGCTGGTGATAGTGTACCGATTTGCGGAAGTATATACGAGATGCAGAGGGAGCTTGATTGTCTGATCAAGGAAGGAGAAAAAGTGGGATTGATAATAAAGTGAGGGAAGACTGAAATTATTAGTATGAACATGGAGAACCAAATCGAATGTGTAATTGGGAATAATGTGGTGAAGAATGTAGAAAATTTTAAATATCTGGGAACGATTCTCATCAAACGGATCATTAAACAGTGAAATTAAGGAGAGGATCAGACAGGCTTGGCGAGCTGTTGGAATATTGAAATCTGTATGGAATAATAATATGCTTTCGGTACATACTAAAGTAAAAAGAAGTCCGTGGTTAGGCCAGTTTTAATGTATGGGCATGTGTCATGATACAGTACAATTGCAACAGATCAGAAAGTATTAGGATTTGGGAATAAAATACTGAGAAGGATTCTTCGGGTAAAATGGCAAGCTCGAGGTACAAATTAAAGAGTAAGGTATATTACGAGATTGGAACCAGTTGATGAATATGTGAGACTGTCTCGCTGGAAATGGCTGGGGCACATATATAGAAAAGAAGGCAGTGCCCGAGTGGACTACTAAAGGAAGAAGAGGCAGAGGTGGGCCGAGGGAAACTTTGTTGAGGACAAAGAAAAGAGAAGCATAGGAGGAGTGTTGGTGGAACCTGAAGTTGGCAAGACAGATATTGGTGGAGAGAGTTCATCGAGGCCCTGTGCATACCATGGGGTGCCACAGGAAATGAATGATTGATTAGTTTCAGGAAGTACTAGAGACAAGGTGGGATTTATGGATATAGTTTGTGTGTGTGTGTGTGTGTGTGTGTGTGTGTGTGTGTGTGTGTTTGAGGGAGAATTAGAGGCAAGGAAAGAAACTTGGATTTATTTTTTTCCAGGAAGTAGTAGAGAAACCATGGGATTCACAAATATATATATACGAACATTTTATGTATTTATTTACCTGTCTATCTATCTGTCTGTCTATATTTCTATCCATCTGTCTGGCCGTCTGCAGGAAGAACTAGGCACCGGAAGAAGGTTAGATCTGTTTTAGCAGAAATAAGTAGATAGTGGTATACACAAACATACGGTATATCCAGTTAGTTCCATGTCTGCCCAGGAAGTTCTAGTCATGAGAAGCTCCAGAACTCTCCTTTCCTTGTTCTAAAAGTAGGCGTAAGATAATTTCCCTCTCGTAACTAAGACTCTTTTTGTAGGAGGAGGTGCAAACTTGATGTAGAAATAAACCGGTAAAGAGCAGGTTCTGGGGAAATCTATAACACGAGATGCAACGGGAAACGTGGGAAGACTTTGCACCTTCTTTTCCTTGTCTTTCCCGTAGAAGTAAATCATAGTTACGGCTGGGGATTGATCGTAAGCGTATTCGTGAAACCGTATCAGCGTATTCTCGTCGGTTAAGGAGGCTCCCTAGCACCTGTTCCTTACCGGTTTATTTCTGCATCTCGGGTTACAGACTCTGTAGCACCTGCTCGTCACCGGTTTATTGCTACATCTGTTATTGAGACTCCCTGGCACCTGCTTCTTACCGATTTATTTCTGTATCTCGTGTTATAGGCTCCCAAGCACCAGTTCCTTACCGGTTTATTCCTGTGTACGTATATATATTCTTGTATGTTATTTGTGCTGTCTGTACTGAAATAAGAAATATATTAGTAACACACAAGCCATTATTAAGCTGTGGTGTCGAAGATAAGTTATTGACCCCTTCAGGCCAGTGACGCATTTGGAGGTTATTGTTGCCAGTATCAGACGGGTTTATTGAACTTCATAATAGATAGATAGATGGATAGATAGATAGATAGATAGATATAAACATACAAGAGACTTACGATGCACTTGCTGCCGATTTATTTTGCACGCCCCAGTGTCCTCTAGAATGTTATTGATGCAAACCGTGTCGATGCTAAAACAATGCAAGTTACAAAAGACTGGTGTCATGTGTAAAATAAATCGATAAGGAATGTGTGCGACGAAGCCCCCCATGCCAGCCTAGCATATCCGCGTACCGGTATAACACGAAGCTCACGACATTCCGTTTTGTCACAGCTGCATTAACAAGCACGACAGAGTCAGATATACATAAACCCGTCCAACATACCGGGAAATGAGATGTGATACGAGGCGAGCAAGTTGTTACGCCTGAAAAATATCAACTTATATCCACAGTAACGAAGAGATTTCATGCTGTGTTGAAGGGTACAGGAAGGGAATGAGTTTTGTAGAAGCGTTTGTAGTTGGATTTTTGGTATACGTATGAGGTGTTTAATTCAATGGGTTCTTTTAGTGGGGTAGGATGCATTGGTAAAACACATTGATAGCTTTGAGGTCAGTGCACTCAGGGAAGCAGCGGGCGCTCTCTCGGGCCAGGGAGGGAGGGAGGGAGGGAGAGAGAGAGAGAGAGAGAGAGAGAGAGAGAGAGAGAGGGGGGGGAGTGTGTGTGTGTGTGTGTGTGTGTGTGTGTGTGTATGTGTGTGTGTGTGTGTGTGTGTGTGTATGTGTGTGTGTGTGTGTGTGTGTGTGTGTGTGTGTGTGAGCGTGCGTGCTTGCCTGTGAGAGAGAGAGGGAGGGAGGGGAGGGGACAGAGTTGGGGAGGTGTGTGTGGAATTTGGCCCCCTCCCCCTTTTCCCCATACACTCCAGAAACAAGGGGAAGGTCAGTGCAGGAGGGGGGGCTTGCTCAACTCGTTTTATATCCGTAGGGCAAGTTTCTCACGGGCTGCATTGTGATGGGGTGAGGAGGGGTGCTGACGACGATCGAATATCCCTGTCTCGTTGTGGGATTAGGAGGTGGGGGGGGTCGTAGTGGGATTAAGAGGGTGAGGTCGTAGTGGGATTAGGAAGGGGGGTGTCGTAGTGGGATTAGGAGTAGGAGGTTTCAGGTTAGTAGGGTTGCACGAACGAATTTCACTGTCATGTGGTGAGCTTAGGAGACATGAAATAATCATAGTGGGATTAGGAGCGTCATAGTGGGGTTAGGAGAGGGATTAGGATTAGGAGGGCTGAGGTTAGGAGGGTTGGACGCACGAAATTGCCTCTCATGTGTTGTTAGGAGGGTTGAACAGATGAATTTTCCTGCCTTAAGGTGGGGTTTGGAGGGCTGAATGAATTTTTGTAGTTAGGGAGGTTGGACGAGTGACTTTTCCTACCGTGTGATAAAGTAGGAAAGATGGTGATGTCAGTGTATGAATTTTCATATCAGTAAGGATAGCAGGGTTGAACAGACGAATTTTCCTACGATATACTGAATACAAGAGAGAGAGAGAGAGAGAGAGAGAGAGAGAGAGAGATTCGGTGATGGTGAACGAATTTTCCTATAGCGAACCCAGCTCTGTGGATGGATGATGCTGTCTGAGCCACGCCCCTGAACCACACCATTCTTTCTCAGCGATGCATGACTGACTATCAGCAGATGTGCTGTGCTTCGCTGTGTGTGTGTGTGTGTGTGTGTGTGTGTGTGTGTGTGTGTGTGTGTGTGTGTGTCTTGGTATGAGAGAGAGAGTGAGAGAGTCACTGAATTGAAAGAATTTGAAGGAACTAAAAGTCACCGTATTGAATGGGCAAAAAGCAATATAGAAATAAAATAAAAATAAATCACCAAATTGTCGTCATCGTACTGAAGGGACTGTCGGGGCCATAGAGGACATTGGCCTTAATAAATACTATCTCCGTTTCTTATCAGGCGTTATCAGCAGGAGATTGATTCCTCAGCATCATCCCTTTGTTTTAGTGTTGCGGTTAGTATAAGTTCATTCTCACTCGTTTCTCAGCTGGATTTTGTTTTTCGTGATAGTGTTTTGTCTTGTTTTGTTCCCGATCATGTTTTTTTTGTTGTTTCATGATAGTTTTTGTTTTGGTTTGTACCCGATAGTTTTTGCTTTGTTTTGTTTTCCCGATAGTTTTTTTTTTCACTAAGTTGTTTTGCTTTGTTTAGTTTCTGTCAGTTTTTTATTTTTGTTTTATCTTTACACTCTTTTCAGTCGCAAGTATGTTTTCCCTATAATTCGTCTCCATCTTGTTACTGTCTCTGTTATATTTACTTTTCCCAGACTCTTTATGTGAAGCTAAAAATAAAATAAAACTTAAAGATTATATTGCTTATACCTGACCGTTTTATGGTTTCTTTGATGTCTGCTAGTATGTCCCCTAATACCCGTGTCCCCTAATACCAGTGTTCCCTAATACCAGTGTCCCTTAATGCCAGTGTCCCCTAATACCAGTGTCCCTTAATGCCAGTGTCCCCTAATACCAGTGTCCCCTAATACCAGTGTCCCCTAATTCCAGTGTCCCCTAATACTCGTGTCCCCTAATGCCAGTGCCCCCTAATAGCCGTGTCCCCTGATACCAGTGTCGCCTAATACCAGTGTCCCCAAATACCAGTGTCCCCTAATACCAGTGTCCCCTAATACCAGTGTCCCCAAATACCAGTGTCCCCTAATACCAGGATTTAACCTCTGCATTTCGATGGTTTGTGGCCACCCCTTCCTGGATTATGGTGTCTGAATATAGATAGGTAGGTAGGTAGGTAGGTAGATTGATAGATAGATAGATAGACAGATAGGTAGGTAGGTAGGTAGGTAGATAGATTGACTTCGATTTTTGATTTTCCTCAGCTGAATGATGTCGTCTGGAGGCAACAAGAAAACATCAAGAATTTGTCTTATGAAGAGGGTATATGGACTTTGGTTTTAACTATCCTCTGTTCATTTAACTGGGTGTAAAATTGCCATCTCTCAGTCTTCAGTGTTGAGCTGTACATGACGATAGAATACCATGCTAGTCACGAGGAAGTGCTTTGGAAAGGATATACAGCCGTGGTATTGTATTATGCCACTGGCTACGGAAAATGCACTGCTAAAGGCTGAAAATCTCTGGTTACTTATAATTGGTGAATAACTATATTTTTATCGAATAATTTCAATGTCGTGGTTTGCCAGGGCTTTTGCATTGAACTCTTGTTATCTTTTTATTTATTCTTGGAGGGAACAGTCCGGCATGTGGCCTTTGGTTCCTTCTTTCCTTGCATTAAAAAGAACTTACGAAGCAACACCGGAACACTTGTCATGCCCTTAAGTGTCTCTGTCCTCTTAAGTGTGTGTATCCTTGTCGCCCCTCGTCTTAGTCCCTTCATTGAGGTGACGTCATGTGTGTGGCGTTCCATTCAACTTAGCAATGACCTCAGCTACTGAAGTGGGTGATGAAGGCTGTATCTAATTCATTCAGATACAGATACAGACCCCTTTCTTCCCTTGATCCTCGTCCCTTAGTCTTCTTCTTTCCCCCTTAGCCCTTACTTCCCTAGCCTTTTCTTTTCCAGCCCTTTACATCCCCAGTCCTTTTCTTCCATATATACCGGTACCTCTTCTCCTCTTGCCAATTTCCTTCCCTAGCCCTTTCCGTCCCTTGTGTCCCATTTCCTTCTTTAGCCCTTTCCTCCCGTAGACCCCATCCTCCCTTTATGGTGTTACGGAGCAGCCTAATCATGACCCTCCTGCCTAAGTCCTCCTTCACTCTTAGCTTCCCTCTTCGATTTGTCCCCTTCTGCTGCTGGTCTTCCTCTATTTCCTTCAGTACTCCCTCTCCGCTCTAAGTAACCTTCACTCCTTAATGGTGTTCCCTTCTTCCTTTTGTCTCCCCCCCTCCCTTCCTCCTTTTGTCTCCTCCTCCTTACTCTCCCCCTCCGAACCATTCCTCACCAACCCCCTTCCTTCCATGTTTTCCCCCTCTTTACCCCCTCATCCCCTGGTCTCCCTCTCCTCACCCCCTCCTGCCTTGGTTTTCCCCACCCTATCCTCTTATTCCTTGATGTCCCCTCCTTACACCCTTCATCCTTGTCCCCCCCCCCTTTACCCTCTCCTCCTTGATTGTCCCTTTTCTTATCTCCTCCATTGGTCCCTCCCTCCTTACCCTCTCCTCCCTTGGTCTTCCCCTTCTCGCTTGGTCCCCGTCCTCCCTAGCCCACTTCCTCCTTTGGTGTCCCCTCCTTATCCCCTCTCATTCGTCCCCCACTCCTCCTTACACCATCCTTACTTAGTTCCTCTTCACCCTAGCCCCCTCCACCCTAGCCCCCTCATCCCTAGCTCTCTCCCTGCCCCTCCCTAGCCCCCTCCTACCTAGCACCGTACACCCTTGCTAGTGTTGCGAAGTAGCCTAGCCCAGCCTACCCCCGTGCCGGTCTGGTTTGAGGTCTGGCGTGGTACATTGGTTGATAACTGCATTGTCACTCCAGTTAATTTTTGTGGCACATTTCCTGCGGCCGTGTCTTTGTCGTCCCCAAGCCAGTCTGCCTAATAATTCCTGTCTTCTCTTTTATTGTTGGGCTGGGTGTTGTAGATGCTGTTTTCTGTTATTAGTGTTTTGTATGTGCGCCTGTTTCATTCTTGTGTGGGGGCTAAGATGATGATGATGATATTATTATTATTATGATTATAATTATTATTATTGTTATTATTATTATTATTATTATTATTATTGTTGTTGTTATTATTGTCCTCCTCCTCCTCATCATATCATCTTCATCACCATCATCATCATCATCATCATCATCATCGTTATTAGTGGTAGGTGGGGGTGCGCAGCTCCCA
Source organism: Coenobita brevimanus (assembly GCF_032717465.1). Lineage (NCBI taxonomy): Eukaryota > Metazoa > Arthropoda > Malacostraca > Decapoda > Coenobitidae > Coenobita > Coenobita brevimanus. The sequence goes on from NC_137021.1 coordinate 5,158,853, forward strand.
CTCACTTATGTAGTACCGGTTCCGGGTGAGTTTACAGTGAGGAGTGACTAGCCACACTTTTTTTTTTTTTTTTTTTTTTTTTTTTTTTTTTTTTAGGAAACCATTTATTGCGTTGTGTGAAACCATATATCAAAATGGACGCCAGGTAGGGCAATGGTTTAAGATGCTCTCCAACCTATAAGGGTTTACATTTGAGGGGTGGTTTGCATTTAATTTGGTTTATTTTTTTACATGGCTTTATTTTTTCATTTTTTTATTATTGGGTTTATTTATCGGGGGTATTGCTCACATAATGCCACACAAAGGGAGCGACTGGCCACTTTCCCCTTAGATATTTGGACGTGCAGCTTAGTGTGGGGCTCCTACCGCACTGACCAGCATAAAAAAATATTTAAGCGGTAGAAAGAATGAACAGAGGAAGGAAGGAAGGAAGGAAAGAATAAGAACGAATGAAAAAGAAGAACAAGAAGCAATAATTCCCTCACCACAAAAGGAGGAAAATTCATTCCGTAAAGAGAGAGAGAGAGAGAGAGAGAGAGAGAGAGAGAGATTGCAGGATTCCAATACGTGGTTTTATTTGTAGTGTGAGTGAGTGAGTGGGGTATTTTCATTCTTCGTTATTGTCCCAGAGAGAGAGAGAGAGAGAGAGAGAGAGAGAGAGAGATATCCCTGTCTTCCAATACGTGGTTTTATTTATAGTGTGAGTGAGTGAGCGTGTAAGGTATTTTTGTTCTTTGTTATTGTCTCATTACCAGGGAAATTAACAGCAGTGAGAGGAATTCGCTAATCATTGGGTGTACACGAGGCTGGCGGGGAGGAGGGTGGGGGTGGCTGGGGGGGTTGTGGTGTGGTAGTGGTAGGGGTTGTAAAAGTGGTTATTGGGGTGGTTACAGTAGTGGTAAGGGTGGTGTGGACGTGGTTGTAGAAGTGGTTGTTGGGATTGGAGTGGGGTTGTGGTGGAGGGGTGTGGTGGTGGTGATTTTTGGCGAGGTTGTGGTAGCTGTGAAGGTGATTGTGGTGGTTTTTGAAGAGATTGGTGTCGGGGTAGAAGTGGAAGGTGTAGCTGGGGTTTACTGAGGTTATGATTGTTGTGGTAATTGAGGTTGTGGTGATGGTTATAGTGGTGGTGCTGGTGGGAGGTTTTGGTGGGGTTGGTGGAGATTGGTGGTTATAGGATTGATGATGGTGGTGCTGAATGAGGTTGTGGTAATTGTGGAGCTTATGTGGTGATATTGATGGTTACAATGGCGGTGTAGGTGAGAATGGGGGTGGTGGTAGTGGAGGTGCAGGGAGTGGGCGATAGTAGTGATGACGGTGGCAGTGGTTATGGTCGTGGCTGAGTCGTTGGTGGTAGTGGTGAATGAGGATGTAGGGATGGTGGATGATGTGGTGGTGGTGGTGGTGGTCGTTATTACTGAGATAGTGGTTGTAGTAGCGTTATTGGTTATTGTACTGGTATTTTTTGTTGGTGGTGGTGGTGTTTGAGGTGGTAGGGGGTGATTGTAATGGTGGTAGTGGTGGTGATAGAAGGGGTGGTTGGTATAATAGTGATATTGGTATTGGGAGGTGTTATGTTAGTAGTAATGGTCTTGGAGATGATAGTGGTGGTGTTCAAAGTATACTTAAGAGGCACGGTCTTTCTTTCATTGTTGTTTTGATGTTTAGTTTGAGTATCTGACTGCGTTTCTCTCTCTCTCTCTCTCTCTCTCTCTCTCTCTCTCTCTCTCTCTCTCTCTCTCTCTCATATGATCACTTTTGGCATAATTCCCACACGATCTCACTTATTCTATAATTCATCCAACCCTCCCCCCTTTCGTTTGCATCCCATCCATCTTCCCTTTCTTCACCTCCTTCCCCTTTCTTCTTCCATCTTTCATCTCTCACTTCCTTCCTTCCGCGTCTCCTTCTTCCTTCCACGCCTTCTCCTCTCCCCTCCCCCCCCCACCAGGTTTTGCTTCCCTCCTTGCTCTCTCTCCCTCCACTCTTTTCTTTCCCTTTCATCCTCCCCCCTTCTCTCCTCTCTTCACCTCTTTCCCTTCACGCCTCTCCTTTCCTTCTCTCCTTTACCCCTCCCCATCCCTTCTACCTTACTCCTCTCACTTTTCCCTCCCTTTTCCCCCATTCCTCTTTTCCCTTCCCCTCACGCTCTGTCTTCCTTCCCCCCTCCACCTCCTCGCTTCCTCTCCCCGCTTCCTTCCCTCCTTCACCGACCCAGTGCATCCTACTTCTCTCCCTCCCTCCCTCCCTCCCTCCCTTCCCATGCTTTATCTCTTTGTCACCCCTCCTTCCTGTGTCTCTTCATTCGCTCCCTTCTTCAGTTCTGTCCCTCTTTCCTTCCTTCTCTTCCTCTCTGTTTTTCTTCTCCTCCCTCCCCCTCTCCTTCATACCCCTTCCTTCATCCTTTGTCACCCATCCTTCTTGTCGCCCTTCTTTTGCGTCCTTATTTATTTCTCTCCATCCCTCCTTCTCTCCCTCCCTCTTTCCTTCCCTCACCCATTCTTTCCACCTCCCTCCCTCACCTCTCGTTCACACTCATTCCTCTATCTTATGTCACCCATCCTTCCTGTCGCCCTTGCTTCCTCCTTTACTTCTCTCCCTCCCTTCTGCCTTCCCTCACTCCCTTTTTTACCACCTCACTCGCTCTCTCCCGTCCTTCCCTCCTTCCCCTTCCCTCCATCTCCCCTCATTGACACCCCTTCTATCTCATGTCACCTCTCCTTCCTCTCGTCTTCCTCTTGCCCCCTCGTTTACTTTTCTCCCTCCCTCTTTCCTTCACTCACCCTTTTTTACCACCTTCCTCTCTCTTCCCTCATTCTCACCCCATCCTCTAGCCCTTGTCACCCCTCCTTCCCGTCTCCCTCCCCTTCTCCCAGCTTTCCTTCCCTCCCTCCCTACCTCCCTCTGTCTCCCCCGCCCTCTCTTCCCTCATTTTCACCCCATCCTTGTCACCCCTCCTTCCCGTCTCCCTCCCACTCTCCCATCTTTCCATCCCTCCCTCCCTCCCCCCCCGCTCTCTCTCCCCTCATCCTCACCCGATCCTTTATCTCTTGTCACCCCTCCTTCCCCTCTCCCTCCCTCTCTCCCATCTTTCCTTCCCTCCCACCCTCTCCCCCGCTCTCTCTCCCCTCATTCTCACCCCATCCTTGTCACCCCTCCTTCCCGTCTCCCTCCCTCTCTCCCATCTTTCCTTCCCTCCCTTCTTCCCCCCCGCTCTCTCTCCCCTCATTCTCACCCCATCCTTTATCTCTTGTCACCCCTCCTTCCCCTCTCCCTCCCTCTCTCCCATCTTTCCTTCCCTCCCTCCCTCTCCCCCGCCGTCTCTCCCCTCATTCTCACCCCATCCTTGTCACCCCTCCTTCCCGTCTCCCTCCCTCTCTCCCATCTTTCCTTCCCTCCCACCCTCTCCCCCGCTCTCTCTCCCCTCATTCTCACCCCTTCCTCTGTCTCTTGTCACCTCCCCTTCCTGCCCCCCTTCTCCGGCCCCCCTGAAGCATTTGCGGAAACGGACGCTCTGTATCACCCCCATATATTTTGGTGAGATATTCAAAGCCCCCGGAGTGAATTTTGGCAGGAAAAGGTTGGGCTTTGCATATTTTACTCTCTGATTTTTCGAAGATATTTTTAGAGGTACAGTATTTGTGTATCCAGTGCTTGGCTAGTAATTGTGTGTGTGTGTGTGTGTGTGTGTGTGTGTGTGTGTGTGTGTGTGTGTGTTTAGTTTTTATAGATTCTTTTTTTTTATGTGTAATGTAGAATTTATTTGGTGATTTTCGAAGTGCTTGTGTGTGTCGTGTATGGTTTGTGATTTGGATTGTTTTATTTTGTTTTGTTTTTATTTTTGAAAATTTTTGTAAGATTTTGTGTAATATAGATTTTATGCAGGAATTAGAGTTGTATTTGTGTGTGTGGCATAGTGAATGATTTGTGATTAGAGAGTTTTTTGTGTTTGTTGATTTTTTTGGAAGTATTTGTGTATGGCGATGTGTGATTCATCCCCAGTATTGCCTTAAGAATATTGTGTTATTGTTTTTATTAGTAGGTATAGGAGTTCAGGTGAGGTTTCTTATTTCTGAGTCCTACCTGCCCCAATTTGTAAAGGGAGAAAGTTGATGATGATGATGATGATGAATATAGTATGGGAGTGTGGTTGTTATGAATTTCCTACCCCCTCCTTACCTGATTCCCCTCTTTCCTATTTCCTCCTCCTCCTCCTCACCATTCCCTTCCATTATTTGTCCTCTCTCTTGTCCTTCCTCCACCGCCCTCAGTCCCCTCTCCCTCCCCTCTCCCTCCTCCCATTTTATATCAGCGTTCCTTTCCCCCCTTCCACATGATCCCCCTCCCCTCACAGTCCACCCCATCCCCTTCTCTTTTACACTCCCCTTACAACATATCTCGGTCATCCTCTCCTTCCACAACCCTTTCTCTCATGATCCACTCTTTTTCCCTTTATCTCAGTCTCTTTCTGCCTCTGTTTCATCCCTCCTCCTCCCCCTTCCCCTCCCCCTTGGTCCTCCTCTTCTGGCCCCCATTCACTATCATTGTTCTTCTAGTCCCCTTCCTCTCCCTCTCCCCCTTCACTCTGGGTCGTCGTCGTCGTCGTCGTCGTCGTCGTCGTCGTCGTCGTCGTCGTCGTCGTCCTCCTCCTCCTCCTCCTCCTCCTCCTCCTCCTCCTCCTCCTCCTCCTCCTCCCCAGTTTTCCTTCTGTTCACCTCTCCCTCTTCCTCTTACCCATTCCTCTTCTTCCCTACTCTCCTCTCCCCCTGTCTGGCCTCCTAATCTCCTCCTCCTCCTCCTCCTGTCTCCCCTCACCCCTTCCCCTCTCATCCTAGTCATCCCTCTTATCACACTCTTCCCAGCCATCCCCCTCCCCCTCGCACTCCCTCTCCTGCCCCTGCTAAGTGTACACCATGACCCTCCTCCTGTTTAACCTTTACCCTTGCTACCTATTTTTAGCGGGTTTTTGTGACTCCTTCAGAGGTGTAGCTCCATGTGGGAAGGGAGCGACGCGTCTGCACCGTCTGCCTATATGTCTGTGTGTCTGGGGGTGCGTGTGTGGAAGGGAGAGGTGTGTGTGTGTAAGGGGAGGTTGTGTGTGTGTGTGTGTGTGTGTGTGACTACAGCCTTCTTCATAGCAACACCGTGGGAATTAGGTCAGGATGTCTGTTTAATGTGTGTGTGTGTGTGTGTGTGTGTGTGTGTGTGTGTGTGTGTGTGTGTGTTTGTACATGTGTGTGTTTGCGTTTGTTTGGGTTTTTTATTACAGCAGTCTTAGTAATGTCGCACTCAAGTATTCAGACTTTTTTATATCTGTTGTGTGTGTGTGTGTGTGTGTGAGAGAGAGAGAGAGAGAGAGAGAGAGAGAGAGAGAGAGAGAGAGAGAGAGAGAGAGAGAGATTTTTATCACACCGATCTTAGCAACGTAGTGCATGAATGTTTGGAGTTTTATGTCTTTGTTTGGGTGTCTGCGTATCTGTTTATGTGCGTGTGTGTGTGTGTGTGTGTGTGTGTGTGTGTGTGTGTGTGTGTGTGTAGGCTATGTTTTTTCTCCCCATCGTCCTCAGCAACGTTGCGCTTGAGTGTTTGTGTAGGTAGCGCTCCATTTATAAGTCTGTGCTTAAGTGACACTGACCTTCAACTCTGGGGGACACTTTCTTGTCTTCTTTTTTATTATTTAACTTTATTTTTATTTATTTATTTATTTTTTTGGCGATACGAATAATTTGGGATTTGTTGTCTCCTCAGGTGGGTGCTTAGTTTTTTTTTTTTTTTTTTTGTAATTTTTCATCATTTTTCTCTGGATTATACTTCCATTGCTTTATTTGGAAAGTAGAGACTCAGGGTTAGGCTATTCTCTCTCTCTCTCTCTCTCTCCCTCTCTCTCTCTCTCTCTCTCTCTCTCTCTGCGATATAACTCCAGTATAATCCACGCCTTGTCGGAGGGCCTAATCCCACTAGACCACCAGCGTTAGCTTCTGTGTTATCTAAGGAAATTATCTGGCTTGTCAATCAGTGTAGAGTCACAGTAACCAAATTAGAATGGATGGAATTTCTTCTAACGTCTTGAAGGAGTTAGAAGACAGTGACCTTGAACTCTGAGGGGTCTTGAGTGGATGTTAAGATTTGCATTTTTTTTTTTTCTTTACGCAAGACATAATTTCGTTTTAGTACATGGCCCTCATTTATTTTTACGACTTTGCTCTATGTTCATGGGCCCCCAGTGTTTTTTTTTTATTATTCTCATTTTACACACACACACACACACACACACACACACACTAAATTTGGCTTCAAGTGTATGGACTTAATTTTTTTCCCACCTTAACACTCTCACCTGAATAAAATCATGTGTGGCATCAGCAGCAATAGATTACCTGAGTCTCTCTCTCTCTCTCTCTCTCTCTCTCTCTCTCTCTCTCTCTCTCTCTCTTTGTAGCCATCCTCCCCCACACACAATACCAATTAGGCTGTAGGCGCCCATTGGATGCCGAGTGGGTTGGGAGCGCATCTCTTTCTGTTTTTATTTTTCCTTTATTTTTCCTTCTATCCTGGTGCTCCCTGCGCGACATATAATTTGCGTTTATCCGCCATGAGTTGTTGGGGCTTGTTTTTCTATCAGTGACTTAGTGTTGTACTCGATGATCCCTACCTGTTGGTGTTTTTGTGGTGTTTTGGAGTGCTTTTGGGGTGTTTTTCTGTTTTGCGTTGCTGTGTTAATATCTTGTGTTGTTTTTCTAGCAGTGGATGGTGTACTCTATGATCCCTGTCTGCTGTCGTTTTTGTGGTGTTTTTGGGTGCTTTGGGGGTGTTTTTCTGTCTTGTGTTGCTGTGTTTTTGTCTTTTGTTCTTGTGTTTTGCTGTGCTTTTGTGTTTTTTTTCTAGTAGTGAATGTTGTGCTCGGTGGTCCTTGCCTGATGTTTTTTTTTTTTTTATTGTGGTGCTTTGTGTTTTTAGTGTTTACTGTCTTGTTTTGGTATTTTTTTTGTCATGTTTCTGTAGATTTATTGTGTGTGTGTGTGTGTTTTTTTTTTCTAGCAGTGACTGAATGTTGTACCCGGTGATCCCTGCTTGCTGGTGTGTGTTTTTGTTGTTGCTGTTGTTTTGTGCTGTCATGCTGTGTTTTATTGTCTTGTTGTCTTGCTGTCTTGTGTTGCTTTGCGTTGCTGTGTATTGCTGTGTTTCATTGTCTTATGTTGCTGTGTTTTATTGTCGTTGCTGTATTTTATTGTCTTGTGTTTCAATGTTTTATTTTCTTATGGTGCTGTGTTTTATTGTCTTGTGTTGCTGTGTTATATTGTGTTGCTGTGTTATATTGTCTTGCTGTATTTTGCTGTTTTATTGTCTTTGTTGTTGTTTTATGTAAGGGAATAGGGAGGGAGGTGAGGGACGTTTGTATAACCGGGCAAAGGAGGAGCCGCTCGCTTACATCGGCGCCACCACGCGAAGGCCTCCAACACCTAAGCATATGAGTGTGTGGAGATGCTGCCCCAGACTCATCTCTCTCCGCCACCTCGACCGATATCTTGTGACTCAGCTACTAAAGTCTTCTTATCTCGCCTTATCGGGATGATTAGCACGTCTTTTTGTCGTGGGGTAGAGTAGGGTAGTTTATCGAAGTCGGCGGCCTGTTTTTTTTTTTTTTTTTTTTTTTTTTTTTGGGAGGGGGTCTTATCGATGTCGGCAGCCTGATTTTTTTCTTCCATTTTTTTGTAATTTTTTGTATCGATGTCGGCAGCCTGATTTTCCCTTTTTTTTGTAATTGGGTCTTATCGATGTTGACGGCCTGATTTTTTTTTTTTTTTTTTTTTTTTTTTTTTGTAATTGGGTCGTATCGATGTCGGCAGCCTGATTTTTCGTTTTTTTTTTTTGTAATTGGGTCTTATCGATGTTGACAGCCTGATTTTTTTTTTTTTTTTTTTTTTTTTTTTGTAATTGGGTCGTATTGATGTCGACAGCTTAATTATTTTCCTTTTCTTTTATTGGGTATAAGTTATTCATCCAGCATATAGTTCATTTTTCAGTCATTTTTAACTTCCCGGAGAGCTTCGTCCTTTTACAGCTTATTACCCGTAGCTGAGCGGTAGAATAAGACTGCTGCAGCTCAACAGCATCCGGTCCATAGCACATCTTCGTGACTAGCACCACATTTTAGGATCTTCTTATTGATCAGCATTGAAGATGGAGTTATGTCAGTTTTATGCCTAGTTAGATTTGCAGAGAATAGTGTTTGGGTATCTGCCTCTCTCTCTCTCTCTCTCTCTCTCTCTCTCTCTCTCTCTCTCTCTCTCTCTCTCTCTCTCTCTCTCTCTCTCTCCCCCACCCATGATGAGGGACGCCTTCATGTGGTGACACGGATATAACCGGGCGGCTCCGTTGCCAGGTTATGCATACGGCCTTCAACTACTTCCCCATTCCCCGGAAGGAGGATGGTGATCATAACAAGGGCATCGTAAACGTACAGTCCACCGGGTTCACATATCAGATGACCCTTGGACCACAGCAACAAGAACAACAACAAAAGATTATTCTGTTTAGTAGTGATTCGGACACAACAACAACAAAAACAAGAACAAGCGATTATGTTAAATTTTTGAGTGATTTTCGGACACAAAGACTACAACAGCAGCAGCAGAAACAACGAGGACAAG
>NC_137021.1:5172500-5187500 GCF_032717465.1 Coenobita brevimanus
GTGGTGGTGGTGGTGTTGTTTGTTGAGTCTGGCCGGTCGATAACTTTTTGCAGTGGGGGCAGCGCCTGGGTTTGGCCCTCCTGACCCCATACGCTCTATTTTGGGAAGCCCGTTTTCATTCCATTTCATTGATGCAGTAATAGTTTCTCTCTCTCTCTCTCTCTCTCTCTCTCTCTCTCTCTCTCTCTCATGTAACTGATAGCTCACCAACTTTTTACTTAACGATAGTTTCTCCTTTACTGTTTGTTGATTGCTTTCCAGTGTTTTGCTTTTAGTGTGATTTTCTTTAGTGTTATTCATACTTATTTTTTTTTTTTACTTCTGTGTTTCGTTGTAGTTTTTCTTCCCGTTATTGATGGTCCTTCTACTTGCATCCTTATTACGGTAATTTTTCTTTTCGAGTTATTGATTTATTCGTTATTGGTATGAATGGGTCTACTCTTATACCTTTTTTTTTTTTATTTCTTTTACTTGATACAGTTACCCTTATTCTTAGTGATAGGTTCCTCGAATGTTATTGTTAGTTATCTTTGTTCTTCGTTATTGTTTTCTTTAGTATTTTCCGTAGTTCTGCTTTATTGATCTTCAGTAGTGTTCATTTGCGTTACACTTCGGTGACGTGTTATTGAGATTATTATTATTATTAGTAGTAGTAGTAGTAGTAGTAATAGTAGTAGTAGTAGTAGTACCAACAGTAGTAGTAGTAGTAGTAGTAGTAGTATAGTAGTAGTTTTTTGCTGATGCAGACGATTCTGTTGAGCTTAGAAGGCTGCATCTAACCTCTCCAGTTCGCAGTGTCTTTCCCGAGCTGAGTAAAATCGTTTGCAGCGTGCAGGAATAACATGTGTAAGACATTCTCGTATTGAAGGGGTTAATACTATTATTCATGGCACGTTTATCTTCCATCCATCCATCCATCCATCCATACGTCCGTTTGTCCCTCCGTCCGTCCTTTCATTCATTCATTCATCCATCCATCCATCCATTCAGCCATCCATCTTTTGGCACACGTGAGCGTAGGGGCCCGGGACTAGGCTACTCAACCCAGGCATTTAAACTTAGTGGCCAGCTGCTCTTGAGGGATTGAAGCCTTTATGGATGTTTGGAGCGCCTGCATCCAATTGACCGCCGTTGCTAGTTCTCCTGCCTATTTGCTCTCTTTCTCCCATTTACTGGATTCTTCCCACTCCTGTGCTTAGTGGGATATGGGATGATGATGATGATGATGAATGGTGGTGGTGGTAGTTATGATGATGATAATGATGTTGATGATGATGATGGTGGTGGTGGTGGTGGTGGTGGTAGTTATGATGATGATAATGATGATGGTGGTGGTAGTTGTGATGATGATGATGATTCCAGGTCAGGATTTTTAGTGAAGGAGATATTTTCCCTCATAAACATTTTAGCTTTTCTTTTTTTTCATCTTTATATATATATATATATATATATATATATATACCGGAGGCAGGACGGTCAACTACGGAAGGGCGTCCTATGGAATTGACGATTTCTTAAGGTTTATAAATTTTCCGACCGGAATTTTATCATATTTTTCCTGTTTGTCTCCGTATTATGATGCTTTTTTCCCATTATTTTCCTTGAAGTTAAGCCTTTATACCTATTCCAGGAGAATTGAAATATTATTTTGTTTTTCTTGATACTGAAATCCCAATATTGTGATTTTTATGATTTTCCCTTTTTTTTTTTTTCCCCCTGAGAATTTTACATTTTTCCTATTTTACGTTTTTCCTCGTTTTAGTATTTATTCCTGTTTTTCTTAATGTTAAGGACACAGGACTGTAATATTTTTCTTTTGATTTTCGTTTTATTTTTTCCCTTTAGAATTTAAACATATTTCAATTTTACATTTTATCGCGTTTTTAATTTGTTTACGTATTTTTTGGAACCTGAAGATGATAATATTTTTCTTTTTTTTTTTCTTGACAGGTAAGACGGTCAGCCTAAGGAGGGACAGACGCCCCCCCAGACCCCCAGACCCCCTCGGGAAGCGTGGCACAGGGTCTTGGCACTAGAATCACCCCACTCAGAAAGCGAAATAGTTATCGGAATCGAATTAGGGCGAACGCACCTGGACGAGTGAAGGTGGGCGTGCATGTGGAGTGGAGGGAGGGAGGGAAGGTGGAGTGTAACGGCGCTGGTGGAAGAAGCTGAGTGGATGCGGTGGAACACAGCCGTGGAAAAAACGGTGTGGATGCCTCTCCGACGACGCTGCAGTGTGGATGGTGGAGGTGGTGAGAGGTGGTTGCTGTTGCTGCTGTTGCTGTGGGAGGGGCCGGCTGTTGCTGTTGCTGCTGTTACTGTTGGCGGTGGTAGAGAGCTGTGGTGATGTGTCGGCGAGGCTTGATGACTACTACACCGCACCACGCCCTGCCCTGCTGCGCCATTGCTGCAAAACCTTCCTCCTCCTCCTCCTTCTTCCACCCGATCTCCTCCTCCGCTTCCTCCCAGTCTCTCCGGCCCTCCTCCCCCCCTACGACGCCCACCCCCACCACCCTCCCCCTCTCCGCGCCCCCACCCATGCCCCCCCTCGTCCGCCCGGCCCCTCCTCAAGCAGTATCCGAAGCCGAAGCCGCAGTCGCACGCATGTCTTGAGAACTGTACTCATGGTGGCCGGGCAGCATCTCCACAGTTACTACCATTGCTCTAGCGTTAACCCGTTGCCTAATAGTCGCTAAGGTGTCTGTAAATAATCGCTAGTACCACGACAGCTCCTTTCGTCTTCGTCGTCTTCTTCCTCGACTCTTGGTGTATCTCGCCGACGACGCTGCTGTTTTTTTTTTTTTCTTGGTTCGCTCATATAACAATCACAGGCAAGAGTTCTAGTTTTCTACTGCCAATGTCTCGTAAATGTATGCGAATGTGATGACCAAGTGCCCTTGTAGAAGTGCCTCATCTTGATTGAAACCATTATTTTCTCGTTGTCTTGGCCCAGAAGGTGAAGAAAACAGTGGTGGAGAAGCAAGTAGGGCCTGAAAACTCTCCTCACTTTTACTCTCAAGGAGAAATTGTCAAGGGGGATATCCGTATTGAAGGGAGGATAGCGAGAATTACTGATCCAACCTAGGGGGAGAGAGCCGGAGTGGGGTATACAGTCTAGCCGTATGTGGGTATACTGAGAAAAATATATCCGTACTGGCGGGGGAAACTGGAGTGGGATAGCCGCATATTAGTGAGTGTTCGACGAGAAATATAATCAGCTTGGGGGAAAAATTAGAGAGGATACCCGTATAGAGTAGTGAGTATACCACGAAAAATATATCGACTTGGGGGGGAGAAATTGAAGTGGGATACCCGTAAACCCGTATACTGGGGAGGATAGCCCTAAAGAGCATATAGATCCAACAAGGGAAGATCCGGAGTGGAGAGAGCGTGATCGGGCGACAAGTGGTGGTGTACCGGGCAGTTGTGTTCCTGTCTGGCTTTTTTCCGCGTGACTTGAGACCCTTCGCTGAGCCGGCTCGTATTTGCAGTGACGTGAGTGAGTGTACCTGTTTCCCCTTTTTTTTTCCTCCCTCTCCTCTGGGCAACGTGAAGCATGGACTGAAAAAAAAAATTAATGCTGGTCCATGTGTAATACACCTTTTTCATCCTACAACGCGGCGCATGAACTGGAAAAAAAAAATAGTTGTCGTGAAAAATAGTTAAATATAAGTCGAAAAAAAAGAAGATAAATATACGTCGAAAAAATACATATATACACGTCAGTTCATGCTTAATACATCCCATCTCCTCCTACAAATTGAAGCATGAAGTGAGAAAGAGGTGTACGTCGGTTCATGCTTGTTATAAATCTTTTTCCCCCAACAACGTGAAGCTTGGACTGGAAAAAAAAAAAAAAATGTTACTTCATGCTTAATTACACCTGGTTCGCCATATTGTCTTCCCCGGCCACGTGAAGCTTAGACGGGGGAAAGAGAAATACTGATTTACGCTCAATACATTTTTTTTTCTTCTTTCTTTTTTTACGTAAAGCTTGGACGAAAATTGTTGGTTCATGGTCCATTATATCTGGTTCGCGTAGTTTTCAACCCTTTGCCAGCTAGGATTGCTGAACGACAAGAAAAGGAACAGAAAAAATTGCCCCCCCCCTTTTTTTTTGTCTGAGTGAATGTCAAAACGCGTCCATAACAACGAAAGGCATAATGGAGAAGAAAACCACCTGGCGTAAGGCTGACTAAAAATATCCAGGTGTTTCCCTAGCAGCGAAAGGGTTAGAGACACACTAAGAGGTCCTTTCCCTGAGGAGTGTGGAAACTGGCGATGAGAGTGAGGAAAGCGAGAGAGTGAGCGAGGTTAAAGCAAGCGTATGGTACAGGGGATGAACGTGGTGCAGAAGACATTGCTTACCTCAGTGAATTTAACCAGAACAGTCGAGTAAGTTAAAGTATGAGGCAGTAGAAGAAAGAAATATAAGAGAGAGGGAACAGTTCTGTGAGGAGGAGGTCGAGTCGAGTGAAGAACTAGGCCAGAAAAAGGGATATAGAGATAATAAAAACGAGGCCACTAAAAAAAGATAAGAGCCAGTGGACGTTCTGGTGTATTTGATAGAGTAGGAAAAGGTTGGGAAAAAAGTAACAGAGTAGAAAATAAAGTTAGGAAAAAAGTAGATGGTTCGGTGTGTGACGTAGAGGAAAATAAAAGCGTAATAATAAAAAAAACTTGTCGATAGAAAAGGAAAAGAAAAGGCCAAGCAATGCGGTGATCGGTAAGATAAGTAGTTAGGAAAAGAAAAACGGGACAAAAAAAAAAGCGAGAAAATATCGTAAAAATACAAGTGCGGTGTTGAAAAGCAAGGCTAAGGAGACGAAAAAAAGGCAGGAAAATAAAGGGAAAATAATGCAAGAATAATTGCGGGATTGAAAAGGAAAAAAACGAGAAAATATAAAAGAAAAAATACAAGAAAAACTGTGGGGGTTGAAAAGCGAAGAAAATAAAAGAAAATATTGAAAAGAGAAAAATTCCGGGAATGAATAGGAATCGTGAAAATATATAGAAAAAAAAAAACGAAGAAAGGGCTAGGATCCCAAGTGTGGTCGTGTTAGATTCCATTCGCTGTTGACCTGACCCAACCCGACCCGAGCTGACCCCACCAGATCACCACCAACGACCCACCACACCTCCACGATGGCTCTCACTCGCAGGTATGTAGTTAGACGTCTCAGAGTCGACTGTCTGCTCAAATTTGTTTACAGAGAAACCGGCTGTTGTATTTTGTGTCCTAAGAATATACGAAATTGTCATTCAGTTTGTGTGTGTGTATGTGTGTGTGTGAGAGAGAGAGAGAGAGAGGGGGGGGGAGAGAGAAGTAGGTACTCACATTACTGCCGAAACTATCTTCTCATTTCTGTGTGTTATTATTATTTAATAGCCAGTACATCAGTACTTAGTATGTGAAGATTACTAATAACTATCAAAACCATCCTGTGTGTGTGTGTGTGTGTGTGTGTGTGTGTGTGTGTGTGTGTGTGTGTGTGTAATAGTCCATCGTTTCCAAATATATAGATTAAAATATATATAGTTTTTAATCGACTGTATCATGACAGCAATAATCGTTGTAGAAGGTACCAGCTGTATTTATCTCCCATGCATTGTACGTTTATGAATTACCTGTACGCTAATGAGCCAGACAGGTGTACCCTCTGAAGCTCACCTGTATGTACCCTTGAGTCTAACCTTGTCACACACCTGTCAAAATACCACATGGGTCGTGATGATGGTGAATATTTACGTGATTTCTCTCTCTCTCTCTCTCTCTCTCTCACACACACACACACACACACACACACACACACACACACACACACACACACACACACACACACACACACACACACACACACACACACACACACCGTCACTTGTACCCACCGTCCATATTGCATGCGTGATAGGACTGTTACTTGGAGTGTTGTGTAAATATTATCACAGTTTTTTTTTTAGAGAGAGAGAGAGAGCTCGATGCATCTTGTGGGGAAAAAAAAAAAAGTTTGTTTTAACGAAATTGAAATAATTAGACTGTTACCTGGCCACCCCTTCATCGAACATACCTGCCTTCAAACAGTAGGTCACTTTTCTTTTCACTTAATTCTTTACTCTTTCTCCAGGCACTGTTGACATCTAGGCTTGGCTTCTCGTTGATTAAGGAAGCTCCCTAACACTTCTTCCTCAGCGGTTTATTTTTAGGTATGGATGGTTAATATCCTTTTGCACGTTATTTCTGCAGAGAACGGCGATATTGGAAGGATTTATGTTACAGATTAGAGGACAGCAAGGCGTAATAAACAAAATGAATCGCTTAGGAAAAGGTGTAAAGGAGCATATGGAAGACAGAAGAGTACAGTGAGGAGTAATAAACAAAATAAATAACTCGGGAAAATGCGTTAGAAAGCTTATGTAACAGAGAAGGGGACAGGAAGGGGTACGGTAATAAACAAACTAAATCACCTGTGAAAAAGTTGTTAGGGAGCTTCTTTAACCGACGAGAGTACGGCTTCTACTGAAATATTGTTAAGGTAATGAGCATGACTGGAATGGATTGTTATTTCGCTTCATTAGGTCGGTGCCCCAGAAGTGTGAGGGACGATTGACCGTGGGGACTGTTTCGTATGTTGGCCAGATCTAATCACTAGCGAGAGAGAGAGAGAGAGAGAGAGAGAGAGAGAGAGAGAGAGAGAGAGAGAGAGAGAGAGAGAGAGAGAGAGAGAGAGGCCCTCAGCTTTTTCTCTCAACGACTTCCCGATTTCATGAAGGGTGACAATAGCAAAGCCCGTGACAGATAGATAGACACATAGATAGATAGATCCGTCCGCACGGGTTTCTACTGTGGCCGCTCACGTCAGTCTGTTTGGTCCCTTTAGATATTTTTTTTCTCTTTTTTTCACTCTTGCTGCCAGTAGACGATTTTTCTGAGTTTAAGAAATGCCTCTAGGGTTGATTTTTTTATTTTTTTTTAAGGCTGTATATATAATCTTTTCTGTTTGGAAAAAATCTAAAGATAAGTAGTTTGAAATTATTAAGAATGTAAAAAAAAAAAAAAAAAAAAGGTTCGGATTGAAGGGTTTGTCTAGAGAGAGAGAGAGAGAGAGAGAAACTTTACCTACTCCTGATTTTCCTTGATGGCCGTGGCAGTAGAGTAGTATCGCCTGACAAGTAGATACGTCGTCAGCAGCTGGTCTCTACTGCATCTTACGTCATCCTCCTTAGCTCAGGTTTGTTTTAAGAAAGGTGTCAGGAGGGGAGGTTGGCGGGGAGAGAGAGAGAGACCTTGCACACACTGACTTGGGGACCAGGGGGAGTTTTCTTAAATTTTCTTAAGTGACTCGGGGGTCTTAAGTTTTCTTAGTGACTCGGAGGGAGTATTCTTAAATTTTCTTAGTGGCTCAGAGGGGGGTTCTTAAATTGTCTTAGTGACTCGGAGGGGGTATTCTTAAATATTCTTAAGTGACATGGAGGGGGTATTCTTAAATTTTCTTATCTGACTTGGGATCCAGGGGAATATTTTTAAATTTTCTCAGTGACTGGGGAACTGGGGGGGAGGGGGCAGTATTCTTAAATTCTCTTACAGTGACGCGAGAACAAGAAATAAGAAAAAGGAATGGTAACTAATGATTTGAGAGGAATTAAGACAGAATAGCAGCGACAGTCCAAAAAACTGCCCTTTTAAATAGTCATGCCTTGTGTTCGAATGTGTATGTATGTGTGTATGTGTGTGTGTGTGTGTGTATCTGGTATGTATATGTATGTGTGTATATGTATGTATGTAATGTATGTGTCTGTGTGTATGTGTATATATATATGTATGTATGTAGCCTGTGTGTATGTGTATATATGTATGTGTGTATGTAGCCTGTGTGTATGTGTATATATGTATGTGTGTATGTCGTTCTGTGATAAAATGTGTTGTAAATACTCTCAGGATAGATAACAATGTAGAAATGAATTGATACCGGTGCTTAAGAATTAAAAAGAGAGAGAGAGAGAGAGAGAGAGAGAGAGAGAGAGAGAGAGAGAGAGAGAGAGAGAGAAGAGAACGAATAGAGAGAGGGAGAGGAGGTTGGAAACGCAGATAACAGAAGACCTACAATGAAGTTATCCGCTCGGGGTAAGCCAAGTGTGCTAGAGAGAGAGAGAGAGAGAGAGAGAGAGAGAGAGAATGTGTTAGATGAGGTTAGAAAAAAGAAAGGCTAAGGAAGTAATAGAAAAGGAGTAGGGTGGAAGACGGGAACGAGAGAGAGAGAGAGAGAGAGAGAGAGAGAGAGAAGGGGGGGGGTAGATTACGAGTGATTTCATCGAGTTAGGTAGTAATTGGACAAAATAAATTAGTACTGATTACGTTAGGGCTCCTACACGCTGGTTGGGGGTAGTTACAGTAGTGAGGGTTAGGCTAGGTCAGACTCGGCTAAGTTATGCTCTGCCCACCACGATAATTTTAACATCAGATTGGTTGTAATAGGGAGGTGGTGCCGCGAGATGTAACGAAATCATAGCCATAAATTAAATGGCCTTGTGGTTTTTATCGTATCATCACATTTTCTTCCTTGTTGCTGAGTTGGATAGGGAAGGGTGAGAAGAGGGTGTGAGTGGGAGGAGAAGGAGAGGTTGCCCGAGAATTAGATATAGGGAAGAATGAGAGTGTGAGTGGGAGGAGGAGAGGTTGTCCGAGAATTTGATGGGAAGAATGAGAAGAGTGAGTGGTAGGAGGAGGAGAGGTTGCACGAGAATTAGATAAGGAGATGGCTGGTAGAGTTGAGCAGAGGGTGTTGCGATGGTTTGGGCATATGGAGAGAATGGATAATGAACGATTGGTGAAAAAGATAACTAGATCTGATGTGAGAGGTGTAAGGCTGAGAGGAAGACCACGAATAGGATGGATAGACAGTGTGAAGAGAGCGCTGGATGTGAGAAGGATGTCTGTTGAGCAAGTAAGAGTGGCTGTGCGTGACAGAAATAAATGGAGAGAAATTGTGAATGAATAAGTGATGACGCAGCCCTGAGGGGATATTCTCCCGCATTTGGTCTGATCAGCTAGGCAGGTCAGGTGCGGGTAAGGGGATGAGTCTGTTATGATGTGGCAGGGGTAAACCAGCTCTGCTGTCGGGCCCTGCTGCGGATGTCACTGATTGCATTGCGCAGTTGACCCTTGTGCGGTGTGGTGCGGTGAGGATCTGTCCGTTCTCCCCTTTGGGGCTAAGATGCGAATGAATGTGTTTGAATGGATGAGTAAATGGGGAGTGTGTCGTCCTGTCTCGGCTACCTCCCTTTTCCTTGGGGGAAGCAGCCTAGGTATATAGATAGAATAGATAGTTTTTGTTTTTTTTTTACATGGTTGGAAGAAGGGATTGACCCAGAGCTAAGAGGGAGGGGAGTTGAAATTGGGATACCTCAAGCAGAAGAGATTAAATGAGAACCAGAAAGAAATGGTTTATGAAAAGTGGACGCCGAGGAGAGGGAGAAACTGGGGGAGAACTTATTATGTAAGGAATGGTTATGAAAGTGGAATGGGTAAGAGAAGTGAAAGAGGTTGTGGTGAGAGAGAGAGAGAGAGAGAGTATAACTTCAGCGTAAGGGTCATTAATCATCTCTAGTATTTTGATAAAGCATTCAGTCGATTAAAAAAAAAAAAAAAAAAAAGTACCTTATTCTTTTTCACATCTACACCTGAACGCCTTTGGACCTATCTTTCCCTTTAACCAGTGCCCTCCACTCTTTTAACCTCATTAGTCTGTCAGTGTATTTTCTTCATCTTAATCTTTGTAGCCTCAGACGTTATTATGCAACTTAGGGTAAAATTTTCTTACTGGAGACATTGCACTTAATCTTCATTATTCCTTTACGTAACAGGGGCAGAGTTTTCGTCAATAATAATTCGTACTGTTTTTACTCTCGTTTCCTCAGCACTTCTTCGTGACTAGCATCATATTCTAGCGTTAAACCTTTGTTACGGGTATGTGTTTAAGATGGGGAGGTGGCAGTTTGCTGCGGCTCCATCGTTCCTGCAGCACTTCTTCGTGACTAGCATATTCTAGTGTTAATCCATTGGTTCACTCAAGTGTTTAAGATACTGTGGAAAGATGACAATTTTAGGCCAAGTTGGAGTGAAGGTAGTAAAGGAGCAGTGGGAAGAAAACCAAGAAAATGCGCCAATCTGATAAAATTAATAATGAGGTGTGTCCGGGTGTCATTAAAGGAACTGATATTGGTTTTATTTTTTTATTGTTCAGCTTTCTTTGGTAGGGATTTTTTTTTTTATTGGCTGTCAGTCTTTTGCTTCGTTCTTAGTTTTCCTGTTAAAAGTGCAAGAATTCGTTTATCACAAATATTATTCGTTGAAGTACAAAAGGTGAAGTACAGAAAAATAAAATGCATGAAGTAAAGTAAATAGAATAAAAAATGATAAAATACAGGACAAAAAACAAAGTACATAAAGTACTTAAAAAAAAAATACATAAAACAAATGTACCAAAAATGAAGCACAGAAAATGAAACACGAAAAGTATGGTACAGAAAATAAGGCACATACGAGTAAAATAAATAAAGTACATAAGTAAAGTGCGGTACATAATTAAGTACGCAAAATAAAGTACCGGCGCAAAAAATAAAGTACACAAAATAAAGGAAAGAAATAAAGTACATTAAATAAAATACATAAAGTCCATAAAATAAAGTACATAAAAAATTACAAATGTTCTAAGAAAATAATTAGGCGAAATAAATGTATACGGTAAATCGCTAAGGAATATGGCCCAGGAAGTCCCCAAGCCCCAGGAAAAAAAGAGAGAGAGAGAGAGAGAGAGAGAGAGCGAGCACTAAGGAACGAGAAAGTGTTGTCAAGAGGCAGAGAGAAAAAAGATAGATGCTAAAAGAAAAATTGCGAGAAGTTAGAAGAGAAGAAAACCAGGAAGAAAATAAGAGAAGTGGGAGTAAGAAAAGAGGGAAAGTTTGTCGAAAGAGAGAGAGAGAGAGAGAGAGAGAATGGGACGAAGGGGGGGGGGTTCTGGGAATGCTGTTCAATTCTGCAGCACTGTCGAAGATCCTTATTTATGGCAGTTTTAGGGACCCTTCTGATCGAGTGAGAGACCAGGAGGGGAGGAGAGGAGAGGGAGAATAGTAGGAAGAGGTGGAGGAGGACTGACGAGAAAATGGAAATAAGAAGGGAGAAGCCGCTGAGATATGAATATGAAGAAAGAGGAGGAGGGGTTAAAGAAGAATAAGACGGGGAGGAGAGAGGAAGAACTTAGGAAGGAAATATAGAAGCAAGAAATAGAAGAAACAGTAAATAAAAGAATCTAGCATGGAAAAGTGGTGTTAAAATGAAATGGAATAAAAAGAAGAAAGCGAGTGTTAGGAAAGAAGCGGAAGGCAGAGTGAAATGGGGAAACAAGGCATGTAGGACGAATGACGAGGGATGGAATGAAAGAGGAAGAAGAAAAGGAAAGAATCAAGGAAGACAGTAAGGCGCAGGTGAAGACTATTGAGGTAAAATAAGGGAGAGAAATGGAGGATACAGATAAAGGAATGTGGAGTAAAAATAGGAGAATAACATGAGAAGAGAAGAAAGGAAGGAGGAAATGGAAATATATGAGAAAGGAGGAATTAAGAAAGACCAGGAGTATGTAAGAATGGGGAAGAATAAAATTGGGAATGGAAAATGGAATAGACAATAAGAGGATGGGAGGAGGGAAGGAAGCTGGGAATGTGGAAGACGAGAGAGAGAGAGAGAGAGAATAAGGAAATTAAAAATGGATGGAGAATTTGCGGTATATAGAGATTGAAAAATAAATCACCCACGAGGTTGTGTTCAATCAGAAAACCACGGAGAATGCAACCTTCGTCGTTAACCCCTTCAGATCGATGACTGTTTTTATTTTTATTGCTACCTTCAGACGATTTTCTTAAAAGTAAGAGGAGATATCATGCGAAGGAGTTAATGAATGAATCGATAGATAGATAGATAGATGGATAAATAGAGAGATATATATAGATTGATAGGTATATACTCGTAGATAGATAGCTTAGGGAGAGGAATCGTTGTGAAGGGGTTAATGAATGAATGAACAGATAGATAGGCCTAAATAGATAGATACGTACATACATAGCTTTGTGAGAATTATTTAAAGGAGAATGTTTTGAGCCCCATTACTACATATGTTTTCTCTAAAATGAAATATTAAATAGTAAATAAATTAATAGATAAATAGGTTACAGTTTTGTCTTTAAGTTGAATATTAATGTCTGGAGATGAGAAGGAAGTGGTACTAGAAGAGAAGGCGAAAAAAAGGGGGGGGGGGCAAAATAGGAAGGAAATGCAGGGAGGAGTGAAAATGGAAGTAAAAAGAGTATTGGAAGAAGCGTGCTGAGAAATGTTCCAGATTGCATAAGATACATACCAAGAATAAAAAGTGAAGAAGGAAAAATGAGAACGAAAGTGCAAGGAAAAATAAGATATAAAAACACAAGAAGAGAAGTGGAAGAAAAATGATTGTCAAACTTTTGGCATTAAAAGAAAAATATCAAGAATAGAAAACGAAGATGGAAGTGTGTGAATACTTCAGGTTCTCTAAACACAAAGTAGTCCTGGGAACAGATATCATAAATTATATAAATCAGGGATCAGGTATCAGTAGTGTTGCTTTTGGGTCAATGGTAAACAGACAAAAAATTAATAAATTTATTACAATAACAATAACAATCATAGCACCAAAGGTTTGTACCATCGTTAAATACAGACAAAAGTTCCTCATAAAGTTTCCTTCATAAAATAGGTTATAGTTTCCCTACGTTAAAACTTCGATTGTTGGCCCTCTCCTGTATTCCCGGGTGTTCCTTAATCTTTGCCAGCCGTGTACCACTCGGTCAGGAACACCTCACAGGAGTTACTAACGAGACATGAAGGATGGTTCTCCTGTCCGGCCCTCGACAGAAGTAGGACCCTAATGAAGAAACCCACAAAATAAACAATCCACTGCTAAAAGTTCACCCAATAATGGAAAAATCACCACAACCATGACGGACTCAATATAAAGCCACAAAATTAACACAAAATCACTGAAGCGATAGTAAGTCAAGAGTTACCTTACCTGGCTGGTGGTTGGGGAGCAACTGACGGCACTGCGAATGGAAACTACCATCTAACCTCCTATGCCACGTCACGCCCCCTAGCTACTGTACTTGCCACCTCACCAAACGAACCCGAACCGAATACCAAACAAAAAAAGACAAACCAGTATCCGAGCTGAACGACACTCTGGCACGAAGCGCTTAACATACTATACCCTCACAAAGGGGAAAAAATTATAACAAAATTGGAGGAAGAAAGAAGATAGAGATCAAAACAGAAGTGAAAAAACGTTCGGGGATACAAAATAAACCAAGAACAGAAAATAAAAAAGAAATTGTACGGAAAATTAGATTCAAATAGCAGGGGAATAAAGGTACGGTAAAAAAAAAAAACAGACTAAAAAAATTAAAAAAAGGTGGACAGGTGGAAAGGAAAAAGGTGACAAACAAAAAAAGAACAGAAAATGAAGCAGGAGGAGAAAAAAAAAAAATTAGGACAGTCTCACACGAAAGGGAAGTGTCGTGAAGAAAATATTTACGAAAAAAGTGGGAGAACACGAAAGGGAGAATATTGAGAAAAAATAAATGCGAAAAAAAAAAGATGGGAATAGATACGAAAATGGGAGTATTGTTAAAAAAAAAAATACAGTATTACGAAAAAGGAAAAAAACGAAAGAGGTTGTTATGGAAAAATATTCGCAAAATGGTGGGAAAAAACGAAAGAGATGTACTGTGAAAAAATATAGGGAAAAAAAGGGTGAAAAAAAAACAAAAAGGGAGTGTTGTGGAAAAAAAAAATATAAAAGAACAAGACTTAATAATCAAAGCCTTTCAACTTCACGAGGGTCACCAAGGCATATATATATTTAATTGTTCGTACTTTCCAATCCCTCACTTACCGTCTAATGTATGGGTAAGGTCCCTAATTCCGGCTTTTGGTTCCTTCTTCCTAGTATAAAAAGAAAACCAGTGGTAGGTAAGAGGATGGTTGAAGTATAGAACGATATTATTGAGAAAGGAGGAAGAAAATGTAGGGGAAGAAGAAGAAGAAGAAGAAGAAAAGGAATTTAGTTTAAGATGTGGAGAAAAGTGGAATAGGATATAAATAAATAAATAAATTATATGCGTAAAGGGAAGGGGGAATAACAGAGAGAGAGAGAGAGAGAGAGAGAGAGAGAGCACTACAACAAAGAACAAGACTGTGAGAAGGCTTTATAAAAATGTAAGATGAAGATAAAGAGGAAGGGTTCTAAGAAGTAGCTATCACACACACACACACACACACACACACACACACAGGGGGAGCGGTGCGTGGGTTTTGTGTGTGTGTGTGTTGGTGGGGGGGGGGGCAAGTAATATTGTTTCCCGGGTGATGTAACAGGCTCACAAAGAGAATCCAGAATGTGTGTGTGTGTGTGTGTGTGTGTGTGTGTGTGTGTGTGTGTGTGTGTGTGTGTGTGTGTGCTTTTTTAGCCTCATTTTGTGTATTCAGGTTGTGCCATTACTTTGTGTGTATGCGTTGTGTTTTTTCAGAGGAGATATGTGACGGTGTGTATGTTTGTGTATTTGTATTTAATTTTGTGTACAACTTATTTTATGGCTACATAGGCTGCACACTCCGTTCCCTGAGGCCCAGCAGTCCTCCCACGCACCGTCTCATGCCATCACTTGGACACTTATACCTCCCCTTTTGTACCGAGATATCTTAAAGCCTTGCCATTCAGGGGCGGAATTATCTGGGTTATTTTTTTTATGACAGAGCTTATGGAAATGCAAACTCTTCAATGGTCAGGTGTAGTCTTTTCAAATTTCAGATAAATCTTCTTCAGAATTTATATATAGCCTCATCAAAATTCATGTGTAAATATTCAAAATTTTAATGTAGCCTTTTCAAAATTCCATTGTCTTTTCACAATTCAA
>NC_137021.1:5190000-5195000 GCF_032717465.1 Coenobita brevimanus
CGCGTTGGGATGGCCACGTGAGAAAGGCCACATCGTACTCTTAAAGACAGAATTCTAGGTAAATTGGCCCTTTAAAGAATGGTCTTTAAAAATGGTCCTTGAATAAGGTCCGTAAAAAAATGGTCCTTGAAAGTGGTCCTTAAAAATGGTCCGTGAAAATGGTCCGTAAAAAGATGATCCTTGAAAATGGTCCGCAAAAAATGGTCCGTGAAAATGGTCCGTGAAAAAATGGTCCGTAAAAAATGGTCTGTGAAAATGGTCTGTGAAAAAATAGGTCTCTGAAAATCGTCCATGAGAAGATTGGGTCCGTAGAAATCGGTCCGTGAAAATCGTACGTCCTAAAATTGGTGTATAAATTAACTGGTGCATGAAATTGGTCGGTAGAAACCCCTCTTTAAAAAGTGGTCCGTGAAGAAAGGTCTGTAAGAAATTGGTCCTTGAAAAACTACGATCTTTGAAACTTGGTTCCTAAAATAATGGGTCCGGAAAATTTGGTCTAAGCTTTGGTCCGTAAATTGGTCTTTTAAAAATGTGATTCGTAAAAATAGTGAAGAAAAGTGAGGTATTTAATGAGGAGGGAAGCGTGACTATTTATACGGTAGATGGGCTTGTAAAGAGTGGATAGTGAATGTTGATGTATGTTGATGATGGGAGACTAGGTGTGAAGTTTGTAATGATGTGGATGATGTATAGGAGTAGAAATGGATGTTTGTGATGAGAACGGGTTGTGAATGTGGATGTAGATGATGTTCGTTCATTCATTCATTCATTCAGTCTTTTTTTTTTCATTCATTTATACATTCATTCATTTATTCGGTCATTTATGCATTCGATCATTCATTCATTCGTCCATTCATTTATTCATGCATTCATTCATTCATTCATTCATTCATTCATTCGTTCGTTCATCCATTCATTCGTACATACATAATACATACATATATACATAAATACATACATGCGTCCATACATTCACACACACACACACACACACACACACACACACACACACACACACACACACACACACACACAGTCTTGGTCGCGTTGGGAATGTCCTTGGAAGATTTTAGTCGTGGTGATTGGGGTGATGACTAAGGCGCTGGTGTGGTGCAGTAGCAAGGATAATTGTGGTGGTGATGTGGTGGTAGGGAGGGAGGGACGTAGTAGTGGCGGTAGTAGTAGTAGGGGTGGATGGTGGTGGTGGCAGGGAGGAAGATAGAAGTGGTTAGCAGCAGTGGTGGTGATGGTAGCAGAGAGGAAGGAAGATAGTAGTAGTAGTAGTTAGTAGTAGTAGTAGTAGTAGTAATCCCAGGCTCATCTGAACGTGAACACGGTGGACTACAGGCAAAATACGTTCTCATTTAAATTTTCCTCTGCCTGTGTCATGGATGCCTGTCTGCTTGAAATAGGATGGTGATGATGGTGATGATGATGATGACTGTTCCCTAAGGCTGAATAAAATCATTTGGCAGTAACAGGAGTAGACTCACACACACACACACACACACACACACACACACACACACACACACACATTAAAAAAAAATTAAGCCCGATTCGGTCTCTCTCCCCCCCCCCTGTTTAATCAGATGGCGTCTTTTGTGCAGGAAAGCATTAGGAGAAGTACCTCGAGATGGTCTGGACGAGCGGAGGGAATGGAGTACGAGTATGAGCCATGAGTAGGAGAGTGAATGTGAGTGAGGTGGAGGAGGGGAAGGGTAGACCGAGGATGAAATGGAGGGATGTGGTGGAGAGGTGGCTATATGAGAGAATGGGATGTGAGTGAGGTGGAGGGAGGGGAGGCAAGGGGGAGATCGAGGACGAGATGGAGGGATGGAGAGGAGGAAAGGTTTTTGAGAGAAGGGGGAGCGAGTGGAGGGGGAAGGGGAGGGGAGGGGGACACCGAGGACGAGATGGAGGGATGGAATGGAAAGGTATATGAGAGAAATGAATGTGAGTTGCAGAAAAGGCAGGCTGATGGCTGAGGACAGGCTTGACATGGAGGCGATTTGTTTGTGATCATCCTTTCCGGGATTAATGCACTGGCCATAGATAGATAGATAGATAGACGTCTTTTATGGTTCCTTTCTGCTACCTCCAGGTCTTTCCTTTCTATCTTTCTACAGGTAGACGCCATGATCCCGTAAAGGGTGGTCGTTTGTCATTGATTTCGTTGTTTTACTGGTAGGGGCACATGTTGACACCTAGGGAGCATGTATAGGTTGGTTATATGGTTACCACCCAGCGTTGTAAATGGTTTCCTGGCTTACAGGAAACCATTAGGCTTGTCATTCAATGTAAAGCCACCTGAGAAGGAAAGAAGAACAATAAAAGTGACAGGAAAGATGGGAGAAATAGGAAGAGAGGAGGACAGACACAGAAAAAGAATGATAAAGATGAAGGAAGAAGTAGGGCAGACGTAGAAAAAGAATGATAAAGATGAAGAAAGAAGTATGGCAGACACAGAAAAAGAATGATGAAGATGATGGAAGAAGTAGGGCAGACACAGAAAAAGAATGATGAAGATGAAGTAGGCAGCACTACATCAAGTGAGTGGATGATGGTCGCCACCACCTACCACCAACGCTTTTTTTTTTTTTTTTTTTTTTTTTTTTTTTTTGACCCCTCCAGTTCAAAAAATCTCTCAAGCTGAAAACAATCGTCTGAAGGAAGCAAGACGAAATTTTAATAGATTTCGTTAAATAGTTTTTATTGATTCTTTTATTAAGTCACTCATTTACCTGTAACAAGATTGGCTAATTACCACTCTCATGGCGGGAACAACTCTAGTATTCTATGCCAGACGATTTTAGGCAGCTGAGAGTGAGACATAGGAGCCTTAGTGTTCGTGAGAGGCATTTAGCTGTTGAAGAATAAATGATACTATGATGGTCATTGTTTTGCTCTCTCTCTCTCTCTCTCTCTCTCTCTCTCTCTCTCTCTCTCTCTCTCTCTCTCTCTCTCTCTCTCGTGTGTGTGTGTGTGTGTGTGTGTGTGTGTGTGTGTGTGTGTGTGTGTGTCGGTATTGATGTCATTGGGGTTGAAGTTCTTGCTTGTTGATGGTGATGATGATGATGGTGACGATGCTATTGATGCTAATGCAGTTATTGATGATGATGATGATGATGACGATGATAATAATACCGGTGTTGTTGTTTTTTATACTTTGTTGTTGTTGTTGTGGCCATTCTGCCGGTACCTACTGTAGTTATTGTAGCTGTAGTTTATGTAGTTAGTTTTATAGTAATTTTTATAGTTATTGTAGTTCAGTTTTTTTGTAATGGCTGTGTTTGTCCCTTTTTTGTTCCGGTTATAGTTTGAGTATTCTTTGTAGTTGTAATTTTTGTTGTAGTAATTTTTTCGTCGTTGCTGTAGTTGTAGTGATAATTAAAGTAGTTGATGTAGTACTTGTCGTAGTTGTTTTTGTTGTCGCCGTGGATGCTGTTCTGGTCGTTGGCTTGGCTTTGATGGTGTCGTAGAGTGGTTGTTTGTTGTTGTTGTTGTGGTTTTGGCAGTGTGTTTGTTGTTGTATTGGTTGTTTTGTACAGTAAATGGTGGTGGTAGTGATGGTGGTGGTGGTGGTGGTGATGTATTGGTGGTGGTGGTGGTGGGTGGTGGTGGTAATGATGTAAGTGGTGGTGGTGGTGGCGGCGTTGATAGTAATGGTGTGTGTGTGTGTGTGTGTGTGTCCCTCCCGCTCTGGAAAACATTTAATTAAGATCGCATTGATAATTATTCTGTTATCTCCTATGCCCTCACCGCTTATTAAGGCATTGATGGTGGATATTGAGTGTTATGGGGTGAGTGATGATGATGGGTGCTGCAGCGGGGTAATGAGGGGTGGCAGTGTCGATCCTTACTATGATAGGTATAATAAAGTCAACGATAATTGGCCACTTTACTACCTGTGGACGTCAGTTTTATTTTGGTCCACTACTGCCATCTTTATTAACTTGAACCAAGGGACGTAGGCATTTGTATTGTTTTTATTTATTTTATTTTAGCCGCTACTGTCATCATTATTAAATTGTACAACCAGAGGACTATAAACTTATATTGTTTTTATTTGATATTTCTGTCTTTATTACCCTGTTCAGCCAAGGATTGTTTTATTTTAATTTTTATTTCAGGTACCGTACTGTTACTTCCTTTATTGAACTGTTCTACTAAAAGACTTCGTAGCAATAATTCTACTCGTTTTTATCATGAGAAGTAGACCGTGTAGGTGGATGTGCATGTGTACAGTGTTTGGATCTGATTGTCAAAAAAACATGTACTTCGAGAACAAAAAAAAAAAAGCACCCCTCAGTTGTTGTTATTGTTGACGTTGTGTTGTTATTGTTGTGGCTGTTGCTGTTGTTGTTTTGTTCTTAGTCTGTGTGTTTTCATTGATGGAGGGATTGAAAGGGAAAGGAAAAAGGTGTGACAGGATACTATGGCTTGGAGGAAAAGATGGGGAAATATTAGGATGGCGAAAGGGCGCCTCGCTTCTTGTCTCTTCACCACTGTCTTTCTCTCCACCCTCTCCACCACTGCTTAACTCTCCACCACGATCACCACCATCACCACGCACTCTGCCACCACCCATCTCCACCACCAGTCATCCCTACACCACGACCTCAACCCATCTCGTCATGATTCATCTCCATCACTAGTCATCATCCCCACCACCACCACCGCCATTACTCATCCCTCCATCACTACTACCCTTCTCACCGTGACTCATCACCACTAGTCATCACCACTACCACCACCACCGTCACCACCTGTCTCACCACCACTACCACCAGTCATTCCTCCACTATCACCACTACTCATCTCACCATGACTCATCACCACTAGTCATCACCCTCACCACCACCACCACACCATCATCTTCACTACCATCACCTACCTCCATCTCCAACACCACCACCACCATCACCCTACAATCTTCATCCCTTATCACCACCACCTCGACCACTACCACCCCACCATCTTCAACCCTTATCACCACC
>NC_137021.1:5197500-5237500 GCF_032717465.1 Coenobita brevimanus
AAGGAGAAGAAGAAGAGAGAGGAACTGGAAGAGATAAAGGGAGGGAGAGAGCAATGATTGAGAGAGAAAGAGGGAGGGAAGAAGAAAGGGATAATAGGGCTGAAGAGGAGGAGGAGGAAGAGGAGGAGGAGGAGGAGGAATTATGATGATGATGGTTGTGATGATGATGATGATGTTGGTAATGATGATGATATTGTTAATGATGATGTTATAGATGGTGGTGGTGGTGGAATTAAAATTGAATGAAGAAATATCAGAAAAGAGGACTTAGTAATAAGAAGGATGGGCAATGAAAAAGAAAAGTATGGGGAGGGAAGGGAATAAGAGGGAGAGGAAGGCATATAGATGGAGAACAGAGGATTGAAAGGTCATATTAAAATCTGAAAAGGGAAGGGAAATCAAAATGAAGAGGGGCAACGAATAGAAGGAACATTAGAAGTGGAAGAGAATGAAGAGGGAGAAGCAGAAAAGGTACAAAAAATATGTATAAATAGGGTAGAGAAACTTGTGAATAAAGAACGATGAGAGAGAAAGAAGAGTTGTGTTAGGAGAGAGAGAGAGAGAGAGAGAGAGAGAGAGAGAGAGAGAAGGAAGATACGAAAGATGGCAAGAGGTAAGGAGAGGTGGAGGAATAAAAACTAAGAAGGAGAGAGGGAGGAAAGATTGAAAGATGGATGGAGAGAGTGCAGGAGAGAAAAAAGAGTTAAAGAGAGAGGGGGGAAGGTCACTGGCGAGGAGGAGGAGGAGGAGGAAGAGGAGTGATGGGATAAGAGAAAAGAAGTAGAGGACAGAAATTTGTGGGTGTGACGCAAGAAAGATGAGTAGAGATGATTAGAAAAGGAGGAGGAGAGGAGGAAGAGGAGGAGGGGGAGGAGGAGAGTTGTAAGGAAGAGAAGATAGGAAAACGACAGAAGTGGAGGAGAGAATAAGAAGAAAGAAGAGAGAAGTAAGGAAGTTAGGAAGATAAGCAGAGGTGCACGAGGCGGAGGAGAGAATGAAGTAGAAAATGATAAGGCTTGTGAAGAAGGCAGGAGAGAGAGAGAGGGAGAGAGAGAGGCTGAGGTTAGGGGAGGGAGAAATGGAGGGAGAAGTATTCAAAAGAGACGAGGACAGGTGGAGATGTAGAAGAAAGAAGAGGGAAGTAAGGAAGAGAAGAAAGCAAAAGGAAAAGAGGATAGATAGACCGGAGTAATTGTGAGTTGTTGGGGAAGATGGAAGGGAAGGAGAAGAAGAGAAATAGAGGACAGAAGGAAGAGAAGAGAAGCAGACAGGATGAGAAGTAAGGAGAGCCTGTGGAGAGAGGGAGGTAAGGAAGAAGAATAAGAGGAAAGACGAGAGAAGTAGGGAAGAGAAGGAGATAGATAGGGAGGATGTGAAGAAAGGAGTGATTGGGAAGGAAGGAAGAAGAAAAGGGGAAAATTATAGATGGAAGAGAAGACAGGTAGACATGAAAGATGGAGAGGGGTTGAGAAGGAAGGAATGGAGGGAGAGAGAGAGGGAAGGAGAGAGGGAATGAGGGAGGGAAGGAGAGAAAGAGGGAGAGAGAGAGAGAGAGAGAGAGGGAGAGACAACACAAACGGAGAGTCACAATTTCCTTGAGCTGAGCGGTGGGGACGTTTGGGGTACGAGACAATTTGCTGCTCCACAAAAAGAAGAGACCGAGACCACAAGCCTCCGGTGAGCTGCCTCCGCCCCTCCCAGCCGCCCTTCAGCTCAGGCAGGCAGGCAGGCAGGCAGACTTGGGGAGGCGAGGTAGTATTATTGGCAGGCAGGCAGGCAGGCAGATGGAGGGAAGGTGGATGTATAGCATGGTAGACAGGTAGGTAGGTGGGTTGGTAAGTAGTTCGATTGGTATGTAGGTAGATAAGGTAAATAGGGAAGTAGGTGGGCAGGAAGGCAAGGAGGATGGTGGGGAGGTAGGTAGGTGGATGGGTGGAAAGATGGATAGGTGGGACGATGATATACGGAGGCAGGTGTGCAGACAGGCAGACAGATTGCATAAGAACAGACAGACGGGCGAGGGAAGGGGTGGTGGATGTACTGAATAGGCTGGCAGGCAGGGGACGGGCGGGAGGCAGGCAGACAGGAGGGGAGGAGGGGAGGAAGGCAGATATGAGGATGGAGGAAACTTAGGAGCAGACAAGTAGGAGGAGAGAAGGTGATTATATAGTAGCAGTCAAGTAGGTAGGAGGCATATTTACAGAAGCAGGGAGACCGGTGATTGACGGAAAGGCAGGTAAGCAGGCAGGGAGGTAGGTAAGCAGACAGATAGGTATTGTTCTCTATTCACTTTACGTTGGCCTAAAATTACCACCCCTCCATCTTGAATGCTGAGTTGTAAAAATAAAGCAATGCTAGAATATGATGCTAGCCACGAAGAAGTGCTACAGAAAGGTGTAGCCACGGCATTGTCTTTTTCTGCCACTGAGCTACGTGAAATAAGCTGCAAAAATCATAAAAATCTGGGCCAAGTTTAAGTGAACGAACTACCTGAGAAAAATATAAAAGCAGACAAGAAGGAAGGCAGGAAGTTAGGCATAATATATTGATGAAAACATAGGTGGAAAAGAAGGTGTATAGATAAGCAGACGGGCAAGTGGCCGGGTATAATGATGAGCAGACTGTTATTAAAGCAGACTGGCAGGTCGATGGGCAAGCAGATATTATATACATGAACAGATAAAGAGATATACAAGCCAGCTGACAGAGAGACGGACAGTCAGACAGGTAAGTAGGCAGAAAGGCAGTCAGGAAGTATGTAGCATGCAAGTAGATTAGTAGAAGGCAGATATGTGCTAGGCAAATAGGTAGCAAGCAGGTAGATAGGCAGGAAGATAGGTAGGCAGCAAGCAGGTAATTGGAAGGCAGATAGGTAGGTAGACAGATAGGTAGGTAGGCAGATATGTAGGCACAATGGATGCAGATATATAGATTAGCAGACAGATAAGTTGGTAGGGAAGCAGACAAACCTGCAGACAACCAAGCAGATATGCAGGTTGTTAGGTGGTATGGCAGACATGTAGGTAGGTAGGTAGGTAGGAAGGTTATCAGGTAGACAGACAGACCAACAGGTAGTTAAGCAAGTAAGGTAAGCGAATTCGGGGACAGGCAGAGAGGGCTGAAGGCAGATTGGTGGGTGAGACGGTAGGGAAGCAAGTTTGGGTAGACGGAGTTAGGCAGTTTTTTTATCAGCAGACAGGTAGATGAGATGAAAGTGAGAAGTGAGACAGACAGACCACATGGCAGATAAATGAACCTGTAGGAGGGAAGGTTAAGGCAGACAGGTAGGTAATTTGAGAGTGGGCAGACAGACAGACAGGTAAGGTGAGCTGAGAAAAAGCAAAGTAGCCTGTCAGGCAGACATTTAAAGTTGAGCTGGTGGAAAGATAAGGTAAGGCAGACAGACAGGTAGACATATAGGTAAAAAGACAGACAGACAGGTAGACATATAGGTAAAAAGACAGACAGACAGGTAGACATATAGGTAGAAAGGCAACCAGACAGTTAGAAAAGTAGGCAGACAGGCAATCAGACAGGTAATTTGAGAATGGACAGACAGACAGGTACAGACAAGCCGGTGGATATGTATAGTACTCGTAAGGCAGACAAGCAGGCAGGCAGGCAATCAGGCAGTTAGATGGTTTGGGAATGGGCAGACAGACAGGCACAGAAGAGCCTGTGGAAAGGCAGGACTCTTAGACAGGCAGGTAGACAGGCAGTTACGTAATTCGAGAAGGGGCAGAGAGACAGACAGAGTCGGTGAAAAGGAAGGGTAAGGCAGAGATTATTGACAGGCCGGCAGACAGTCAAGCAAGCATAACCGTAGTTTGAGAACGGGCAGACAAGACAGGTGAGGTGGATAAAAACAGATGACCAGTTAGGCAGACAGGTACAAAAGGAGCCAAAAAGTCCGGGTAATATTTCATCTCCTCTGCTTCTCCCTTGACTCTGCTGACCAATATTCCTAAGTTAAAAGAGTGTTGGTGTGTTGCTGTGCTTAATACTTCACCTCTACTGCTCTTCACGTTCCTCAGCTACCTAATATTCCTAAGCTGAGAGAGGCGTGTTAGGCTTCTGTGACCATAGGTTTTTCTCTTTCATACGAAGCATCAGAGAGAAAAGTGGTAGACGTACCTTAAATGTAAAGGGTCATTTGGAAAAAAAAAAAAAAAGTTGATGGAAAGGTAGGCGACCTGGAAATACGAATGAATTAACACGAGTGAATCAACATGTCATGCACAACCAGATTGACAGCGTGAGACGAATCCTCCTATCCAATGGCTATTTTTGATGAAGCAGTCACGTGTAGGTGCAGCTTGGTCCGTGTGCGTGTAGGTGTGTCTCATGTGCGCGCGTGTGTACGTCGGACGCCCATGTACACCAGAGTCGAACCAGGTGTGTGGGTACGAACGAACTCTTGCTCTCTCACTCTCTCTCACTCTCCACGTGCGGCAATCTGTCACAATAAGCACGACAGAGTGACAAAAGGGTGAAGGGGGTGGGGTGGGGGAGGAGTAGAAAGGTGGTAGGTTGGGGGAGGGGTTGGGAGGTGGTGGGGTGAGGTGGGGAGGAAGGAGGGTTAGATTGAGAAGGGGCCAAATGAGGTTGGGGAGAAACGGTGGGTGGCAAGGTAGAGAGGGTTAAAAATGGGGTTGGTATTGGGTGGGGTGAGGTTGGTAAAGCTTGGGGTGAAGGGGTGGGAGGGGGAGGCTTGGGAGGTGGTAAGGGGAGGTTAGGTGCTAGGAGGTTGTGAATGGTAAGAAGTATATGATAATAATAATAATAATAATAATAATAATAATAATAATTAATAATAATAATAATGATAATAATAATAATGATGATGATGATAATAATAATAATCATCATCATCATAATAGTGGTAGTAGTAGTAGTAGTAGTTTTAGTAGTAGTAGTAGTAGTTGTTGTTGTTGTTGTTGTTGTAAGAGAGGGAGAGGGAATTACGGAAAATAATTGTTGTTGCTCAACCGTGGTCCAGCCTATCGAGCAGACCCGTCGACCTCAGGAAAACAACTCCCCTGTGGAGTTGTCCCGTAAGTTCCCTACACCGATGATGATGTGTGTGCGTCTTATTGTAGCATGTGCTGTACAGTCCAGCATTATGTGTACTATGTTGTCTGGGCCGCATGTACAAGGTGGGCACGTGTCATCTGTTACTTCACCCAAGCCAGATCTAAGCTGGTACCTGAGGGGGGCTGGGCCATGTCCTGATGTGAGCCAGTCTAAGTGAAGTTGATCATCTCTGTTTAAAGACACCTTCGATGGGTGGATGTCACAAGGAGTGGCTTTTACTGCAGTTTGGTGTTGTGATCGAAGTGTTGCATTGCCCCGTACGTGAAGTGAATGTGTAGGTGTTTCTTTCATTGCTAGTGCTGGACTGTCTGGAGGTGGGATATTTTTTTTTTTTTTTTATGCAAGGAAGAAGGAACCAAAGGCCATGAGCTGTAGATGGTTTGATAATGTGTGTGTGGTGATTGTGTTATGGGTCTTGGTGTGTTGTTGTGTCATGATAGGGGTATTGGGTATTGGTTCAGGCTGCAGCATAATAGTAAAAATTATATATGAAGAAAACAGAGAGAGATAGAGAGAGAGAGAGAGAGAGAGAGAGAGAGAGAGAGAGAGAGAGAGAGAGAGAGAGAGAGAGAGAGAGAGAGAATGCGGATAATAATAGTAGTAAAAACTATATCTGAAGAAAAAATACTCTGTTATATCAGCAAAGGGGGAGAAGGGGTGGAATGTGGAGGAGAGGAGAGTTAGGGAGGGAGAGAAGGAAGTGGAGGGGTGGAAGAGGAAGGAAGTAAGGAACATAGGGGGTGGGGGAGGGCCAGGCTAGGTCAGTGGTCATCAGAGGAACGACGTGTGACCAGACTTGCCAATGACATGACCACCCCTTGTTTACTTTCTCTCTCTCTCTCCCTCCTCCTCCTCCTCCTCCTCCTCCTCCTCCTCCTCCTTCCCCACCCCCAATTGTGTTGTCAGGTCATGTCAGGTCCGGCCGTCGCTGTAACCCGCAGGGAGGAAACGGGGACAGTAACAACAACTTAGGTTAGTTTAGGTGGATTCTGTTGGTGCTGGTTGGGGTGGGGGAGTTAGGAGTGAGTGGATTTTTTTTTCTTTTTCTTTTTTTCTGATTAGGTGTTGTGATGGGTGTGCTCTCTCTCTCTCTCTCTCTCTCTCTCTCTCTCTCTCTCTCTCTCTCTCTCTCTCTCTCTCTCTCTCTCTCTCGGGAATATCATTCTTTATTTTCATCTCTCTTCGTAGTTCTAATTTTTTGCTTTCATGTGTTTTTGGATCCCGCCTGTGTCATTAAAGCAGAGAGAGAGAGAGAGAGAGAGAGAATTGGGGTAATGATGATGATAATTATTATAATTCTTACACTTCTCTAATTCGGGTCTGGAAGAACAGGAAGCGATGATGACTTACGTTAATTATGATGATGATGTTTAATTCTTCCATGTATCATGAGTGAGAAATTAAAAATAGATGATGATTGGTGGTGTTAATGATGATGATGATATATTTCTTCTCCGTAGAGTGAGTTAGAAATGAAAAAGGAGTGATGATCTAAGGGAGTTTGTCGTGTGAGTGAGCGTGATTTTCGAAGGTTAGGTCACTTTACACGTGTCACCCTTTACGTTAACCGTGTGTGTGTGTGTGTGTGTGTGTGTGTGTGTGTGTGTGTGTGTGTGTGTGTGTGTGTCTTCATTTTGCTGTTTTCATATATTAATCTCCTTTGTACTTTCAGGTTATTTTCTCTATAATTTTACCCCACAAAGGAGGTATTCCCCTCTCTCTTGTTTGTTCTTCCTCCTGTAGGTGGTAAATTAAAAGGGAGTGATGACCTAAGTGGGTGTATCGTGTGTGTGTGTGTGTGTGTGTGTGTGTGTGTGTGTGTGTGTGTGTGTGTGATTTACATACGTGAGGTCACTTTGAATGTGTTACCCCTTAGGATAACTCTGGTACCTCCGTCATTGCCCCTCGTCTCCCCCATCCCCTCCTCACCCCCACCAGACCCCACCACAACCTCCCACAGCCCCATCCCACCTAATTTGTCGACAGGCACACCCACCCACTCCTTCTCCTCCTCCTTTCATTTGCAGATCAGTTTTCAACCCTCTATCCCTTCTCGTGCAATGACGTCTTCTCTTATTCTCGCGGCCCCCCTCCCCCAACTTGGCTATACCGCATTGACACTAACCTAAGATCCCAACGCTGACACCAACCTGACTAAGATCCCTAACCCCTTCAGATCCCGGTTGATGATGTAGTCAGATTGGAGGGTTGAAATGTGTAATAACTAAGAAGAATCTCCTCCTGTAGAATTTTTTTGTAACTACGACTTATTGTTCAAGATGTGAAAGCTGCCCAGTTCCCTCAGATGAAAGCAAATTGATAGTATATTCAGCCAAGGGGAAATCTTCCTGAGTGAAAATGCTGGGAAAAAAGTATCTGCTATCCCATCCACTACAATGACGTCCGGCTTTTGTTATTTTATCACCAATACTTTAATACCATTCTTCTCGTAATGGAGGCGATAGAAGGAGCCAGTTAACCCCTTCAGTACGATTCCTTTAACCCTATCAGCACGGCGACGTATTTTATTTAACCCCTTAAATTAGATGGCGGATTTCACTTTATTCTTCCTACCTCTAGACGATTTAATTTTAGTCTTAGGCCAAATTCCTTTTAGCAGAGGGGTTAATAAGACGTGTGTTGAGCCTGTCCAGGTAGAAGTCTCGCTTGAGCAGTCTAAAATCGTCTGGGGATTGCAAGAATAAAATAAATAATGCATCCTCAGATTGAAGGGGCTAATTTATTGCTAGGCTTAGGCAGTTTAATTCTTCTTTGGGGACATTTCACTTAATGGAGGGACTAGAATATGGTGCTAGTCATGAAGAAGTGCTAAGGACGTACTACTCAAACTTGGCCTAAAATTGCCGTCTGCCCTGATCTTCAATGTTGAGTTGTAGGAATAGATTAACGCTAGAGTATGGTGCTAGTCATGAAGAAGTGCAAAGAAAAGAATGCACAGTCGTAGATTTGTCCTTTTGGTACTGATCTACGTGAAATAGTTGTAATAGGACGAAATTCTGGGCCAGGTTAATGTAAAAGAAATTTGTTATTCTGATGTCTTTACCTGTCTGCTGTTTTTGTTAATTATTTTGTTCTTTATTTCACGGCTCAGTTAACTCTTTTTTTTTTTGTGGGATGATGATGATGATGATGATGATGATGATGATGATGATGATGAGGATGATGATCGTGATGATGATGATGATGATGATGATGGTGATAGTGACGACGATGAAAGTGACAGTGTAAGATTATTGATATTAATGGCGATAATGTATATGCTGCTGCTGATGATGATGATGTCGATGACGATGATGATGATGATAATGATGATGATGATGATGATGATGATCATTGATATTAATGACGATAAATGTATATGATGGTGACGTGGCCGTGATGACTGTGATGAAGACTATGGAGATGATGATGGTTAATGATAATGGTAATGATGATTATGATGAGTGTAAACAATATTTTGACGATGATGACTGACGATGACAGCAGTGATGATGTTGACGATGATGATGGTGATGACGATGGCGATGATGATACTGATGTTGATGATGTTGATGATGACCGATAATGACTGCGATGACGATGATGATTCCACCCATGCCGCCCACATTCCACACCCACACCCAGGTCAAAACTACGCCCACCCGCCCCGTACCCACGCCCACACCCACCGAGGTCAAACTACACCCACCCCACCTTCTAACGTCACCCCACCTCGATTTGGGCAAATAAAATACCTGAGCAGTTACTGGGGTGACCTGGATGGCGAGGGAGGGGAGGGGAATGGGGAAGGGAGAGGGGAGGGGAAGGAGAGGGAAGGGTACAGATGGAGGGAGAAGGGAGGGGGGGAGGGAAGGAGAAGGGGTGGAGAGAAGGGTAGCATGGAAGGGGAGGGGATAGGAAGGGATGGAGATAGAGAGAAAATGGAAAGGAAGGGACGTAGATGGAGAGAAAAGGTAAGGGAAGGAGTGGAGATAGGGAGAAAAGAGAGGGGAGGGGGTGGGGATGCAGGAGGAAGAGAGAAGAAGAGTGGAGATGGAGGGGAAAGGGAGAGAGAGGTAGTGATGGAAAGGAGGAGGAGAATAGGTAGAGATGGAGAGGGAAGGGGGAGGGAGGATTTTAAAAGAGAATAGGAAGAGACGAGTGATGGATAGGAAGGGGAGGTGGAAAATGGAAGGGAGAGGAAACGCAAACAGTGGTTAGGGGTGGAGAGGGAAGAACGATGGAGAGAGGCGGAGAAATGGAGAGTCGTGGATTGAGATTTTGGAGAGGAAGTGGAGTGAGAGAATATGAGGAAGGTGATGGAAAGGGGAGTCATGGAGAGGGAGGAATGATGGGGAGATGGATATGGGTGTAGAGGGAGAAGCGATGGAGAGTGGTGGAGAGGGAGGGGCGATGGAGAGTGGTGGAGAGGGAGGGGCGATGGAAATGGGTGGAAAGGGAGGCGTGATGGAGAAGGGATGAGAGGGAGAAACGATAGAGAGTGGTGGAGAGTAAATGGCAATGGAGATGGGTGGAGATGGAGGAGCGATGGAGGTGGGTGGAAATGGAATAGCAATGGAGATGGGTGGAGATGGAGGAGCGACGGAGATAGATGGAGATGGAGGAGAGATGGAGACGAGTGGAGATGGAGGAACGATGGCAATGGGTGGAGAGGAAAGAGTGATGGAGATAGATGGAGAGGGAGGAACGATGACGATGGGTGGATAGGGAGAAGGGGACAATGATGTGGGGTGGAGAGGGAGGAGGGACGATGGACAGAGGGATGGGGAGAGGGAGAGAAGAGAGGGGTGGAGAGGCGGAGCGGGGGGAGAGGGGGGCGAAGAGGGCAATGTAGTGGGGAGGAGAATGAGGGGCGACTGAGTGGGTGGGGGAGGAGGGGGAGGAAAGATTGAGGTGCGGCTGCCTGGAGGGGTGTAAGGAGCAGGGATGGAGGAGGAGGAGGAGGAGGAGGAGGAAGAAGGAGAAAGAAGAAGAAGAAAAGAGGTTAGTCAGTAAAGGGATGAAGGAGTGGTCTGCCCGAGGGGAGGAAGAGGAGGAAGCTAGGAGAGGGTGCATGGAGAGAAGGAGGGATGACAGAGGAAGAAGGGAGGAAGGGGGAGAGAGGAAAGGAAGGGAGGAAGAAGGAGAGGTAAGAGAGGAAGTAGTGGAGGAGGAAACTAGGAGAGGCTGCATGGAGAGAAAGGTAGATGACTGAAGAAGGGAGTGGCAGGGGAGAGGATTGTGGAAGCAAAATGGAATTCATGGAAGTAAAATAGACAAATAAACTAATACAGCACGTAGAGAGAGAGAGAGAGAGAGAGAGAGAATGTCTTTCATCCGTAGAATCCAGTGATATTATTATTATTATTATTATTATTATTATTATTATTATTATTATTACTGCTTTCCCCAGGTTATTTTAGTCAAGTAAAGCCTCTCTTATTATAGGGGTTAAGGGAGGTTCTGTTCACCTGAAAAATTGAATAAAATCGTCTGGAGAGATTAAGAATAAATCACCAAGCCGTCGTCGTTTGGGGAGGTAAACACTGGACTGAGAATGAATGGAGGTGGGAGAGGAAGCCTGAGGATGGGAGTGGCGGTGGTGGTGGTGAAAATGATCGCAGAAATAACATGGAAAGAAAAAGAATAGAATGACACTGGACTAAAATTGCATGGTGTATAGGAATTAAAATAAAATAAAGTTCCACAGAGAGAAGGAGAGGCGACGAAGGGAGTGATTTAGGAAAAAATGGATAAAACAAGAAGAAAAAATAAGGAAAAGAAGAAGAAGAAGAAAAAGATGAGGAGGAGGAGAAGGAGGTGGGCGAGGAGGAAGAAAGAGAAACTGATGAAAGTAACTGAGAAAAGAGATAGTTTTGGAAAAGTATTATCGTTAGGAAGAAATAGACTTGAACGTCGAGAAAGATGATATGAAAAGTGGGTTTTGAGAGAGAGAGAGAGAGAGAGAGAGAGAGCGAGAGAGAGAGAATCACAGGACTGAAATACAGAGGGGTCGTAACTTACAACTAGAGGGGCACTCAGTGGAACTCATCTCTCCGACAAGGACATCGTAACTTCCAGTCCACTCATAATGGGTCGGGTTTTCTCATCATTGATTTGGGTTTGACAAGAAATTTTTTCTGGATCCATAATATATAATACAATCCGGATCGGTCCCAAAAGTTAATCGATTGTTCCCTGGGACATGGGCTATCTACCCACCAAATTTGGTCCAAATCTTTCTATTAGTTTTTGAGTAATCCTGCTAACAAACAAACAAACAGGGGTGAAAAGATATGTGGATTGCGAGAAACTGTCCTAGGTTGGGTCAAATAGCCTGAGATCGAAAGAACAGCCTCCAGTGTATTTACCTGTGCGGGTATATCTGTCTACCTCCCTTCCCATTTATCTGTATGTCTGTCTGTCTGTTTATCTATCTGTCAGTCTATCTATCTGTCAGTCTATCTGTCTGTCTATCTTCCTACCTAGCAACCGATCAACCTTCCTGCCTGCCTGTCTCTCTATCTTTATGTATGTATGTACGTATACGATAATGCACTGAAAAAGGTCAAGAAACTCGCCGAGAGAGAGAGAGAGAGAGAGAGAGAGAGAGAGAGAGAGAGAGAGAGAGAGGTCGTAACTTACCACAATAATATCTAGGCGGACTGCCATTCCCGGCGATCTTAACAGCTAAGATTTTCGGGCAGGGACCAGGGCACCCCGTGATTATGGGGAGTTAGAATAAAATATACCGAAATGAAGGTGACGTATTGACGTATAAATTCACCGCCCTAACCTCGTCCTCCCCCTCCTTCTCCTCCTCCCGCTCGTTGTGTTTTTGTGTGTCATCTTCGGGAATTGTAGCCTGGGGACCCTGCTCTCTCTCTCTCTCTCTCATTCCACCCGAGGACAGATTTTCTGGGTGGAGCCGCCCGGTGGATTTTATTGTCCTGAGTTACAACCTCTGCTAATTTCTTACCCAATTTCTTACCCAGTATAAACTGTAACCCCTGCCAATTTCTTACCCAATATAAACTGTAACCCCTGCCAATTTCTTACCCTTAACCCCTGCCAGTTTCTTACCCATTCTAAACTGTAACCTCTGCCTATTTCTTACCCTTTATAAACTGTAACCTCTGCCAATTTCTTAGCCAATTTCTTACCCCTTATAAACTGTAACCTCTGCCAATTTCTTAGCCAATTTCTTACCCTTTATAAACTGTAACCCCTGCCAATTTCTTACCCAATTTCTTACCCAGTATAAATTGTAACCCCTGCCAATTTCTTACCCAATTTCTTACCCAATATAAACTGTAACCCCTGCCAATTTCTTACCCTTAATCTCTGCCAATTTCTTACCCATTCTGAACTGTAACCTCTGCCTATTTCTTACCCTTTATAAACTGTAACCTCTGCCAATTTCTTAGCCAATTTCTTACCCTTTATAAACTGTAACCTCTGCCAATTTCTTACCCAATTTCTTACCCTTTATAAACTGTAACCTCTGCCAATTTCTTACCCAATTTCTCACCCAATTTAAACTGTAACCCCTGCCAATTTCTTACCCAATTTCTTACCCTTTATAAACTGTAACCTCTGCCAATTTCTTAGCCAATTTCTTACCCTTTATAAACAGTAATCTCTGCCTATTTCTTACCCTTTATAAACTGTAACCTCTGCCAATTTCTTACCCAATTTCTAACGCTTTATAAACCGTAACCTCTGCCAATTTCTTACCGAATTACTTACCCTTTATAACCTCTAACCTCATACCAATTTCTTACCCATTATAAACTGTAACCTCTCCCTATTTCTTACCCTTTTGTGATTTTACTGACTTTATTCCCCTGCTGTCTCCGAACGATATTAATTCACATGACGATAAATTTTGGGAAGTACGATATTTTCTGAAACTTTGGTATGTTTCGAGTTTACAGATTATTTTTATTCCTTTCAGACCGATGACGTAATTTTATTTTGTTTATTTTGTGTTTCTTCTAGATTGTTTAATTCAGCTGATTTTTTTTTCATACTGGAGGAGTCGTGTGTGCATATAGATAGATA
Source organism: Coenobita brevimanus (assembly GCF_032717465.1). NCBI lineage: Eukaryota > Metazoa > Arthropoda > Malacostraca > Decapoda > Coenobitidae > Coenobita > Coenobita brevimanus. Next base: position 5,210,659 of record NC_137021.1, read on the forward strand.
GATAGATAGATAGATAGACAGACAGATAGATAGACAGATAAAGACATAGATAGATGGGTAAAAAGATTGATAAACACACACGTAGATAGTTAGACAGACAGATAACTTGACAGATGGATAGGTAGATAGATATATAGATATAGGTAAAGACAAATAGATTGGTAAAAAGATAGATACATACATACTTCGATAGTTAGACAGACAGACAGACAGATAGATAAATAGATAGATAGATAGATACTTCATTAACTGGGACTCTCTTAAACTACATAAATAATCTAGGAGCAGCAAAAGTAAAACGAAAACCACGCCCTCAAACTGAAGGGGTTAAGGAGAGTCACTGTGGTGGGAGAGAGAATAAAAAGTCCTGGATAGATAGAAAAGTCCTGGATAGATACGGGACCATTAGGGCCGTAATATGAGACGTCGCTAAAGTCTACGGGAGTGAAACACCTCGCGTCCGAAAAACCTTAGGGAGTGACTGACCGACCAGGCCGCTTCAGGAGACGTTTCAGCATCTAAAATTGGCGTGTGATAAAATTGGACCAGAACTGTGCTTTGCTCTACTGTGCAAATTTGTACTCTCTCTCTCTCTCTCTCTCTCTCTCTCTCTCTCTCTCTCTCTCTCTCTCTCTCTCTCATTTATCCATCCATTCATATATTTACGTACTTACCATCCGTCCATTCAGACGTACCTCCCATTATACGTCGTGTGTAATAATAATCAGGTAATAAGGTGTTGGGTATATGTTAATTAATTTCTTCTCGTCTTCCAGGTAAGCCGTGTGGAGGTGAGGCGTGGGAGATGAGATAAGGTTAGTAGGAGAGGATAGGAGGGAGTATAGGGAAATGGGAGTGAGAGGGAGGGACGAGGGGGGAAAGGGAGTGAGAGGGAGGGAAGGAGGGAGGGATGAGTAAAAGTGAGAGGGAGGGAGGGAGGAATAAAGGAAGTGAGAAGGAGGGAGTGAAGGACGAAGGAAGTGAGGAGGGAGGGAGGGAAGGAGGAATAAACAAGTGAGAAGGAGGGAGTGGAGAATGAAGGGAGATGAAGGGAGGGAGACATGAAGGAAGTGAGAAGGAGGGATTAGGGGAGGAAAGGAGTGGAAGATGAAGGAAGTGAGAGGGAGGAGGTGGGGGCTGAAGGGTAGGAGAGGAAGGGAGGGAGGGAAAAAGGGAAGGATAAAGGAAGTGAGAAGGAGGGAATGAGGGATGCAAGGAGTGAGAGGGAGGGAGGGAGTGGATGGCTAAAGGAGGGGGGGAGGGGAATGATGGGAGTGAGTGGGATGACGAGAATGAGGGGAAGGTAGTAGTGGATGAAGAGGTTGAGAGGTCTTCACCCTACAGTACACTGACACCCACATATCCTCTTCATTGCCCACACTCTACACCCACACCTACACCCATATCAATATCCTACACCCACACCCACAACGCCCCACCCACGTACTACACCCACATCCTACATCCACACTCATATCCTACACCCACACCCATATCCTACATCCACACTCATATCCTACACCCACACCCACATCCTACACCCACATCCTACATCCCCACACCACATCCTAAACTCATACCTTTTCTCACATCCTTCACCCACACCCACACCCTTCCTCGCACCACATCCTACACCCAAACCCGCATGCTACACCCAAGCCCACGTCCTACACCCACACCCACGCCCTACACCCACACGCTACACCTGCGCGTTTATTAGCACTCCATCATACGCCCACATTTTGTACCCCACGTCCTTACAACATCAGTTACATATAATTTATCCTACACACACACACACACACACACACACACACACACACACACACACACACACACACACACACACACACACACACACACACACACACACACTAATGCTCACCTCTCCCTCACTCTAACCACTCTCTCACTCTTTACCATCCCTCCTCCTCCTCCTCCTCCTCCTCCTCCTCCAACTAGCCCAACTATTGCCCTCCACCAAACACTCTCCATTTCCCCTAAGTATATACATGATTCCCCAGTCACCGTTTCATCATTATCATCATCTCTCTAAGCTTTACTCTTTTACCCCTCCTCCCACCAAACACTGCACAAGCCCCAAGTATTTACATTACTTCCTAGACAACGCTTGGGCCTGACCAGACTTAGCCGTGTCTCCTCGCAATAACCAGTGTTGAAGGACCGGAGTTGAGCTGGGAATGCGCCTCGATTATGCACCCTTACCTGATATCTGGGGCATCCTGAGTCTGTGGGTGTGAGAATGGTTTTAACGCCTGTAATACATTTTTTGTTTATATATTTAGTACCGTGGTGTTTTCTGTTATAAGCCTCATATTCCACATAGCCTGTTCTCTGGCTTTAACGCTTGTGTAATACATTTTTTATTGATATATTTAGTACTGTGATACTTTCTGTTATAAGCCTCATATACCACATAGCCTGTTCTCACCTGTCGTCCGTCACATAACAACCCTTCACCTCCATTTTTCGGTATATACTTGTGTTCTGGCACGGGACCCCTCAGTCTGTCTGTCTGTAGTATGTATCAGTTAGTCTGTTTATCTGTCTCTCCATCCATCATTTTTCTCTTCCCTCCTACTACACCTCCTCCTTTCTAGCTCCCAGCACAAGAGTTACTAGACTCAAGTATTTCTCATTTCCCACCGCTCCTCTCCCACCCTCTTCTCCCTCCTTCCTCCTTTCTCATTATCTCTCCAGCACTTCTCTCACTGCCACTTCTCTCACCCTCTCCAACTCCTCCTTCACTACCACTTCTCTCACTATCTCTCCACCTCCTTTCTCGATCTCTGTCTCTCCAGCTTCCCTCTCACTGCCACTTCTTGGGTCCAGCTTCCAACCCAGTAGTTAGAAGACCGTCTTATATCTCACATTTTCTATGTCACTTATTCCTTTCCTTCTATTCTGTTGTCTTCTCATTTCTTCTCCTGTTCTCTTTTCTTTACTTCTGTTTTCTTTTTTCCTTCTTTCAAGGACAGTCGTCTCCTCACTCTTCACTTTCCTTTCATTTTCTTCTCTTTCCTCTTCTCTTCTTATTTTCTTCTCTTTCCTCTTCTCTTCTTATTTTCTTCTCTTTCCTCTTCTCTTCTTAATTTCTTCTCTTTCCTCTTCTCTTCTTATTTTCTTCTCCTCTCCCACTACCAGAGCTTCAACTCCCAGCTCAGTAGTTTGGTTCTGATCCTTTCTTTCACTTTTTCTTCTCTTATGCTCTCTTCCCGTATATTCTCTCTTTTCATATTTTCTTTCTTCTCTCCCCTCCCCTCCCCTTGCCTCTCCTCCTCCTCCCCTCCCCTCCCCTCTCCCAGCACAGTAGTAACAAGGGTCAGGTAGCAGCCACACTGAGCATATCTGGGCTTCCGTCTGCACCCACTTTCCCTCTTCTGTCCCTCTTCTCTTTATTTCTCGTCTTGTTCCCTTCTCTGTCCCTCGTCTCTGTATTTCTCTTCTTGTTCCCTTCTCTGTCTCTCGTCTCTTTATTTCTATTCTTCCTGCTCCCTTCTCTTTCTGTCGTCTCTCTGTCTCACTTCTTTCTGCTCCCTTCTCTGTCTCTCGTCTCTTTATCTCTCTCCTTCCTTCTCCCTTCTATCTCTCATGTCTTTATACCTCTTCTTTCTGCTCTCTTTCACTCATTATCTTTATCTCCTTCTGCTTTTTCTCTTCTCATGTCACTTTATTCGATCTTTCTTTTTCTTTCTTCCCTCCCTTGTTCCTGCCTCGCCTTTCTTTTCCCTTCTTTCACTGCACTCTCTCTCTCTCTCTCTCTCTCTCTCTCTCTCTCTCTCTCTCTCTCTCTCTCTCTCTCTCTCTCTCTCTCTCTCTCTCTCTCTCTCTCTCACACCATCTTAATTAACAAGGTAAACATAACATCAAGACCTAAAGCAATCACACCCTTGCATCCGCCCCTTGACAAATTAACCAGCTGCTTATCGCCTTCCATTAACCCATTCACTACAATGACGTGTTTCATGGTGTATTCGTGGTACTCGGACGCGTCTTAAAACCTGTTCCGTAGTGATTTATTTTACAGATTTCACCTATGCGTGCTCTCGCGTGCTGTTTGTATCGTTTTAATATCGACGTAGTTTGTATTCGGAACATGAAAAGGGGAAAGAGGTACACAATAAAAAGCTTTGGAAGAGGGTATACGAAGCCTCCAAAGCCTGTTATGACCCACTGTCCATCGTCGAGTCAGGTCAGGCCAAGAAATATACCGTAGCGTCTCACAGAACCTCAAGGTGTGTCCCAGGTGGTGTTGTGCAGCCAGCGTGGAGTCAGATGAGGTGAAGAAATATCCCTTATCTTAAAACATAACGACGAGACGAATCCTGTGTAATTTCAGTGCATCCAGCGTCGAGTCGGGTCATGCTAAGAATATTCCCCAGCTTACCACCAAATCTGAACGTGTATCCCGGGTGTACGAGTGTCTGTTCTTCATTGATACAGGGGTTCCAGTGTGGGCGGCCTGGCTCTGTGTTTACACTTAGCTAAAATGCCATTCTGATACGCAGATGTGGCATCACCTTTGACCCTTACCCTTTCCTCGACCTTCCATCCTTCCTTCCTTCTCTCCTTCCTTCCTTCCTTCCTCCCTCCTACGTCTCGCTCTCTTTCCTTCTCCGACTTCCCCGTCTTTCTCCCCACCTCTGTCTTTCTCTCTTCCATCCCTCTTTCTTCCGGGTTTTCTCTCCCCCCTCTCTCCCCCCACCGACCTTTTTTCCCCTTTCTCTCCTTTCTTTTCCTCCCTCACGCCTTTTCTTTCACCTTTTCTTTCCTCCTCCCCCATCCTTTCCTCCTTCCTGTTATGCCCTGTCTCATCTCCCCTCCTCTCCCTCTGTCTTCTCTCCCTCCTGGTCCTACCTTGTCTCCTTTTCTCCCATTTCTCCTTTTCCTTCGCCCCTCCCCCCTTTTATCTCTCCATCCCTCCTCCACTAACTCATCTGCAATTCTCTTTTTCCTTCCTCCATTCCTCGCCTTTCTTCCCCCCCACCCTCCATCGTATGTTTCCTTCCCTCTCCCCATCCTCTCCTTCGTCCTCTCCCTCCCACTCTTGCCTTCTCCCCCATCCTCCCTCCGACCCCTCTTTCCCCTCTCTTCTCCCCTTGCTTCTCTCCGCCGTTGCCTCCCACCCCGCTTCACTTTCCCTTCCTCAGCCCTCTCTTTCCCTCCTTTCTTCCCCTCAACTTTCTCCTTCCCTCCCTCTTTCCGTCTTTTCTTCCCATCACGTCACCCTTTCCTTCCCCTCCCCCCTCCTGTGTTTCCCCCTCTTCTTTCTGGAGAGAGAGAGAGAGAGAGAGAGAGAGCAAACTCCCTGCCTGGCCTCCTCTCTTAGCAACCGTCGCCTCCCCTTCAAGGTTCACGGCCCAGCACCTCTCTAAGGCAGACCAGATAATGATGGAGCTGGTGTGCTAGTGTGTTGTGCTGTGCTGTGTTTTGGTGTGCTGGTGTGTGGTGCTACAGTGTGGTATTGTATAGTATTGAGATGTAGTGGCGTGGTGGATATTGGTGGTGTTGTGTGGTAGTGTGGAGCTGTGTTATGTTGTAGTGTGGTGCTACGTGGTGTGCTAAGGTGGTGGTATGGATGTAGGGAGATGGTTGTGGTAAGTGAAAATTATATAGTGGTTCATGGATACAAAGCACGGTAGATCGATTGTGTTACAGTGACAGTGATCAGCTTTTGTTAGTATGGTGGTGTGATGCTGCGAAGTTTTATAGTGCCGTGGTATATACGCTACTCTATGCAATGGTAGAAAGGAATGCCATCGTAGTGGTACTTAATCATGTCTGGTTTGAAGAGGGGGAGAAGCAGGAGGAGGAGGAGGATGGAAGAGAGGAAGAGGAGTAGGGGAAGAGGGGCATGGCGAATGGAGAGAGGAAGAGGGTGATGAGTACAGTGAAGAGGAGAGGAATAAAAAGAGGGAGGTAATGGAAGAGGAGGAGGAGGAGGAGGAGGAGGAGCAGCCCAGTTAAATCAGTGTAAATTTGTTCAGTGATATTAACTCCTTCCCTTCAGTGACTTGTTACTTAAATTATTCTTATCATTTCCAGACGCTTTTATACACAGTTGTACAGATTCTGCGAACTGGAGGAGTTGGATGCAGCCTTCTATAATTTTTCCTGTATTATGGGGCTCTCGTAAGCTGAATAAAATCGTATGTTGACAGCAAGAATAAAGGGAAATTAAAGTACTCGGGCTGAAAAGATGAAGTATGGAAGACAATAAGTTACAGGTGAATGGTATTAGTATGGTGTTAGGCTAGTGTGTTGCTGTGCGTTTTTTTATGTTGGTATAGTTTAAGATGAAAAATATATATAGCGGAAATTTTAGTAGTTTGCATCTGTGGTGGTAAATTGTGTTGTCTTAATGGTGGTTGAGTGGTGTTATGGTGGTGTTAGTGTGGTGTTATGGTGGTGAGGTTATTGCTTCTTGGTGTAGTGGACTGGTATAGGGTGATATTATCAGTGAATCTTAGATAGAGTACATTTGTGGTGGTAAGTATAGTAGTAAAGTGTGTTATAGTAGTGATAACGAGGTGTAAGTGTGGTGTTATGGTAGTGTTAAATGTGGTGTTGTGGTGGGGAGTGTATTGCGCATTAGTGTAGTGGGGTGACATACTGCGATGGCGTGTGGTGCAGCGGTTGTGGTGGTGGTGTTATGTGTCAGTGCGATGTGACAGTGATAGGCTTGGATAGTGTGTAGTGTGCTGTGTTGTGCTGTGCTGTGCTGTAGTATTGTGTGGACCGGTGTGGTGTACTGTGCTGTGGTGTAGTGTAGTGTGCAGTGGAGTTTCATGCTGTGCCGTAGTGATGTGTTGTATAATATGCTTTGGTGTGCTGTGGAATAATGCGTTGTGCTATGTCGTGGTGTGTTCTGGAGTGCTGTGTCGTGCTGTGCTATTAAGCTGTACTGTGCTGTGTTGTGTCGTGTTGTTGTGTGGCGTACTGTTCTGTGATGTACAGTGTTGTGCTATAACATAGAATGTGGTGTGGTGTGGTGTAGTCTGGTATGGTATAGTCACGAAGGCAACTATGATATCCTGCAGAATGGTATGATGTGGTGTGCTGTGGTGTGCTATGCTGTGGTGTGCTGTGCTGTGCTGTGCTCTGTCAGGCTTCAGAGATATCGGTGCTGTTATATTAGGATGCCCAAATGCAAAGGGTCCAAATAATCACTCTCTTGTATAAATCTGACCTAAAGCCTGACTCACACAGTACGATAAGTAATGAGACGCTGGGCACTGACTTTTGAAACCTAGTGGCGCGAGCTTCGGAATATTTCAGAATATTTTTTAAGGGATTCAGAATTATTCCATTAAAAGAAGGTGGATTAATATTTTTGTTCATGACCGCACATATTAGAATAGGAAGAAAAAAAAAGTGTCTTGGTGATTCGAAAGAAGAAAAATGTCCTGGGGATTCGAAAAAAAATGTTCTGGGGATTCGAAAAAAAAAATGTCCTGGGGATTCGAAATAAAAAATGTCCTGGAGATTCGAAAAAAAAAATGTTCTGGGGATTAAAAAAAAGGTCCTGGCGATTCGAAAAAAAAATGTCCTGGGGATTCGAAAAAAAAAAAAAATGCCCTGGGGATTCGAAAAAAAAAAATGTCTTGAGGATTCGAAACGATGCGCCGTCATTCCCGATTGGCACCTCTTGGACCACTAGGCCCCCAGGCGTAGCAATCGTCTTTTATTCTCTGCTACGACGCTTTTTTTCCTGATTCTTTGCTACCTTTAGACGATTTTATTTCATCTTGTAAGACGTGGGTGAAAATAAAGGCTGGGTCTGTAATAGTGTCTTTTGAACTTGATAAAAATCGTCTGGGGGTAGCAAGAATGAAAGAATTACGTCCTCTGGGTGAAGAGATTGATGCAATATGCGAAAGAGGTCTGTATTCTTGTTGGCGTAGTAGGCTCCCCGTCACCCCTCCTTTTCTCTCTCTCTCTCTCTCTCACACACACACACACACACACACACACACACACACACACACACACACACACACACACACACACACACACACACACACACACACACACACACACACACAGTAAAGCAAAACATATTTAACTGGTTGTTGTAACTGAGATTTGTTTTTACAGGAAGAACAAGGGGAGGAGAGAGAGAGAGAGAGAGAGAGAGAGAGAGAGAGAGAGGGGAGGGGGATCTTGCAAAGCAGGTTTTAGTTAGCTACGAGGGAAGAATAATTGTTAGCTAACTGGAGATTTTTCCTCTATGATTCTTGATTTAAAAAATAATCAGTAAGATTTGCAATATAATAATAATAATAATAATAATAATAATAATAACCTGAATTCTGAAGTCGCTGAAGCAATAATCAAAGAACTCCATAGTCCAGATGAAAATACTTTTGTTCCCATTGTAGACCTAATATTAAGGGACTGTTGGTATGACTCAGTTTTTTATATGGATTTTGACCTGTGACCTTGAGATTAAGGTCAAGGTCATTCATACAGTGCACATCATGTTCACTCATGACCTGCTACATTTTCACCAAGTTCGGTCAAAATTGACCAAATAATTTCCGATTCAGCACTTTCAGGCTTGAGGCGTACGTTTTGATTTTCCTCAATATCTTGAAAAGTATTTGTTGGATCTCAGTATCAACACCCAGGTGCACTAGTATATGTTGACGTCTACGTACTTGAACAGTTGGTGCGCAATCGATTCTGTAGGTTTTGCTGGGCAGGGGAGCAAAAATTGAAAAAATAACATAATGGGCGCTAGTGCGGCGTTACTGCGGGGAAAAAAATTGTACCACAAGTAGCCTGCAGCCAAGATACATCACTACTGAAAATTTCAAGCCTCTGTCTCGAACGGTCTTGGAATGCCAGCTTTCTTGAATCCCCCACCCCCCTAAAAAAAAGGAAATAAAATTACAATATTAGTAACTCTACAGAATGTGGAGTTCTTAATTGTAGTAGTAGTAGTAGTAATGATAATAAAGATAATAATAACATAATAATCTTAGCTACAAGACTAAATATCAAGTACATCTCATCCATCTAGTTATCAAAGAAGCAAAGCATTTCTCCTTGGGCCGGGTGCACACAGGGTAGCTTGATAACAGGTCCACAGCTGGTCTCTCCTCTCTCTCTCTCTCTCTCTCTCTCTCTCTCTCTCTCCTTTATGGCATGTTATCTACAAATCTGAATCTCATTAGTCTCCCCACTGTCTTCTCCTCAATTTCTATCTCTTGTTACACACACACACACACACACACACACACACACACACACACACACACACACACACACACACACACACACACACACACACACACACACACACACACACACACACACAGCAACAGGGGTAAGAACAATAAGCAAGTGGGGCATCGAGGAGTGTGTAACCCGGTAGCTATCACTCGTCATCACACCACTCACCACTTGTATCACCACTTGCATCATGACTCACCACCACCCTAGCACTAAGCAGTCATCACTTGTCATCACATCCCTGGCTTTTATTGTACTCATCATCCATCATCACTTCTGTTTATCACCGTACTCACCACACTCATCACCCAGTGGACAAGCAGTTGCTGTTGCTCATCACTTACTTTGTTATCTTACTTACCACACTCATCACCCTGGTAATTGTAAGTGGTCATCATCTTTCATCACTTTTTAGTTTATCACACATCACCCTAGTCATCCTGTGTCATCCCTTCCTCTGAAAATCATCACATGCATCACTCACCATACTTATCACCCTTGAAATACTCCTCATCCAGTACCTCAGATCACCACCTCACTCATCACACTCATCACCCAAGTAGGAGGTGGTCATCTTCCTTCATTGTTGCATAGTTATCATCACGTATCACTCACTGGTTAGGCCATCACGCCCATCATTTCTGTCACTCGTCACTAGTTATCATCACTTTCATCATTCTCATTACTTTTAGCCTCATTTTCGTCACCAGTCATCACCGTAACATTAAATTTCAGTAATCATCCTTTTTTTTTTTTTTTCACTTATCATTGCTGAGATGAATTCAGACCGTCATCATCATCATCATCATCATCATCATCATCATCATCATTTTCCCCATCCTCCTCCTCGTCCTCCTCCTCCTCCTCCTCCTCCTCCTCCTCGTCGTCGTCGTCATCGTCGTCGTCGTCGTCGTCGTCGTCGTCGTATCGGAAATCTCCTTACCACCATAATTGACCATCATCATCATCACCATCTTCATCAGCACAGCCATCACCGTAACATTTTTCACTACTTCTTCCGTTTCTTTTCCCGTTTCTCCCTTTTCTTCTTTTCTCCCTTTTATTCGTTTTATCTCCATTTTCTCCTTCCTTTTGCCCTCTCTTCTTCTCTTCTTCCCTTTTCTTCCCCACACACTCAGCCGAGCCAGCACCAAGGGCAAGAAGCAAAAGAGTACTCATTTCACACATTCCTCACGCAATCCCGGACACGAAGTACAACAACAACCGTAACATTGACAACCACCACGACACCCACTGCTACGACCCCCACCACGACACCCACTGCTACGACCCCCACCACGACTACCACTGCTACGACACCCACCACGACTTCCACTGCTACGACACCCACCACGACTTACACTGCTACGACACCCACCAAGACTATCATTGCTACGACTATCACCACGTTTACCACTGCTACGAGTCCCACCACGACTACCACTGCTACGAGTCCCACCACGACACCCACTGCTACGACACCCACCACGACTACCACTGCTGCGACACCCACCACGACTACCACTGCTGCGACACCCACCACGACTACCACTGCTACGACACCCACCACGACTGCCACTGCTGCGACACCCACCACGACTACCACTGCTACGACTCCCACCACGACCCTTACTACATGCTAACAATAACAACAGCAGCAACAACAGCAACAGCTTATAATTAGAGCAACGAGAAAATATACAGCATCATTTCCTTCATCCTCTCTCAATCACTACGCCATTATCTACAACAATAACCTCAACACCTACAACATCCACCATTACTGTTACTACATCCTACAACTAACAACAACAGCGAAAATACAGCAAGAAAAACATCATCATACCCTCTTTCCCAACATTCCTCTCTCAGTCACTACCGCCGACATCTGCAACAATTACATTTACTACTACTACTACTATTACTACAACTACTACTACTACTATTACTACTACTACTACTACATATTCCAAACATCTACAACATAATCAGTCAACAATACTTATCTCTTTTTCACACATTCCTCTTATAGTCCTCGCTGCCATCAGTTGCACATCATCTGTAACAGCAACAATAACAGCAACAACTGCAACTACTGCCACTCTTACAACATTCAAGCAACAACAACAACTACAGCCACAACAAAAACAACAACATAACGTATACATTTCACACGTTCCACTCTTGCCACTATCATCACTACTATTACTACATACAGCTACAACAGCGGTAACAAAACAAACAGCAAGGAAAAGCATACACCAAAAGCAAAACAAAGAAACCAAACAGCAAACACAAAACAAACAGCAACAGCAAAATAAAGAACAAAACAAACAGCAAGAACAGAACAAAACACCAAAAGCAAAACAAAGAACAAAACAAAGAAAACAAACGGCAAAAACAAGACAGCAAGAACAGACAGCAAAAACCAAACAGACAGCCTCATATTCCTTTCACACACATTCCCCTCTCCATCCCCACAGCAGTCAGTTACATTCAGCATCTGTCGGAATGTACAGATGTGGGGGCAGCTGGGGTACAGACATAATGTGTACGTGTGCGGCTGGTTGATACACACACATGTGCACATTCGCAGGTGTACGCGTGTTCAGTGAGTCAGTGTTCCATTACTTCTCTGTTGGTTTAGTTTTGTCGTCTTTCTTTCATTCTCTTCATTCTTTTTCGATTCTGTCTGTGTTTCTGCTTTTGTCTGGCTGTCAGCGTGTGTCTGTCTGCTGTCAGTGTGTGTCTGTTTCTCCGTCTGTCAGCGTCTCTGTGACTATTAGGTTTCTCTCTCTCTCTCTCTCTCTCTCTCTCTCTCTCTCACGCAAGAAGGTCCCAGTGACGCACAAGCAGTGACACGCAATCAAAACGTCACATGCATGCAGTGCACAGTATCATCATCATCATCATCATCATCATCATCATCATCATCACGTCGTCATTATCATCAGTATTGTACCGTTATCGTTCTCGTCATCGTGTTCAGCATCGTCATAATCATCATCATCATCATCATCATTACGGTTTTCATTGCTGTAGATGGGTGAGGTGGATGAAAAGACAGGAAGAAAAGAAATCACAAAATTAAAGTTATTTCCGAAATGCGTGGAGAAAATAGGCAACTTTAGAGTGAGAACAAAATCACACACACACACACACACACACACACACACACACACACACACACACACACACACACACACACACACACACACACACACACACACACACACACACACACACACACACACAACGCAGGCCAAGCAAGCTATCACACCTAATCACAAACAGACCCCAGCAAATCCCTTCCACTTCTGCACCCCCATCCCTTTTGAACGCCCTAAGATCCCCCTGCAGAAGGTCCAAACTCCCCTACACCGCCTTCGGGTGGAGATGGGGCCGTATTTATAAACATTCCTAAGCTTAATTTGTTGGAGAGATCGTTTATGTATTTTTTTTATTCATGTAGCTTCCAAAAACTTATAATCTATAAAGTAAAATTTGCGACTATGTTTGTACACTTAATTGTTGTGTGTTGAATGATCGGCTCATTCTGCGTTATCAGTGTCTATCTCGCAGCATTTATTAATTTCCTACTCCCGCTGCCACCCACACGTGCCCACACCAGCAGACTCAGCCGTCCCCACAATGCATGAGATACCGCCAGATGAGTTTTTGATATAGCGCTGACTACGGACCACCCTGCACTGTCTATACGTTGTGTTCAGTTATAATGCTTCCAAACACTTATAAACTTTCCTAAGCTTAAGTGTGTGTGTATGATTGCTTATGTATGCGTTTGCTTTCACTCATATAGCGTCCAAATACTACTGCCTGTGACCTCCAGTTTTTACAGCCCATTGTGTCCAGGTATCTTGAACAGATCTTGAATTTGGCTCTTTGTTTTTATCATTATTTTTCCTTGGACGGGATAATCTTGCGGGCTTCTGGCCTTTCGTTCCTTCTTTCTTGCACAAAAAATAAATGAGTTCAAGCTTTTGTATATAATTGCTCGTAAGTTCATTTTTCTTCACTCATATACCTTCCAAAAGCTTCCAAACACTTTTAAACTCTCCTAAGCCTAAGTTATGTATAATATCGCGTGTTTGTACGTTTGTTTTCGCTTATGTAGCATCCACACACTTATAAGCTCCTAAACTTAGATTTTTCTGTGAGATTGCTTATATATACACTTCTGTTACCTTAGACAGCCTCCAAACACTTCACATTGAGATGAGAGTAAATATTAAAGTGACAACTACCTGTGATACTATACTCATTTTATTTTAACTTGGCCTAAAGGTGCCATCTCTCCATCTAGAATGAAGAGTTACAGGAATGGATTAACACGCGAATATGTTTGTTGTTACGAGGAAGTGGTATGGAAGGGATGCAGAGCCGTAGCACACTGTCTTTTTCTGCCTCTGGACTACGTGAAATAAGCTGCAGAAGAACGAAAATCTGGGCCAAGTTACAGTAAAAGGAATATAGTCAGCTGTTATGGAAGCTCCTTGATGGCGATATATTGGTTAGATTAAGGGAAGCCATTGAATCAGGTGACATCTAGTTTTTTCATGTCCTTCTTACCTCCGTACGATTTTTATTCACCTTACGAGAGAGATTAAAAAAAAAAAAAGTTTATCGCCCCCTAGTTCGTGAAGTAACTCATAATAATAATAAAATAAAAAAAAATGGGCGGAAAATTAGAGTAGAATCTTTATAAATATCAGTTGAGTGTATTAAAAAAGGAATGGAACAAAATTATAGGTAGGATCTTTATAAACATCAGCCCCATTTATGAATAAGAATGGAAGCGAAATTACGGTAGCATCTTTATAAATATCAGTTCCATGTACTGAAAAGAATGGAGACGAAATTAAGTTAGAATCTTTATAAATATCAGCCTTATGTATAAAAAAGAATGGAAGCGAAACTAGGGTAGGATCTTTATAAATATCAGTTCCATATGTAACTCAATAGGAGGGTCCAATTCTGCAGCCACCTCGTCTAACAACACAGCTGCTATTTTCAAGGTTAGGCAGTTTTACTTCTTTTTGCCTGAGGACCCCGTTTTATTATTATTATTATTATTATTATTATTATTATTATTATTATTATTATTATTATTATTATTATTATTATTATTATTATTATTATTATTATTATTATTATTGCTGCTGCTGCTACTACTACTACTGCTACTACCACTACCACTACTACTACTACTACTACTACTACTACTACTACTACTACTACTACCACCACCACCCGTCCATCCATCATTCAGTCCTGTGTTGCTCATGAGGAGCATAGCAGCACGGGGGTAAGCTGACATTTAAGATGAGAGTGACCAGCTTCACTCATCCCTGAGTGGCCTTACGTGAGCAATTAACCCCAATCATCCTTTGGATATAAACCTGCTCCGGCTCAGCCCGATTGGAGCGCCTTAATTACCCACTAAACCACCAGGCGCCATAATTTGGTTTTATGGTTACCACCCAGCGTAGCAAATGATTTCCTGGTGTACAGGAAACCATTTGGCTTGTCATTTGGTATAGAGTCACCCATAGGTAGAAGGAAGAGGAAAGAAGGAAGGAAAGAAAGACAGAAGAGGGAGTGTAAAGTCACCCGTAGGCAGAAGGATGAGGAAAGAATGAAGGAAAGACAGAAGAGGAAGGAAGGAAGTGAGGAAAGGGCATACACCAAAACCAGCACTACATCGAGTGAGTGGAAGGTGAGCGCTCACTCGATGTAGTGCCGGTAATAATAATAATAATAATAATAATAATAATACATACATAAATAAATAAATAAATACTCATTCAGCTAGAGGATACCAATTACTGTATATTTTATTACTTCTAACTTCAGACGATTTTATTCAGTTTAGGAAATATATTTTGGGGGGCTGGAGGGGTTACAGTCTTTATAGCCATTATTAACCCCTTGAGTACGAGCGGTGGTGCATCTCAGGCGCTGAAAACCGTCTGAAGGTAGGAAGAACAAAACGGAAAAAGAACGTCATCGCATTTCAGGTCGAGAGTTGTGAAAAGCTGAATAAAATCGTCTGGAGGTAGTAACAGTGAAACGGAGAGAGAAATCCTGTTCCCTTCAATACAA
Organism: Coenobita brevimanus; assembly: GCF_032717465.1. NCBI lineage: Eukaryota > Metazoa > Arthropoda > Malacostraca > Decapoda > Coenobitidae > Coenobita > Coenobita brevimanus. The sequence goes on from NC_137021.1 coordinate 5,226,040, forward strand.
GAGGGGTTTCCTTAGCTGAATAAAATCGTCTGGAGATAACAATAATGAAACGAAAAGAGACGTCCTGTTCCCTTCAGTACGAGAGGGGGTTTCCTGAGCTGAGTAAAATCGTCAGGAGGTAGCAAAAACAAAACAAAACAAAATTAACCCCTTGAATACGAGAGGGGTTTCCTGAGCTGAATAAAATCGTCTTTAGTTAATATTTCGAAAGTAAAAAAAGTATTGAGATGGAAAGTTTTAATCTCAGGAGGCGAGGAAATTGATAATCCCCCAATTGAGTGGATGTTGACGTGCATTAATCCCCCAATTGAGTGGATGTTGACGTTGATAATCCCCCAGTTGAGTGGATGTTGACGTTGATAATCCCCCAGTTGAGTGGATGTTGACGTTGATAATCCCCCAACTGAGTGGATGTTGACGTTGATAATCCCCCAGTTGAGTGGATGTTGACGTTGATAAACCCGCAACTGAGTGGATGTTGACGTTGATAATCCCCCAACTGAGTGGATGTTGACGTTGATAATCCCCCAGTTGAGTGGATGTTGACGTTGATAATCCCCCAGTTGAGTGGATGTTGACGCAATCCCTCGCTCCTTCAAAAGATCCCTGCGAGATTTTTTTTTTTTTTTTTTGGGGGGGGGTTCCTTCAGCCCGTGGACCGCCTTTATTTGATTTATTTTGATTTTTGGTGTTTCAAGGCCATTTTTATTCATTTCAGGGTCGTTGTTGTGAAGGGCGTCTGAAATAGTTTCCGGTAATCCCTTTTGTATGAGAGAGAGAGAGAGAGAGAGAGAGAGGAGTGAGTGCGTGATTGAGTGAAGGTAAGAGGAAGGGGTGAGGGGTGGTGGGGTGCTGGCGTCAGGAGGCGTAGGGGTGGTGGGGTGCGTGCGTCAGGAGAGGTAAGGGTGGTGGGGTGCAGGCGTCAGAGGGGAAGGGGTGCGGGCGTCAGGAGAGGTAGGAGTGGTGGGGTGCTGGCGTCAGGAAGGGTAAGGGTGGTGGGGTGCGGCAGGTGACCACGGATTGACATCAAGACGTGCAGGTTATCAGTGTGTGGCGGCCTTGGCTTGTCTAGACCGTGTGACTACTTGCCTGCCTGCTACCTACCTACCTGCTGCCTACCTACCTACCTGCTTGCCTGCCTACTTACCTAACTGCCTGCTTGCATAAATACCTCCCTGTCTTACTACCTACTTACCTCCCTGCCTGCCTGCATCTTTGCTTCCTTGCGTCTCTGCCCTGCTTGCTTACCTCTCTGCCTACCACATTACCTCCCTACTTGCCTGTCTACCTGTCCTCCTGCTTATTTGCCTGCCTACCTGCTACCTGGCTGCCTTTCTGTTTACTTATCTGCCCGCCTGCATACCCTCCTGTTTACTTACCTACCTGCTTACTTACCTGCCTCGTTGCCCGCCTACCTGCATATTTACGTGTCTTTTTGCCTGTCTACCTGTCTGCTTGCCTACCAACCAACCAACCAGCGTACAAATGCAGACAGCTGAACCTACTACACTCCCTGTGCTAGGCTGGCAGTATTTATGACAATCAGTATCTGGGCGTAAACACAAACATTTTTATACATAGCCAGTCAAAAGCCCAAAGTCATAAGAAACTCAGTTGTAAGTCCCACATTTTACTAAGTTAGGATAGCATGCAGGCAGCCAAATAGTGTGTTGTCAATTGTCATCATTTGTACCTACGCACGCACGCACGCACCTACCTACCTACCTACCTTTCATTGCTAACTTAATCCACATACAGTACCTTCCGTCGTCGAATCACCTTGTCTTCTTACCTTCTTCATGTTTACCTGTCTGTCTGCCTGCCTACCTTCCTGCCTTCTGTTTGTCTCCCCGCTTGTCTGTTTGCCTGTCTTGCCACTTGTCTACCTGCCCACAGATCTTCCTGCTTTCCTTCTACACGTCTGCCTGCCTTCCTTTCTGCCATCATGCTTTCTGCGTGTCTGCCTTTCTGCCTACCTACCTGACCTCTGATCTGTCTGCCGTCTACATGTCTGCATAGTGCCTGCCTGTCTGCCTTCCTACCGTCTACCTTGCCTTTCTGCTTGTCTACCTGACTTCTGATCATCCTGTCTTCCTTCCTTCCCGTCTTTTTCCCTTATAATTATCCTGCCCTCCAACTTCCCTGCCTACCTGCCTGCCTGCATCCCTGCCTGCCTGCTTCTCTCTTCCCTGCCTGTCTGCCTGCTTCCCTTCCTACCACTCTGCTTCCCTGCTTGCCTGCCTGTCCACTAGCCTTTCATTTCCTGCTTCCTCCCATGTGTCTCGTTACCTGATTGCATTCCCCTCATTGTCCGGGCTTGTCCGCATTCCTGCTTACCTAAACCCTTGACGCAGAGAGAGAGAGAGAGAGAGAGAGAGCATAAACTATACGTAGACTGTAAAACGAGTATTGCAGAAGTCACTGAATTGTTAGTGTAGAATAAGACGAGAAATAAAAATCGCATAAACTTTAGCATATGAAACAGATGTCTTATTTTTGTCACATTTGTAAGAAAAGGATAATCAGAGAGAGAGAGAGGGAGAAAGAGAGAGATTGCCTTCATCCCAGGAGACGCTTTTCAAAAACTTGAGGGGTCAGATACAGCCTCCATTAACCCCTGCATTACCTTCAGGTCTCGTAAGCTGAATGAAGTAGCCTGACATCAGCAAAAATTAAAATGAAAACAAACTTTCTTGTCGTACCCGGTTTTGTGCCTACTTCTCGGCAGTTATTCCCATCTGCTTTATTCCCACAAACATTCCTGCATTCCTTCTTCCATTCCTTTCACTCCTGTGCTTTCATGCCTGCTGTGTATATGCCTGCTTCTCTACCGTCATACCTGGCTGCTTTTCTGCCCTCACGTTTACCAGCTTCCCTGTCCTCATGCCAGTCTTGCTCTTCTTTTGCATCAGCGTGATTGTGTGTCTGGTCTTCGGTCTCTGAGTCTTTATACCTCTTTGCTTACCTATGTGTGTCTGTGTCTTCATTCCTACCTTCTCTGTGGCTATTATATCAGTCTCTGCACCTAGGATCTACATGTTTACCCACCCGCCTGCTTTCCTTCTTGCCTCCCGTGATAGTAATGGCAGTCTGAGTCCTATGATGGTCTCATTTCACAACAAACCCAGCCTCATCTATTGCTGTCATGCCTATCTGCTTTCATTACTGCCATCTGTCTGCCTACCTGTTTTCCTATCAGCCTTTTTACCTATCTGCCTAGCTGTCTGTCTGCCTGCCTGTTTGCCCGTTGGTCCCTTCACAACAGACTGCCTACCTGTTCCCCTGCCTGCCTTTTGACCCACATACTTACCAACTTAACTACCTTTCCGACAGTCGGCTTGTCTTTTGATCCGCTTTCCTACTTGCATGTCTGCTTACCTGTTTACCGATTTACCACCCTATCTGCCTCCCTACCTACTCACTTCACTGCCTGTTTGCCTACCTACCAATTTACCTACCTACCTGCCTACATGGATGGCTACCTGCCTGCCTGATGGTCTCACCGCACAACAATTGCATGTCTGTCTGTCCGCCTATCACGCTACTAACTTACCTAGCAACCTGCCAGTCAGCCTACCTATCTACCTACCTACCTGTTTGTTTGTGTCTGTCTGCCAACCTACCTGCCTGCGTCTCTTACCAGCCAATCTACCATCCTGCCTGCCTACCTGCCTGCTAACCTGCCTGCCTGCGTCCCTGATGGTCTCACTTCACAACAAACCCCGCCTCACCACGACGCCGGCCACATCCTGCCCACCAGCCCCACTCAGACCAAAAGTATTCGCAAATGAACAGCGTAGAGAAGCGCTCCAGGCCCGTGGGTGCTCCGGGGCCTCTCAACCACAGACCCACACCACTCCAATCGTGTTCACTGTTCATTTTAATCTCAAGTGTTCAGTGTAATCCTTGTGTTCACGCTAATTCTAGTGTCTGTCGTAATCCTAGTACAGTATTCCCTCTAGTTGTTGTGGTTGGTGTAGGCTAATTTTCGTTGTAATTCCCCTTCACATGCTTTGTCATTCAGTGTGATCCTAGTAGCCTGTGTAATTCCAGCAATCCTCTTCACTGTTCAAGGTAATCTGGGTGCCCATTGTACTCCTCCTTCACATGCCCTGCCGTTCAGTATAATCACTGTTTTATGTAATCACTTGGCCACGCACCCCACCTCACTGCAATGTTGTTCAGAATCCATTGTAATCCCAGTGTGCATTTTAATCCCAGGCCTGTATACGCGTCGGTTAAGGAAGCTCCCTAACGCCTTTTCCTATGTGACTTATTTTGCTTAGACTGCCTTATACTGTGTTATATGAATCCTTTAAACATCGCCATACTCCGCATGAATAATGCACCGAGGGATATTAACCACCCATATCCATAAATAAATCGCTAAGGAAGAGATGCTAGAGAACCTCCTCTGGGGCTCATATTCTCGTTGGGTTAGGAGGCTCCCTAGCACTTCTTCCTTAGCGATTTAGTCTCCAGACATCGCATGAATATCTTCATTCTGGCTTAAGACATCCCATGAATATCCTCATTCTGCCTTAAGACACCCCATGAATATCCTTATTTTGGCTTAAGACATCCCATGAATATCCTCATTTTTGGCTTCTTAGATCTTTGTTGTCGACATATAATGCACGAATAACGCACAGGAATATATTAACGGAGCAGCTACAGAAATAAACCGCTAAGGAAGAGGTGTTTAGTACTCATCCTAGCCACACGAGAGCACCTCCCTTCTTAAAATCGTCTACAAGTTATCTGATGGAAGAATGAGGGAAGGGAAACTGAAATCGGGATGAAAATATAAAATGGAGAAGTACGTTTATATGAGACAGGATGGGAGAGGGTACTGTAGGTGTATATGAGAGTAGGCCTACGGTATATGAGAGGGGGAGGGTATGCTTATATGAGGCGGTATGCGTATGTAAAGAGGAGGCCTATAGGAGGGAGTAGGTGAGTATAAAGTGGGATGTATATGAGGGAGTAGGGCTGTTAGGGGGGTGTAGCTGTATGAGGGGGTTAGGCAATATGAAGGGGTAGGCTTGCATGAGAGTACACAAATATATAAGAGGGTAATTCTCTCTCTGTCTCTCTCTCTCTCTCTCTCTCTCTATATATATATATATATATATATATATATACTGTGCAGGCATTTCGTACTGAATCCTGCAGTAACTTTCAAATACAGTTATTCCAATATCTCTTTTTCTCTTTCAAATTCAGCAAGCCTGTAATGGATCTCCTCTCTTATTACATTGTCAGCATTTATACCCATTGCGTCTCGTAGTAATTTTCATCCCGGATCATTCTCTTATATTTTCCCCCCATTCAATTCTGTAATAACGTATCATCTCGAGTTACTCATTTAGTTTCCCCCATTGTATGCTGTCGTAACATTTCATTAAATAATACTTTATCTCCTTTCATTCACTCAGTATCCCCCTCCCCCCCTCTGAATTCTGTCGTAACATTTCATTTAACGTCATTTCGTATGTTATTTATATTTTTTCCCATCAACTAAATCTCGTCGTAATATTTCATCTCCCGTCATTCATTTATATATTTTTCCCTGTTGATTTCGGGCAGCCGTGCAATAAGCAGCTTCACTCCTTCAATTCCCATGTCGCAACATTGCAAATGACGCAACGCTAATTTAATAATGTAGCGCTCGAGGTCAAGTGCATTCTCGCCCTCCACCAAAGTAGCACAGCTATCACACACCATCATCCCTCCCCCCCCCCCTTTTTTTTTTCACCTCAATGGCTGCCTGTGACCCTGACTTTTAGTAGCGTCGTCAAAATTAGTATTGTTTTCTGTTGGGGCCTCTGGAGTTTTTTTTTTTTTTTTTTTTTTTTTTCCCCTAGCGGCTGTAAATGAGTGCAACCCGAGTGTGTGGGGTCAGTAAGTTGAGTCTGGTGCTGCATGTAGACTACAGTAGGAAGTCCAGTATGGTTTGAATGGAGTTTTTGCCTTTCAGAATCATAGAACTCGAATGCGCGCGCCTGCATTCACAGAAACACTTGCGCGCGCACTCATGCACGTGTGTACACACACACACACACACACACACACACACACACACATACATATATATATATATATATATATATATATATATATATATATATATATATATATATATATATATAATCTTCTAATGATCCGATTTCTGTATGTTTGTTATTTCGTTACCGTAACAACAAAAACGGCACAACGTAGCGCAATTTCTGTAAGAGCAAGGTACCTTTAAAGTGCTCTAACTTGAACAATAAAACAATTTCCAGTCCAATCGGGTCACCAGTTCCCGAGTTGTGATTCATTTCTGGCCTTTCACTTCAAATTTAGTACTTTAGTGGAGATGATGGATTCGTTCTCGGTCAGGCATTGAAATTACCAGCTTGACATAAGAGAGAAGGGTGACGTGTTTGTTGTATTATCACTCTTGCCTCTCCTTCCTCTCTCCTTATACGCCTAAAATTGTATACTTTAATGCTATAGCATAATATAGTACAACTGCAAATACTACTATTCTGCCTCTCTCTATCTCTTTTCTCAGCGGGTGTCCCAGGAGGGTAAAAATAAGAGTAAATTCCTCGCTCCGTCTCTCTCACGTCATGAGTAATTCAAATTTGTTACCTTTCGACTGAATATAGGAATTGACGACATCGAGCGAAGGCGGCCTTTAAGCGAGAGTATATATATATATATATATATATATATATATATATATATATATATATATATATATATATATATATATACAGTATATATATGTATATTAAATGCATTGGTGATAAAAGCGCTGATGATGTCTAAGAAAAGGCGGTGGGTGTGATGGTAGCGGTGGTTCGGACCCACAGCCACAACACAGGTGAAGGTGAGGCGCCGGCTGAGGTGAGCTAAAGTGATGGGGCAGGTGGGCCCGGCGGAAGCGATCTATCAAGGTGAAGTTTTGTGCAGGTTCAGCCCCGCACTGCGTGTAAAGCACTGCTAGAATAAAAAACAAGAGAAGCAGGTCTAACAAGTCAGTGGTCGCTAGTGGGATTCGCCAAACATTCAGCTCTGGCATGTGTCTTCGTACCTCTGAGGTACAGTATAATTGGCGTGATTTTTCCAACTTCTTTTTGACCTGTGAACGACTTTTTGACCTGTGAACGAAATGTTAACTAAATCACAAGCCCCTCTCAACTCCAGTCCAACCTATTGCCATCTCATTTCATCCCAACCCATCACCAGTCTTCTCCACTGCGCTCTGTCTCTACCGTATCCCATCCCATCCCATCAGAATCCAGCTCACCACTATCCCCTGCTCACCAGACCCAACCCATGTCCCCACAGTGCACCATTCCACCCAGACCAACCCATCTCCTCTCAATCCATCCCTTCCAAAACCCCTCCACAACACCCTAACTCTATCCGTACCCCCCACACCACACCCTGCCTCCCATCCAGTCCTACTCTCCCATCCCCCCATCCCTTCCCCCACTGCACCACACCCTGCCCCCATCCCACCCTCCCCTCCTTCTCTCCCACCTCCAGGCCAGGACAGCAGTGGGTGAGGCAGGGCAGTGTCCGCCCCAGGTCACCCGCAGGACACACACACACACACACACACACACACACACACACACACACACACACACACACACACACACACACACACACACACACACACACACACACACACACACACACACACACACACACACACACACACACACACACACACACACACACACACACAGCCACCTCCCTCCCTGTCTGATCCCAACAATAATACTCGCCTAACACGGTATAAATCAACATTAATTGCGATCTCGGTTGAAGGCCACGAAAAATATGGCTTTATATAAATCTTGTGTGTGTGTGTGTGTGTGTGTGTGTGTGTGTGTGTGTGTGTGTGTGTGTGTGTGTGTGTGTGTGTGTGTGAGAGAGAGAGAGAGAGAGAGAGAGAGAGAGAGGTGGTATGTGTTGCACTTGAATGACATCACGTATGTGTATTAGAGAGAGAGAGAGAGAGAGAGAGGTGGTATGTGTTGCACTTGAATGACGTCACGTATGTGTATTAGAGAGAGAGAGAGAGAGAGAGCCATGACAACATTTCCACTTGTACGTCCATCATTCTTCCTCCACACACCTCTTCCCCATTCGTACTTGGCCAGCATTGGTAAAAGGTAATTCTGGCTGTTACTCTTCCTCCGAGGAGAAGTAGGATGGACCTAATATGGCCTGATACTGATGCAGATACTGATACAGGTACAGATACTGATCCTGATACTGAAATAGATACGATAGAGATGGAGGTACTGAAACAAATACAGAGACAATACAAATATAGGTTAAATACAGGTAAAGATATAGAAGCAGGTGTCGATACAGATGCAGATACAGTTATAGATACAGATATAAATACAGATATAGATGCAGATAAAGATACAGATATTTACAGCTACAGCTACAAATACAAATATAATTACGGATACAGGTAAAGATACAGATATAAATACAGGTACCGATACAGATACAGATACAAATACAGATATAGATGCACCTGTCGATACAGATACAGGTATAGATATTTATAGATAGAGATACAGGTAGATAACATACTACATTTAGAAACAGATACTGATGTCGTAAGTGTGTGTGTGGACGAGAGACGATTGGTGTATATTTTCTTTTTAATGTAGTCCAGCTCTGGGTATACGATAGACAGTGCTTTCCTTGAGGCCCGGCAGTTCACCTCTGAGCAACTAGTGGCGCTACACGGTTCATGTCACCTGTTGGATGCTAAGACCCACCGTCCACACTGAATACATGCTAGGTTTCTGTGCGTTGTTAAGGGGTTTTGTGGAAGGTTAGTTAGGGGTGTTTTTTATGACTCGAATTCCTGTACTGTTACCTGTCCTTACCTGTTGTGTGTGTGTGTGGGTGGGTGGGTGGGTGTGGGTGTGTAGTAAGAGGGTATGGTCTTGAGTATGTGGTTGAGTGCTTGCTTGTGGAATTGTGTGTGTGTGTGTGTGTGTGTGTGTGTGTGTGTGTGTGTGTGTGTGTGTGTGTGTGTGTGTGTGTTTTAAGATATGTTAATTTATGAGATTTGGTTGTCGGTTATATTGTTTTTGTTTTTTCTTGGAGGGATCAGTCTTACGGGTTTCTGGCCTTTGGTTCCTTCTTCCTTGCATTAATAATAAAAATATATATAAGATAGCATTGATGTATATGGACGTCGGTGAGGCCAGCCCTACCTAACACTCTTCCAGGGTTGCTGACATCACCGCTGGTAGTGACATCAGCGCCTTTGTGGTCCCATTGTAGTGTGTGTGTGTGTGTGTGTGTGTGTGTGTGTGTGTGTGTGATAGAGAGAGAGAGAGAGAGAGAGAGAGAGAGAGGATATTGCAGCCGTTAAAAATAGCTTTCTTTAACGCCTGCAATACGATAGCTTCTTAAGGAGGTAAATACGGGTGTCCAGGGGTGGTCAAGGTGAAAAATACGTCATCGAAGTGAAGGGGTTAAGTTATGCCTAAGATTTTTGCTTATGGTTTTGTTATTGTTCCTGTCCTCTCTCTCTCTCTCTCTCTCTCTGAATCATAAAGGATGAGGATGATGAGTAGTAGTAGTAGTAGGAGGAGGAGGAGGAGGAGGAGGAGGAGGAGGAGGAGGAGGAGGAAGAAGAAGAAGAAGAAGAAGAGGAGGAGGAGGAGGAGGAAGAGGAGGAGGAAGAAGAAGAAGAGGAGGAGGAGGAGGAGGAGGTTATTTATGGTGTGCTTCTCTGTGCTTTTCGAGGTTAATAAAAATGTGCCTAATTAAGATGTAATGACTGGTCTGTTTTCCTGGAAGCTCTCAAGAAGTGCTTTATGTTTCACCATTAACAATTTTTATTTTATATTTTCAGCGCCGTCTTGATATTCCTTCACCGTCTCTCGAATATATATATAAATTTCTCCTATAGTATGGTTATATTACTGTACATTATAAGGAAGAATTACATTACCTTCTGTTAAATACCCCATCCCCTTTTTTCCCAACTGAGTTCATTTTCATTTATGTATATCAGTTTTACCGCAAGTATATTTTGTACTGTATAGGAAAAATATATATTACCAGGATATTGCCGGTATTTTAATGGGGAAAATATGTTACCTTAATTTACTCGTACCTCTTTTTTTTTTTTTTTTCAGGGCTGACTTCAGTTTAATTTTTCACGAATATATATGTTTGTTTTACTGCAAACATGTATGGTATTGCGTGGGAAAAATATATTACTGGTATATTATTCTCAGTAGTAGTAGTAGTAGTTGTGTTGTTATTATTATTATTATTTTTTTTTTTTTTTTTGCAGGTGAGTGTGTGCAGATTCACGGACCCACGTAGGCTTTTCTTCCTCATGGGGACTTATGTGGTGAGTTAAAAACACGTGTAACATTATTAAAAAGATGAGGAAGAGAAAATGAGGGAAGAAGAGAAGAGATGGTGATAAATTGAAGGAAAGAACTTGAGATGAGAATGGAAAGATGGAAAAATGAATGTAGAAGAGAAGGATTGGTGATGAACTGATGGTGAGAACGCGAGTGAAACAGGAGAAGGAAAAATGAATGTAGGAAAGAAGGAAAAATGAATGTAGGAATGAAGGAAAAATGAATGTAGGAATGAAGGAAAAATGAATGTAGGAATGAAGGAAAAATGAATGTAGGAATGAAGGAAAAATGAATGTAGGAAAGAAGGAAAAATGAATGTAGGAAAGAAAAACGAATGTAGCAAAGAAGCAAAAATGAATGTAGGAAAGAAGGAAAAACGAATGTAGAAGAACTGGTAGTGAATTGAAGGCAAGAAGTTGAGAAGGGAAAGATGGAAAAATGAATGGTGAAAATAGTAATAAATGGAAGAGGAGGACAAACACGAAGGAAAGGAAGGGGAATGTGTCTTGGGAATTATACTTGTGACTCAAAGGTGATAAACAGAGGAAGGGATGGAAGGGAAAATGAAGTAGGAGGAGGAGCACACAAGAGGAAAGTCATGGAATCGAAGGTGGGAAATAAAGATAGAACGAGAAGGGAAGGACATGTGTAGAAAGAAAATTATTTGTGACGAATTCGAGAAATGAATAAGAGAAGGAAGGGAAAATAAATCTAGAAACATGGAATGATTTGGAATGGAAGGAGGGAACATCAGATGGGAAATGAGGAAGGAAAAATGAGTATAGAAGATGAGATAATAGTAAATCAAAGGTGAGAAATGACGATAGGAAGAGAAGGGAAAGAAAATGAGTATAGAAGAGAATTATGTTATTGACTCGATGAGAAATGAAGGTAGGAATATAAGGAAAAGTGAGTTAAAGGAAAGGGAAAATGAGAGAAAGGAAGGGAGACTGAGTGTGGTTAGCGAGAGGGGAGAGTTGGAGTGAAGATGAAAGGGTTGGCTGGGGTAGGTGAGTGATTGATGGAGTAGACGGGAAGATGAA
>NC_137021.1:5245000-5265000 GCF_032717465.1 Coenobita brevimanus
ATAATTTAATATTGTTATAAGAAATGGATAAGGGATTGAAAAACAAATTAGCGATAAAAACGGTGTAAGAGGATAATAATTTTACCAGAAAAAATAAAAAGCGTAAAATAAGGGTGGCTGTAAAGAGATCTACGAGTTATGGATTAAGGACTATGGCAGTAAGACAGAAACGCTGAAATTATGTAACGAATGAAGCAGGAAAGTAATATTTAGGAATGGCTGTGTTTGTGCTCTCTCTCTCTCTCTCTCTCTCTCTCTCTCTCTCTCTCACCACCACCAACCAGGCAATCAGACAAGGCGGAGTTAACAGGCTCTTCAATAACACTCTAAGGACCCTTCAGCCGATCAGAGTCCGCTCGTATTTAGCTCTTGTTGTGGCGGTAATTACCCGGGGAGACTCCAGTTGCACCCACCTTCATTCCTCCTTCCCCTGAGTGCCGTCCCTCCTATCTCCGAGTCCTTATACCGTCCCTCATACCCTCATCCCTTTTACCTTCTCGTACCCTTATCCCCCATACTGTTTCATACCCCCGTCGTTGTTACCTTCATCCCACTTACCTATCCTCCCTCCAGTCTCGCTTACCCTCACCCCTCTTACCGTCTCAAACCATCATCCTTCGTACCCTCATCCCTTATACCGTTACCTCTCTTGCCATCTCATACCTTCATCCTCCAGCGTCCTTTATGCTCTCTTCTTCCAACTCTCTCTATGCCCTCATCCTCCAGCTCTCTTTATACCCTCATCCTCCAGCTCTCTTTATACACTCATCCTACGGCTCTCCTTATCCCCCCGTCCTCCAGCTCTCTTTAAAACCTCGTCCTCCAGCTCTCTTTAAAACCTCGTCCTCCAGCTCTCTTTATCCCCTCGTCCTCCAGCTTTCTTTATCCCCTCGTCCTCCAGCTCTCTTTATAGCCTCATCCTCCAGCTCTCTTTATAGCCTCATCCTCCCACTCTCTTTATAACCTCGTCCTCCAGTTCTCTTTATCCCCTCATCCTCCAGCTCTCTTTATACCCTCGTCCTCCAGCTCTCTTTATGCCCTCATCCTCCAGCTCTCTTTATAGCCTCATCCTCCACATTTCATATTTTTCTCTCCGTGCCATGCCGTCCGTTCAGTCTGATTTCTTATACCTCATCCTTGCACTCTGTCATTTTCTCACTTATCCTTCCTCCCATATCTTCTCCTGACTGCTTTCCCCTCATCCTTCACCCATATACTTTTCTCTCTTATCCCTCCTAATCTATATCTTATACCCTCATCCTCCAACTCTGTCCTTGTTATTTCTTATTCTTCCTCCCATCCTACCCATCCTTCATCTCTCGTCCACTCATGCTTTCAGTTCATCCGTTTCTCTCCTTTCTTCCCCTTATTCCTGCCCTTCTGCATATCCCACCTCTTGATGCCTTATGTCCTCTCATCCTCAGACTCATTCCCATCCTTCCTACCCTTCCTTCTGTCCCACCGTCCCTGATCCCTTATATCAACGTCCTTTCATACTATTCTCTTTACTTACCCTTCCGTCATCCCTATCCCTCTTCTCATACTCGTATTATGTCCCTGTTTGCCTTACCTTTCTTTCCGTCCGATTTCACCTCTCATCATAATCTGTCTTTTGCGCTCCCTCCCATCCTTCCATCCCATATCTCCTTTCATCCTCTTATGTATATTCGTTCCTATCATTCCACCATTTTTCACTTCTTTCACCCATCCCACATTTCCCTACCTGACTTATTCCTTACACCACATGCAACTTAACATGGGTTTTATTCTGTCCCTCCTTTATTTTTTTCCCTCCTAACCCCTTCGTCTTCTTTGTGCAGCTCCCACTCTTTATTCCCTACAGAACAACCTTTCCCCTTTTAGTTGCTCTTCATCATCCTTTATTTCCCCGAATGCCCTCCTCTTCCTTCTCTCTCTCTGCTGTTTACAACTTGCTGTCTCTGCTCTTTACAACTCACTTTACTCTTTACAACTCTCTCTCGTTCTCTCTGCTCTTTACAGCCTACCTCCTCCTCCTCTGGTTCATTCCAAACCCACTCTCCCCCAGTCCTTTGCCGTCCACATGCAGCCGTATTCTTATGTCTTGCATTTTTCACTATATCATTCTCTCTCTCTCTCTCTCTCTCTCTCTCTCTCTCTCTCTCTCTCTCTCAAAATAAATATATATATATATATATATATATATATATATATATATATATATATATATATATATATATATATCTATATATATATATATATATATCTATTGCCTCTCTGTCTGTGTGTTTGTCTGTGTGATAGTGTCTCATATTTTTTAAATCCACACTTTTCCTTCCCCCAATGCCATGATAGCGCTAGGAACTTGGCCCCACCGTATAATAGAACTGCATTGATTTCTTTCATTGTCGGTGGGGGCTGTCGGGTTCCACGCACTGAACACGGGGCAATCAGGTTTTATGTTGCCAAAGTGCTTCCCCCGGACCTCCTCTACCCTCTGACCACCAACCAGCTTCACATTCGGGCCAGAAGTTTGCGTACCATACTGTTCCACTGCGTCCCCTTCGCTCTGAGGAAAATGTCTGATACTTTACTTAGCTACTATTCCCCAGCGTGTACTTCACTCTTAGGAAAGTGTTTGATACCTTCTTTACTCTTCCATTGCGTTTACTACACTCTTGGGGAAAATTTCGCTGCATTTTCACGATTCCACTGCGCCTGCTTCACATTTAAAGGAAGGTTTGATACTTTCCTCAATGTTCCACCCCGTCTGCATCACACCTGGGGACATTTTCGATATTCTTCTACTGTTCCATTGCCTCTTCTTCACACTTAGGAGCATGATTAGATACTTTCCTTATTCTTCCACTGCGTCGTCTTTACACTTACAAAAATGTTCTATACTTTCCTCTCTGACGCATCATGCCGAAGAGACTCATCTGTTGGCGGAGAAATACACCGATCCTGTTGCAGTTTAGGAATATTAGGCATTATAAATGAGAAGTAAAAGTGGTGAAATGTTTGGTGACCTTTGCCCCCAGCTGATTAATTAATAAGAGTAATTTGTATGACGAGAATAAATCGCTTAGGAAGAGGCACTACGAAGTCTCCTCTGTCACCCAGACTTTGGCTGTTGATGCTGTGGTTCTGTAGTCTTGCTGATTCTTCGCTTTTTAACTAGTCTCGTACGAATGAGATGCTGCTTCTAGGCTACTATGTATTCTATGTGTAATCATCTCCTGTGAAGTCTTCCCATATTTCTTACATAATTGTTATAACCTCTCTCTCTCTCTCTCTCTCTCTCTCTCTCTCTCTCTCTCTCTCTCTCAAGTGGCTTGGTTGCTGAAACTTCTTGTTGATCCATGACTGCCTCTCTGCTGTCAGAAACAAAAATTCTTCCACTGTACCGTTTTTACTCTTGACTTGGCCCAGATATTTTTTTTTTTCCATTTATTGCTTAATTCACATAACATCGTGGCAGAAAAAGGCAGTACTACAGCTATACATCCTCTCCACAGCGCTTCTTCGTGACAAGCATCGTATTCTTGTGTTAATATACTGTTACAACTGAACTTTCAAGGTGGAGCGGTGGGAGTTTTAGGCCAAGTTTGAGTAGAAAGGGTATAGTGAACGGTCCCCCCTTCTCTTTCGGGGCATGTCTTTCATTTTCCTTCATGACATAACGTATCAGAGAGAATTATTGGTAGAAAAACGTTTAAGCCTCTCTCGTCTTAGGAATATTAGCCATCAGAGGATTGTGAAAAGTAATATAATTTCTCCCGACTTTCATACAGATTTTATCACCCACGTTATAATCATACACATCATATCTCCCACGTTATCCTCATACACATTACATCTCCCACGTTATCCTCATCCAAATTACATCTCTCACTTTATCCTCACCCATATTACCGTATATCTCCCACGTTATCCTCACAGACATTGTATCTCCCACGTTATCCTCACACACATAATATCTCCCACGTCATCCTTACAGATTTTTTATCCCACGGAATCCTCATACAAATATCTCCTTATCCTCATGCAAATTACACCTCCCACGTTATCCTCAGACAAATTAATCTCTCTATCCTCATACACAATTCTCCCACGCTATCCTGATACGCATTTTATCTCCCTATTCTCACACAAATCGTATCTCTCTCTCCTTATACAAACTACATCTCCCACGTTACCTTCCCACACATTCTCCCCACTCACAAGTTACATCTCCCACGTTACCTTCCCACACATTCTCCCCACTCACAAATTACATCTCCCACGTTACCTTCCCACACATTCTCCCCACTCACAAGTTACATCTCCCACGTTACCTTCCCACACATTCTCCCCACTCACAAATTACATCTCCCACGTTACCTTCCTACACATTCTCCTCACTCACTCCTTCTCCCCACTCACTTCCACGCAGGTACCCCTTCCACACATTCTCCCCACTCACAAATTACATCTCCCACGTTACCTTCCTACACATTCTCCCCACTCACTCCTTCTCCCCACTCACTTCCATGCAGGTACTCCTCCCACACATTCTCCCCACTCACAAATTACATCTCCCACGGCATCTTCCTACACAATCTCCCCACTCACTCCTTCTCCCACTCACTCCTTCTCCCACTCACTCCTTCTCCCACTCACTCCTTCTCCCACTCACTCCTTCTCCCACTCACTCCTTCTCCCACTCACTCCTTCTCCCCACTCACTCCTTCTCCCCACTCACTCCTTCTCCCCACTCACTCCTTCTCCCCACTCACTTCTTCTCCCACTCACTCCTTCTCCCCACTCACTCCTCCCCACTCACTCCTTCTCCCCACTCACTCCTTCTCCCACTCATTCCTTCTCCCACTCACTCCTTCTCCCCACTCACTCCTTCTCCACACTCACTCCTTCTCCCCACTCACTCCTTCTACCCCCTCACTCCCATGCAGGTACTCCTCCCACTGCTCCTCCCGGGTAGCTAAAATTATGCAGGGTTACCGGCGTCCAAATATCGCCCCTGCCGCCGCGTTACCGCCCCCTTTGGCATTCCAGCGGTGTCGTTTTTCTTCTGCCTGAGTAATGCGTATGTGTTTAAAAAAGTCGGCTTCGTGCAAGTGCAAGGGAACCCACGCGGACCTGTAAATCAAGAGGCCTGAAAATGTATACAGGGACGGAGGAAGAATGCAGGGGAGACTGGGATGAAGGAGGGGTTGGGGAGGAGGGAAGCCCGGGGTGAGGAGAGGGATGGAGGGGAGTGAGCCTGGAGGGAGAGGGGATAAGGGGAAGAAAGGGAGACTGAGGTGAGGACGGGGATGAAAGGGGAAGAAAGGGAGACTGAGGTGAGGAGGGGTATAGAAGGGGAAGAAGGGGGTTAAGGTTCGGGGGAGGGAATGAGGAGATTGGGAGTTGAAGTGGGGACGAAAGGGGAGAGGAGGTGGAGTTGAGGTAGAGTTGGGAGTGGATGGGGGAAGGGGAATAAAGGTGAGTAAGGGTGGGGGAGGAAGTTGGGGAAAGGGGAATGGAGGTGAGTAGGGATGGGGGAGGGGAGGGAGTTCGGGGAAAGATGAGGCATTTGGGGAAGAGGGATAGAAGTGGGTGGAGATGAAGGTATGAGGAAGGGAAGGGGAGGGGATTGCAGGGGCAGGAGGGGGAAGGGGAGGAGGGGAGGCTAACTTGAAAGGTGGACGGCTTTACGTAACCCAGACCTTAATATGTTCCTGTCTGCTCTCGGTTATCATTTGCGAGCTAGAGATGCAGACAGACGCCGGCCGCTGCTGGGAAGGGGGTAGAGGGTAGGGGTGTGGCCAGACAAGGTGGAAGAGGGATTGTGGGAGGGGGATAGGGGTAGGGGTGTGGCCAGACTTGGTGAAATAGAGCTTGTAGGAGGGGGATAGGTGAGCAGGAGTGTGGCCAGATGAGGTGGAAGAGGGGTTGTGGAAAAGGGGTAGGTGGTTAGGGGTGTGGCCTGATAATGTGGAGGAGTTGTTGTGGGAAGGGGGTTGGATGGGTAGGGGTGTGGCCAGGTGAGGTGGAAGAGGGGTTGTGGGAAAGGGGTTGGTAATCAGGGGTGTGGCCAGATGATGTGGAAGAGGGGTTGTGGGAAGGGGGAATGGGTGGGTTGGGATGTAGCTAGACGAGGTGGAAGAGGGGTTGTAGTCGGTTCGTCTATTCACATCCACATGCACGTCGTGGTCCTGTTCAGCCAGACGAGTTGGAAGAAGGGCTGTATGTGGTGGAAGAAAGGCTGTGGTTGGTTCATCTGCAACACTCTGATGCTGTTCTATGTGGCCAGACGAGATGGAAAAAATGCTATGGTTGATTCGTCTGGTTCACCTCCATGTATCCTAATCCGGTTCTTTCTATCCATACGATGTAGACTGAGGGTTGTGGTTCAAACTCGCTACCTTCACGTGCATTCCTATTTTGCGGTTCTATTTAGTCAGGGGAGATGGTAGAAGGGATGTGTTTGGCTCGTATGCTTTGCCTCCCCTTGCATTCCCCTTTCCAGGTTCTGTCTAACTCGTCTTTAACTGGCTCGTGATCAGGACAACTTGTATTTTGTTCCAGCTAACACCAGACGATTTCCTTCAGTTGGGAATGAGTCAGAGGAGCCTGTGTTTTCATTTTAGGAGAGACTTTTGATACGGGAGAAGTTAGATACGATTGTTGCCTCCATTAAGCCCATCACTACGAGAGACCTTTCCTGAGTTTAGTAAAATCGTCCAGAGAAGGGCGGAATAAAAACAAAAACATCATGAGACTGAAGAGACATCACCCCTTCACTGCATAGACTTTTCATTTTATGTCTTATCTAAATGTAATTCTGTGCAGCTCAAGAAATCCTTAATCTTTTTACTCTAACCAGATCTAAAATTGACATCTCTCCATATTGATTGCCGAGTTTTAACCCCCGCTTAACGCAAGAAGATGCTAGTCACGAAGAGGTGCTGTGGGAGAGATGCATAACCGTAGCACAGTCTTGTATGGGTCAGTCCCCTGCAGTTTGAATATTTTCCTGAACTGAGTGATATCGTCTGGCAAGAGAAAAATTAGTAAGATATCGTACTAAAGGGGATAAGTTGGATTGTAAGCACAGGTAGATAGATTCCAAGTTCTGTGTGTGTGTGTGTGTGTGTGTGTGTGTGTGTGTGTGTGTGTGTGTGTATATATGTGTGTGTGTGTGTGATTGTCTGTCGGCACATATTTTATTCATGCTGCCTCCAGACTTTTTTTTTTTTAAAGGAGGCTACTTTATTATCGACGTGGAGAGGTTAAATAAAGCCTTCATCATTAACCCCTTCACCACGAGAAATTCACCCAAGCTTAATAAAATCGTCTGGAGGTAGCAGGAATAAACCAAGTGATTGCTTTTTTTTTTAGTCTTTGCTTACTCCACACGATTTTATTCAGCTCAGGAGAGATCTTGCGAGCAGGAGGGGTTAGATGTGCAGCCATAATCAACCCTCTGAATAAAATCGCCTGATGATGATGATGATGATGATGATGATGATGGCCTGGTTCAAATGAGTCGTAGTATCGAAAGGGATAAGCTGGAGTTTTAGCCAAAATCCCCGTCTTTTGTTTACGTATTTATGTGTGTAATGATTTTTCGTCAGTGTTTGACCTTATTTGTCTGTCTGACTATCCATGCATCTGCAGGTTGTTCATCGTTTCTGTCTATATCTGTCTATATCAGTCTGTCTATCTATATATCTCTCTGTCTATCTATATATCATTATCTGTATCTGTCGTTATTTACTTCATTTTACTTTATTTTATTTAGTACTGTCCCTATTTAATTTGCCCTTAGGTCATTCCATCCGATCAGACGATTTTATTCAGCTTAAGGTAGGACGTCTAGCTGTCATGAGATTAATGAAAGCCGTATCTAATTCCCCTCTCCTCCAGTCGAAATAATAATCTCCATTAAGCTGAAGAAAATCGTCTAGTAGCAGCAGGAATAAAAAAAAAATATGCATGTAATCGGAGTGTTTATTAAGCCCCCCCTCATCAGTACGAAATCGTCTTGTGTTGCTCTTACTATACAGACGATTTTATTCAGCTCCTGACCTTGAACGGGAGGAGTTGGATTAAGTATTCCTTAACTCCCGACGATTTTTTTCTAATTTTAAAGGGAAGGAGGGGTTAGATATCGCCTTCATTAATCTCTTCATGGCTGTACTTCCTACCGCAGTACTTCTTCGTGACTAGCATCATATTCTTGTGTTATTTTGCCGTTACAGGTCAGCATGCTAGATGAAGGTATGGCAGGTTAAGGCCAAGTTAGAGTATAATAAAGAGTATAGTACTTCACTGTAGTAAAAATGAAAACAGTATCTCTTGTGAAGGGTATTGTTGAGGGCGCCCTTGCTCACATTACGTTAGTCGCCTTCATTAGTGTAGTAAGCGATGATGATGATTCTGTTTCAAGATATGGTTCGTTAGTATGTTCAAGGATGATGATGCTTAGTATTGGTTCCGCTTCAGAATACGGTCACCTTTATTAGTATATTCAACGATGATGATGATTGTGACGGCGACGACGACTGCGGTTCAAGCTAATGGCGCCTACGTGTCTCTGTGCAGGTCGGCAACGTGGCCTCCGTCGGAAAGAATGATTGGAGTTTCGTAACTTTTGCTGCAAGTCCCTCCCCCCCTCCCCCCCTTATCTCACCCGTCCCTCCCCTCTCTCCCTCTCACCCCTTCCACCATCCCCTCCACTTCTCTCTCACCCCTCCTTCCTTCCCCTCCACTCCCTCCCTCCATCCCTTCCACTCCTCCTACCATCCCATCCACTTCTCTCTCTCTCATCCCTCCCACCATCCCATCCACATCCCTCTCCCACCCTTCCCTCTCACCCCTCCACCCTCTCTCACCCCACCCTCTCACCCTTCCACCCTCACTCCTTCAGCGTCTTCCCTCCCACGTCATGTTAGGTCGAGAAGGCAGGCGGATTTTTCTGTACGCACCTGTACGATCACATACATCAAATAAATGACGATAGACGCTGTGTAATATCTTGATTAACGGTATCATTGGCCTTAAACCCCAGATTACATTTTGGGGGGAATACGTGGGGGGATTACTTTTTTCTTTTTTCTTTTTTTTCGGGAAGTTCTCGGGAAGGTCTGGTGGAATGATGATGATGATTTAAACCTCAGGGCGGGTCTCTGTCTCGTGTATATTGTTGTCATGATGGTGGTGCTGAGGGGGGAGATGAGACGGTGATGTTTTTTTTTATTACTATTATTATGCAAATGGTGGATATTGTGCAGATGGATAGATGGCTGGGTAGATGGATAGATAGAGAGTTAGATAGATAGATGGATAGGCGGACGGACAGATAGATAATTGGATAGGTAGAGGGATGGATGGTAGATGGATTAATAAGTAGCTAGGTAGGCAGGTAGATAGACAGATGGGGAGATACAAATAGACCGAAAAGATGATTGATGCAGATAAATTGAGAGAGAGAGAGAGAGAGAGAGAGAGAGAGAGAGAGAGAGAGAGAGAGAGAGAGAGCACTGCGAAAGTACGCCAAATGCATCAAATGTCATCAAAAATGCAAAAAGCGGTATAGGGATGAGGATAATGGTAATGATGTGGATGTGGATGATGATGCTAACGATGATGATATTATGGATACTAATGATGGTGTTGATGATGATGATGTGTATGGTAATGATGGTGGTGATGTGGATGATGATGATGTGTATGGTGATGATGTGGGGGCCGTCCGCTCGCCATGGTGGGTTGGGGTTGGGGGGTGATTGGTGTGAGACGATAGCATCAGTGTGAGGGACTGACTAACTGCTTCGGATTACAGTGTCCGTGTCGCTTGATTATAAACCCGAGAGACGTGGCCCGTGTGAAGGGAGGGAGAGCCACGCTGTTACTTCCCTTCCCCGCACCATCGACCCTCCAGCCCTCTCCCTATAAGGCTTACTCTCCCTTTGGTTAAGCTATGGACTTCCGCCCTTTGCGTGTGAGAAGGTATGGCGCTGTCTGTCTTAAGGGCATACTTATAAATTCTCCCAGGATTAAGTTGTATTTAAGATAGCCTTTGTATACGTTTTTCCTGCCTCGTTCACTTCCAAACACCTGAAAGACTAAATAAAATGAATATGAAGGCGACTATATAAGAAAAGCAAAGCGATTCTTGATACTGCTTAACTGTACTGGAGACTTGTTTATCGTGGAAGTTTCTTAAGATCCTTTATAAATTCGCCCCTTAGCGTCGGTGATTTCACGGCGGGAAAGTTTTCTTCTTGGCGTCATGTACCTCGGTGATGACTGGTAGTTTTTTTTTTTTTTTTTTTCTTGTAGGGTTGCACAGCGCCCCGAGTGCCACTTACGTCCGCCAACTCCATCCTTCCACCCATCTCAAAAGACGAGCCCGCGTTATGATTCCAGCTGACAAAAAGAGGCTATTCGTGCGTATGGGCTCCTCCCCCTCCCTCCTTCTCCTCCTCCTCCTCCTCCTCCTCCTCCTCCTCCTGTCTTAGCGTCTTGTATATGATGACTTTTTTATATTTTTTCTTTTAGTTTCCCCTGGACGATTTAGTTCAGTTCAAGGGGATCGATGATTGAAGTGCTTTGTCCCTTTATTGCAAGTAGCCGCTTAAATATTTCATTCTGACCACCTTCAGACTTTATTGCCGGGCCCCTCCCAGGGGCCGGCCAGGAAACGCGGTTGTCACTGAGTTACTGAGCGATTAGTTCGATTTACGTCAGTCAGCGCAGCGCCCGACACCACATCAGTCAGGCCGCTGTTGGTGCCACCACACCATTTTTGTACCATGGGACTCTGTCCCTCTCGTATGAACCTCGTGGTTTTAATATAACCTTTTGTGGCCCCCTACAGCCGCCATATATAAATAAGACATATCAAGTTTATATTGGATACCTTAAAAAAAAAAAAAAAATCAAATGAAGAAGCTGATAAAATCGTGTAGCGCAATCTAGGTCGCGGAGAACAGAGAGTCAGTATGGTAATGGTGATGATGAGGAGAGGTTATGCGCCGCTCTTTGCCCTCCGCCATCCCCTCCTCTTTACTGACAAGTATACAACATAAATTTTCATACAGGTATGCCGTGTCTTCCTAATGGTCCGCCAGCAACAGCATGGTTGTTCTAGTTCAGCTGAGCCAAACATCTGCCCATTAACTCAGACTACTTGGTTTCCCTTGACTGCACAAAATCGTCTGGTATTAGCCACATAAAATTCTTATGTATACCAGTATCAAAGAATGGATTATTTGAAGTCGTTTTTGAAGCCTTTGATAACTAGAAGTCCTCGGAGTTAATCGGCTGATGTTAGTCTGAATAAGATATACAAATGTACCCAACCGCAGCAAAGGGGTTGAGGGATAGAAAAAAAAAATCTCCATCAACCTCTTCACCATCATGTTACTTTTGTTATTCATGTTACCAACCGACTTTTTTTTTTTTTTAATTAGGCCTTTTCCTGGTGAGCCAGTTGACCCAAACAGTATTTTTCTTTTTATTCTTTCTACCACAAGACAATTTAATCTCTGTTGGAACTTCGCACCATCGGAGGTCCATCCTGAATTAAACAGTTTTAGAGTAGCTAGAATGAATTATATAAAGACGCGTTTCACAATCAAGGATCATCCCAAAGCTGAGTAAAATCGTTAAGTGCTAGCAGAAGGGGTTATTGGAAACAGTAATGAGAAAAAGAGGTTAGGAGGAGGAGGAGGAGGAGGATTGATGAAGATGATGATGATTATGATATTTGTAGAGAAAGTTTGTGATTATCGATAGATTGGTGTCTTTTTAGTATTATGATTGTGTGTGTATGTAGTTGAGTGCGTGGCCATTTGCTGGATCATAATGTTGTTTATGATGATATGATTTTGTAGGACTGCTGTATGACGTAGGTGTGTGTGTGTGTGTGTGTGTGTGTGTGTGTGTGTGTGTGTGTGTGTGTGTGGAGAGGGTGTAATGCGGGCGAAATATCACTGCGTGCGTCTTAACCATATTTATTAGTGAGGATGATTATGATGGTGGTGATGACGAAGGTGATGACAGTGATGGCGATGATGCTAATGATGATATTTTGTAGAGAAGTTCTGTGATTCCCTGTAAGTTGGTGAGATGTGCGTGTGCGTGTTGGTGTGCATGTGTGTGTGGAGTGAGTGAGTGAGGGTGGGATTGGAGAGGTATGGCGCGTCACACCACTTGACACCCTGAAGGACGTCTTGCGGCCAGAATTTTTCCTGCGCGTCCTTATTCATCTTGTTGCCTCTTTTGTTTACCCTCGCCCTTCTCAGCCTTCCTTGCAGTCCTCCATGAGCTAAGCCAGTCTTAAATTCACGACAGAGAGCGCCTGTACACACACACACACACACACACACACACACACACACAATAGTCAACGATCCACATGTTGGTTCGCGGTAGGATTGGGTATCTGCCTTGGAGAGAGGGAGATACCCAAAATTAACTTCCGCATGTTGGCGAAGGAGAAAGGGGCGTCTGTAAGGAAAGTACTACATGTGGAAGAGCCATGTCAGAACACACACAGTGCTAACATATGGTGTTATTGTGGTCTCAGACTCATTTGGACTTAAATCCTGCAGACTCCTTGCTGAAGTTACACTCAACTTTTGAGGGATAGGGAGGGAGTTGAGGGACGTTTGTGCCACTGCGTGTAGGGCGCCGCTCTCCAGGACTGTAAACATATGCTAACGTGTGAAGGGGCATACTGTCAGGGGAACCAGGAGATCGGGAGTCAGTCATAGTTCCACAGTGCAACCCTAGCTCCGCACTCCTACTGTGCTCTTTCTTCTGCTTCTACCGTACTGAGACCACACACACACACACACACACACACACACACACACACACACACACACACACACACACACACACACACACACACACACACACACACATTAAAACCCTCATTCCCCTTACTCACCACCGCTCCCCCTACACAATAACACTCACAATTCGCCACTCACTACCAATCCCCTCCCCCATTCTCAGCACAACACAATCCCCCATTTCTCCGTCCGACTCCGCCCCTCACTTCTCCCTCCCTCACACCCATTCCCAGCCTCCCCCCCTCCCCCACACCATCCCACACCCACTTTCCTCCCTCATCCCCAATCCCACCTCTTCTCCCCAGCCTCCCACCCACACTTAAGGCGTTACGTCACCACCAGGTCTGCAGTAAGCTTGGACACTGAGCTTCCCATCAAACTTAACGATAAATCATCCTACATTACTGACGCATTTACTGCCATTCCTCTTTCATTATTTATTTACCTACTTATTTTTACTGCATCGTTATTTATTTGCCTAATTATTTTTACTGCATCGTTATTTATTTACCTACATGTTTTTACTGCATCGTTATTTATTTACTTATTTTTACTGCATCGTTATTTATTTACCTACTTATTTTTACTGCATCGTTATTTACCTATTATTTTTACTGCATCGTTATTTTATTTACTTATTTTTACTGCATCGTTATTTATTTACCTACTTATTTTAACTTCATCATTATTTATTTTCCTACTGATTTTTACTGCATCGTTGTTTATTTACCCACCGTACTTATTTTTACTGCATCATTAATTACGTACTTATTTTTTTACTGCGTCACTCCATTTATTCTCCCATTAAGATTATCGGTACATCATCCCTCACACCACTGATGCCTTTTGTTCAGTACCTGGTTTTTGTTCGTGTACCTGTTTGTTTGTAATTAATTCACTCCATTAATCCATCTTCTGGCTTATCTAGTAATCATCCCTGACACTAGAGACAGGTGTACTTCAGTTCACGTTTTATTCCTTGTACCTTTTTGTAATAATTCTTTTTTTTTAATTGCTGCACTTTATTAGCTATCCCTTCACGTTTATCGAGAAATCACATCTTATTCTGTCGACACGTTTACTTCCTCTTTATTAGCGTTAACGGTACTTTATTATTATTATTATTATTATTATTATTATTATTATTATTATTATTATTATTACACTACCGACGTATTTATTCGCGTTCCTGTTTATTCCTGTTATCATTATCCTGTTAACATATATCACCTTTCAGCAGTCGCCTTGTTTACCTCAGTTACTGTATATTTCCACCACATCTTCTTTAATTTATGTATTATCTCTATGCTCGGCACGTTTCCTTCGAGTCTCCTGCTACCATGTAATTTATTTATTTATTTATTTATTTACCTTGTGTACATTTCTGCATTTTGTATATATTATTATTGTCTCGATTTTTTACATTCATTTTCTCGTTTAGTAATTTTTCTTTGATTTGAGTTTATAAATGTCATTCGATTTTTACCCTAAATTGTTTCTTCAGCCATTTTTCATATTTTTTATCATTAGGTTGTCTGGTTTGAGACGTATCCTAATACTTTCTTACATAATATATAGTATTTTCTTTGTTAAAGGGTATGTAGTATTTTCTGTTATTTTTTGTCCTTTTCCTTTTTTTACGGTATGTGTATCCCATTTCATTTTTTTTTTTTTTTTAGTTGTTTTTCTTAAGTTGTGTTTTTCTTCAGTATTTGATGCTTCTTTTCCTCCCTAAGGTGACTTTTCTTTTCCTAGGGTGCGGCTCTTCATTTTCCGTAGGGTGTTTTTTTTTTTTTTTTTTCCCCTACGATTTCTTTTATTTGTCTTACGGTACATATGCGTTTCTTTTTTTTTCTAATATATGTGTCCCCTTTTTCCTTTCTCGTGTGTTATTTTTTTTATCTGTAGATGTTTTCTAAAATGTGTTTTTTATGTATAATTATCTATTATATATATAAATTGTGTGTGTGTGTGTGTGTGTGTGTGTGTGTGTGTGTGTGTGTGTGTTTCCTAGAGCATGTGTTTTTTTCTTAGAGTGCGTGGGTGTTTTTTCTGATAGGGTTTGAGTGCATGAGGAGGGAGACAAATGGGCTGTTTAGTGATGCAAGCCACCTAGGAGATATTCATCAGTGAAATGTATGCTTTCCACCATAAATTACCGCTAACATAGTGTCGTTGTTTTTCTGCCCGGCCCTCGTAGGTCAAAGGTTAATCGTTTGTCACACCTCTGGCCACAACAACCCCAGTCCCTCACCCTTACCCTTACCTGTATCCTTATCCTTATCCTTATATTTATCGGTATCCTTATCCTTATCCTTATATTTATCGGTATCCTTATCCTTATCCTTATATTTATCGGTATCCTTATCCTTATCCTTATATTTATCGGTATCCTTATCCTTATCCTTATATTTATCGGTATCCTTATCCTTATCCTTATATTTATCGGTATCCTTATCCTTATCCTTATATTTATCGGTATCCTTAGCGCTATCCTTATATTTCTCGGTATCTTCATCCTTATATTTATCGGCATCCTTATCTTTAAATGTATTGGTATCCTTATCCTTATACGTATCCTTATCCTTACTCTTATCTTCATCGTTATCCTTATCCTTGCCCTTTACTCCTATCTGTATATTAGCCTTACCCTTATCTTCCTCACCCTAACCCTTACCCTTACCTTTATCTGTACACTTACTACCCTTATCTTCCTCACCTTAGCCCTAACTCTTACCCTTATCCTTGTCCTTACCCTCACTCTTACACTCACCCTCATCCTCACCCTTACCATTGTCCTGGAAACACCCATCACTCTCGCCCTCACTCTCCCCCTCTCCCTCATCCTCACCCTGCCCCCACTCTCCCCCTCACCCCCCTCACCCTCACCCAGTTTGGTGTAATCCCAGACCTAACCCAACCTAACCTAACCCAACTTAACCTAAGCCAATCTAACCCAGCCAAATTCTATGGTTGGTCGTTAACAAAGACGTTCCCCAGAGTTTTGAGGTTCGTATTAAATAATAATAATAATAATAATAATAATGGGTTGGTGGAGGATTAGTGCTCCTCCCTGTAAAACATTTAACTCTAAGCCCTTGGCCACCCTGTTTGGGATACATGGCGTCTGGCAATGAATGAATGAATGAATAATAATAATAATAATAATAATAATAATAATAATCTGAAAATTAGTTTGTACCGAGCATCTTTCAGCATGTGGCTTATCTGATCACCAGTGCATACACAGGCAATGCAGCCTACCGTATTAGTTTTTCGGGCAGGAATATAATTATGGTACCGGGATGTGGTGACTTCAAGGACTGATCACACGAGGCACGAGCAACTTCATAACTTGTGTGGTGAAGAAGAGGAAGATCACGATGAGGAAATTGTTACACATAGTTTCATGTAAACACACACACACACACACATTATACCGGTGTGTGTGTATATATAGATAGATAGATAGATAGATAGATAGATCCTCCTCCTCCTCATCATCATCATCCGGACCTCCTTTCCCACCCTAGGGCAGGGTGAGGAGTAGCAGCGTCCAGACAGCCCAAATTTGCCCCGTCCAATGGGCCACGCTTCCATTCACTCATCATTCAAGCCCCCGGAATCCTGGCTTTATCGGATATGCCAAAAACATTCACCACGTTTTATGGCATCACACAAACGTATCCACTAGCCAGTCCGGACGCTGCCACGTTAAAAAAGGATGCCAAATCCCTGATCATGCACTTCTCCTCACAAGATTCATCTAGCCAACTCGATCTCTTGTCAGTTCCCTAGCCTCACCGACTTCCAAACCTCTCTTCCTCAAAAGCTCATCCGCCATATTTCTCCACCATCTCCTTGGCCTACCTCGCCTCCTCCCTCCTTCAAATTCGCTCAGATATACCTTTTTCACTACTCTGTTGTTATCCATTCACTCCACATGACCATACCATCTCAGTACATTGTTTTCGATTCTGATGTACACCGACTTCCTCACTCCACATCTTTCACGAATCATATTATTTCCTATCCTATCCATCCTCTGTACTCCACATACATTCCTCAGCAGTCCCGTCTCCACTGCTCTCGCTCTTGACTTTTCATTTTCATGCCACACCGTAGTCTCACATCCATATGTTAAAGTTGGCACTAACACGCCTTCATGTAAGCCTTGTGCAGCTGCAACACTCATGCCTCTGTTTCTTATCAAGTCCTTCATTGCACCAGCTGCTTTTCTTCCTTGTGTTACTCTACTTTCAACTTCTTTTGCACATTTTCCTCTCTTTTCTGTCACTGTACCCAGGTATTTGAACTCTCTCACTAATTCCAGTCTCTCTCCATTCACCGTAACATCGCGCTGGGAGTCACCGTCTCTCTCAGTAACCATCACTTTACTCTTTTCTACATCACTTTACTCTTTTCTCCAGGCACGACGCTCACAGACATCAGCATAACTCTGCACTAGCCTGCCAAGTTCTTGCGCGGTATTTGCAAGCAGTACTGCATCATCAAAATACAATAAATTTGAGAGAGAGAGAGAGAGAGAGAGAGAGAGAGAGAGAGAATTAGCGTGCCAGCCAGACAGAGAAATAATCAGAAGCAATCACAGTACACACCATCTTCCCATCTTAAGCACAACCACCCTTACCCTCTCATGCCTTCATAATCCGCCAACTGCGTCCGTGCCTTCATCAACAGAGCCCCAGTCAGTGATCAGGTCCAACCCAAAAGCCCGAAGGGGGAAAAACTAAGATGATTCTGGCCTCAACCTCTGCCACGCCCAACAGTCCGCCCGATTTCACGCCCAGTAATAAAGGCAGATACAGATGTCGAGGTGCTGGGCTATATAACCAGGCTATGTCGCGTTCCACAGCGGGGCTATTTGGGGTAACGAGATGAGGCTGGCTGCGCTGTTTCATCTTTGGGACTCGTTCGGAGCTTCGTTTTTTATGACTCGAGAGCTTTGGTGAGCTGTTACGGGGTTTCACTTTTTTACTTGCCCATCCCTCCCACCCCACCTACCCTCTCTCTCTCTCTCTCTCTCTCTCTCTCTCTCTCTCTCTCTCTCTCTCTCTCTCTCTCTCTCACTCTCTCTCACCTTGTTGTACCTGCCCTGATGAGATGACACGATGACGGCCAGGTGATGAGGGGAAATTATGCCGCGTCCCCAGATGAAAGAATGGCGGTGGAGGGGTGGAGAGGACATGTGGAGGGAAGGGGGTTGTGGAGGGGAGAGAGTGGTGGGGTGGGTACGTTTTGTGGAGGGTAGAGGGGATGTAGTAGAAGATGGTATGGAAGGGGAGAGTTAGAGGGTAGATAATGGAGGTTAGCATGGTCTGGAAATCAAGTTGGATGGAGGGGGTTCTGAGAAGTGATGTGGAGAGGGATGTGGAGGGGAGGATTATATGGTGGGAAGGAGTGTGTGGAATAAAGGGAATAAAAGGGTGGATGGGGTTCGGAAGGAGAAGTGATGTGGAGGGGTGTGTGTAGAAGGGAGGGGTATGTGGGAAAGGATGATGTGGAGGTGGAGAGTTCGAGTTTTAATGATAGAGGTTGGGATGGTGTGGAGTAAAGGTGTGTGGGGGGAATTGGGGTGGTAGAATGGGTGTGTGGTGGGGTGGCAATAGGTGTGTGATAGTGTGAATGGGGAGGGTGGATAAGGTGGGGTGGAGTAGGGAGGTGGGTATTGGGGTGGAGTAGGGAGGTGAGTATTGGGGTGTGATGGGTTGGAGTTCGGAAGGTCGGTGATGGGGTAGAGTTTGGGAGGTGGGTGGTGGAGTGGAGTTTGGGAGGTGGGTGGTGGGATTAGGTTGGGTGGAGAAGGGAGGTGGGTGGTGGGGTGGCGCAGGGAGGTGGGTGGTGGAGTAAGGTGGGTAGGGAGAGGCTAATATAACAAGTGCATTGACACGCTCACTGCTCCCTCGCCTGACATAAAGCTTCTTGCAGGAGTATTGAATAGATCCATCTGTAACCTGGAAAGTGTTAACCTGTTACGAAGGGGGCGTGTTTGCTTTATGCTTGCCACTACCAGACGATTTTAGCACCGATTTTCTTGTGATGAACGGTTTATAAGCTGATGTTTTAGGAACTCTTCAAGGCTTTCCAAGATGCCTTCCTTGTATTTCACATGCTCACTGTCTTTATTGTGATAAGCTAGGGTATATTAAAAGCACATTTGGGGTTTGGGCATTTGTAAGAGAGAGAGAGAGACAGACAGAGAGAGAAAGAGAGAGAGAGAGATTCACTGCGGGATGTGAGGGAGGAAATAATTTTGTGAGAGAGATGGAATGTGAAAGATGAAAATATGAGACAGTCAGGTGTGTGTCTGTGTGGAGAGAGAGAGAGAGAGAGAGAGAGAGAAATTCTAACCTAACGTACCCCAGCCTAACATTGTTTTGCTTATTGAGAGGCATACACAAAACAAGCATAATATATTTTAACTTAGTCTAACAGTTCTTCACACACACACACACACACACACACACACACACACACACACACACACACACACACACACACACACACACACACACACACACACTGTTGTGTCATGAGCGGCTTGGCACTCCTCTTGGCACAGGCTCTCAGATATATTTACACACACACACGCACGCACACTCAGGCATCCTCACACGCACATATCCACGCACACACAAGGACGCAACTACACATGAACACACACAGAGGTGTATCTTTAAACACCTGCGCTTGCGCATACTGAGGAGCCAAGCTGACTTCTTCGTGCTCACACACACACACACACACACACACACACACACACACACACACACACACACACACACACACACACACACACACACACACACACCTCCTTCCTCAATACCTCCCGAATTAATAGTTAAGTAGTGTACCCATGCCAAGAGGTCAGGAATGAGAGAGAGAGAGAGAGAGAGACAGAGAGAGTTTAGCGAGATTTTCTTTCGCCAGAGTTGGTTAGGTAAGATTGTTAGATTAAGCTGTTATGTTGTGTTAGGTTAGATCGAATGTGGATTAACTAAAATGTAATAAAGTAAAGGGAAATTAGGTTAAGTCAGGATTAGAGAGATTGGCTTAGAGTTAGTGAAATGATGCGAGGTTAAGATTAGATAAGAACAGATTTATTCTAGTATGGAAATCGTAGATGATTTGGTCAGATGTTTGTTAGAG
>NC_137021.1:5267500-5270000 GCF_032717465.1 Coenobita brevimanus
CCCTTATCGTTTTATTTTTTTTTTTTTAAGATTAGGATTGACTTTTTTGAATGGAGGAGTTAGACTTGGCCGTAAGTATTTCTTTGGCGCTCTGGGGTCTGTTGTGAGAGTAAAAAAAAAAATCGCCTGAAGGGTGAAATATTAAACAGACGTCCCGGGGCATATGTGGTTAACCCCCTTAATCCAGTTATGTATTTTTTTTAGTTTATATATTTATGTATTTATATGTATATTTATATATGTATGTATGTATTTATTTATTTATTTTCAGACTATTAATTTATGTACCATATTTATTTATTTTGCAGACTTTTTATTTATTGTATTTATTCATTTTGCAGACTTTATATATTTGTGTTTATTTATTTTTTAGACTTTATTTCTTTGTTTATTTACTTATTTTGCAAACTCTTTCATTAATCGTTTTCTGGCACTGAAGAGGATTGTGCAGGCTGTTATTTAACACCCTGGGGATCGGAAAAATCTCACAGAAGCGGAATCTAATCGTCCGCGGCTAGGAAGGATGGATCGGCAAAGCACATCATCGGACTGAAGCAGTGAACTGCCTGATAATGATGCAAACTGAATCTCCCATCAGCTAGAATTCACCCCTTTCACCTCGAGGACTTATTTTCCTGTTTCCATCTTATTCCCGGTACAGGAGAGGGACGCCTTCATGTGGTGGCACTGATGTGGCTGGGATACTGTGCTGCCTGGCTATACAAGCGTCCCCCCCCCCTTCTTCATTTCCCATCCCTGTCCCCCACCCCGGAAGGAGGATGGTGGAGTGCACATGTGTAGCTTTCTTCAGCCTGCAGTCCACTGGGTTCACGTTCAGATGAGCCTGGGGTTCCAACTACTGTTCTTACTACTGCGCTACTACTGCTACACTTCTTACTACTACTACTACTACCTCCACCACCACTACTACTCTACTATTACTACTACTACTACTACAACTTCCACCACCACTACTTTTCTTACTACTAACTACCACCACTACTCTTCATACTAGCCAGCACCGTGCGATTTTATTAAACTTACGTGAGACTTCTGTAGTAAAGGGGTTAAGGAAGGCTCTGATTAACCCCTCCAGCTGGAAACATCTATTTAAAGTTGAATAAATCGTCTGGAGATGGAAAAGAAAAGTAGGCCATCCCGGGCTCCCATGACTCACTCTCAGCTTAAGAAAATCGTCTGGCTTTAGCTGGAATACGATACTAGAGTTGTCTGGACGTTGAAGGGGTTTATGATATCAGGATTACACTCAGGCTTCTATGACTCACTCTCTGCTTAATAAAATCGTCTGACTTGCTAGAACAGAATGCTAGAAATACGGAAGCATTAGAGCGTGAAGTGACGCCTCAGGGTTAGGTTGATTGGCTAGATGAGGTCAGTTAGGCTAGGGTAGTTAGAGTGGGTTAGGCTTGTTAAGTTAGATTAGGTTAGTTAGTTTTGGGGACGTAAGTTGGGCTAGATTAGTTAGTTTATATTAGATTAGTTTATGTAGGTCAGGTTAGGTTAAATTTTGAAGGGGTTAGGTTAGACGAGGCCAAATTAGATCAGGTTAGTTAGGTTTTTAGTTGATTTAGATGAATTAAGTTAGATTCGGTTAGTTAGATTAGGTGAGTTTGGTCAGGTAAGATAGGTTAATTAGATGTGGTTTTGGTTAGATTAGTTTAGTTTTGTTAGGGGAGTTAATGAGGCCTGAAAAACCTTGGCCATCACATCGCAAGCTGCAGATTTATCGAAGCAACTACGCTTTCCAAGAAATGCCAGCTGCCAGCCTCGTTTTATGCCCTTCAAGTATGCACCACGTCTGTATTTTAGGATCGCATTCTCAGCGGAAATGGGGATCTTGATTGTATAGTGATGGTTGTGGGTCGCAGTGGTGGGGAATATTTTGGGTGCTTGCCGTCTCTGTCGTGCTTGTAAGACACATCGGTTAAGGAAGCTCCCTAACACCTCTTCCTTTGCAGTTAACTTCTGGATATAGTTTGTTACTATAAATAAATTGCCTAGGAAAAGTTGTTAGGAAGCTTGCTCAGCCGACGAGAGTATGCAGAGTAAGGCGATGTTTGAAGGTTTTACACACCACAGATTAGTACAGTAAGGTGTCATTAGCAAAATAAATTGCTAAGGAAAAGGTGTTAGGGAGCTTCATCAACCGACGAAAATACAGCCCGCCCATGGTTCCGCTGAAATCCTCTTCCTCACCATCTAATTCTTCCCCTGTCCCCCTCCATCCTTCCGAATTAGGTCGTAAGCCGCATAGCATTTTGGGAAATAGCAAAGGAGGCTTCGTAGCACCTCTTCCTCAGCGATTCATTTTTTTCCATATTACTCCTTAGCATTCTCTTGTGTGCTACTGATACTGTTTTAATATCGACATAGTTTGCGTTAGTTACATGCAACTGGGATATTGATATGCAATGTGCAGAAGAAAAGCTGAGGAAGAGATGCAACGGAAATCTCCACTGCCACTTAAAATACGAATGTA
>NC_137021.1:5275000-5305000 GCF_032717465.1 Coenobita brevimanus
AAGCTGACGGGGGTGGGAAAAAAGTAAGGGCAGGGGAACATGAATTTTGGTTTGAGATACTGGAAGGGAATGATTGGTCGTAGAGAAGTAAGGTCAGGCGTGTGTGTGTGTGTGTGTGTGTGTGTGTGTGTGTGTGTGTGTGTGTGTGTGTGTGTGTGTGTGTGTGTGTGTGTGTGTGACAAAAAGCCGTCTAGAAGTACATTAATCCTCCACCATATAATCCTCTCTGACTTTAAAGGGCAATGTTTGATGGTACATATTTCACGTTTTCATTTTTTTTTTTTTTCTTCGTGCTGGCGTCACAGTCCAAAAAACTAGAGTAAAGATACATAAATCGTCCACCATAGAGCTTCTCGACTTGGGAGGGTTGTTTGATGATGAATAATTCTTGTTTCAACAGCCATTTTTTTTTCCTGGTGATGTCATAGTCTTAAAAATCACCTTGAAGATGGATGAATTTTCTGCCGAGTGATCCATCGTGATTTGAAAAGTGAAAAATGACATACAGTATATACTTTGAGGTTTTATTTTTCTTTTCTCGTCTTCTTTTTTGTCACCATTTACCCCTTCCTCCCTGTCTCCTCCATTCCATTCATCCATTCCTCTCTCCCTTCCGCCCTACCTTCCTCACTCCCTTCCATCCATCAATCCATAGCCAGATCCTTATTGCTTTATGCATAGAAGTCAAAGGCAACGCATCTCATTAGACAGCAACCACCACGACAAAATAAACACGTCGCTCTCATACACCATGCGTCTTAAAACACAGCCAAGAAATGTGTCAAGATACATCAAGATACGTAGATCCTTCACCATGAGCAGTCATGTGGTGGGAGGGTAATGTTTGATATATATTTTATTGTGTGTGTGTGTGTGTGTGTGTGTGTGTGTGTGTGTGTGTGTGTGTGTGTGTGGCTCACCATGTTAAAAATAGTGTAATCGACAAAATCCTTTCGTCCATGACCAAGGTGGCTATGAAGGGTTAAATCTCTCTCTCTCTCTCTCTCTCTCTCTCTCTCTCACTTTTTGTAGTTATGCTGGTGATGACAACCTTCAAAAAAAAAAAAAAAAAAAAAATCAGAGAGCCACATAAATCCTGCAGCGTATGACCAGGGTGACTCGAGATGGTTATGTTTGGTGATAAATATTTCTTGTTTTAATCTCTCTCTCTCTCTCTCTCTCTCTCTCTCTCTCTCTCTCTCTCTCTCTCTCTCTCTCTCTCTCTCTCTCTCTCTCTCTCTCTCTCTCTCTCTCGGTAAAAATAAATCA
This sequence comes from Coenobita brevimanus, assembly GCF_032717465.1. Taxonomy (NCBI): domain Eukaryota; kingdom Metazoa; phylum Arthropoda; class Malacostraca; order Decapoda; family Coenobitidae; genus Coenobita; species Coenobita brevimanus. The sequence goes on from NC_137021.1 coordinate 5,276,270, forward strand.
AGAAACATGAATCCTCCACTATACCACCATTGCAGTTAGATAGGAGTGTTTTTGACGATACGTATTTCCGAATTTACATTTTGGCGTAAATTATTAGAGTACATAAAACCCACTAGACTGCGTAAACAGTACACAAGAATACATAAATCCTCTAGATGCAGAAATAAATCGGTACATAACACGTGCCAAGGAACATCTTTAATTGTTCGGAATAGGGGACTTGAGAGGAGCATATAGGGAGCAATAAATGAGGTAGATGTTAAGGCGCCTTTGTTACGGTCGACACCCATACGTTCACAGGTGGCAGGTAACGAAGCCTCAGATTGATTAGTAGTAGTAGTAGTATTTCAGGCAGTAGTAGTAGTAGTAATAGTAGTGGTAGTAGTAGCCAGTTATAAGAAAATTTCATCTCTTTCACTGCCGTTTGTGTCATATTTTTTATTTTATTTCGAAAACCACAAGTGCCAGAAGATATAATTCACACCTTAAGTACGAGAGTGTTTTTAAGGTGTCAGATTAACCAGAAGTGACAAGAGTAAATATATGTCGTACTTTAATATGATAACCCCTAAGTGATAGATTATTTTATTCAAAGCCATAAGTACGAGAGTTTTTTTTTTATAAGCTGTTAAATAATCTATAATTGGCAAAAAATAAACTTTGTAATGATGGAACTGAAAGCTGTCTCGATTTAACTTCCATTTCGGTGCTGTGGATGAGTTTAGACTTTGCTTAGCTGAGAGAAATCTTTGTAGAGGGTGAGAAGCTGTGTTGATTAATATTTCGCTGCAATGAATGGATTTCGATATTTAATTCAGGAGTGCACCAGACGATTTTCCAGAGAGAGAGAGAGAGAGAGAAATGTAATTTGTAGTTTTAATAGCAGTACCACCAGACGAGTTAATTCAGCTTTTTTTTTTTTTAGATCCTTTGTGCGATGAGTTAATAAAGGTCTTATCTAACCCCTCCAGTTCGAACAAGAAAATTAAAAAAAAAATAAAAATAAAAAGCTGAATAAGATCACATGGATATACCAGGAATAAACTTAAGACACGTCACTTTATTAATCGAGGCACCATATTTTCTTCTCTGTTTGTCTTTAAGTGTTTTATTTAAGCTACGATTTTTCCTGATTTTCTTGCAGCTTTTTTTTTCACGAATCTCACTGGTCAAAAAACGACAGTGCTATGGCTGTATATCCTTTCCGTAACACTTCTTCGTGACTCTCCTGATGCTCTGCTGTTGCTTTCTGTTTTTGCTCGGTTGTTTAAGGTGGAGATGTTGCGGTTATTTATGTCAAGTTAAAGTGAAAAGGGTAGAGAAATACAAGGTTGCCGCCGGACCCCATCTCTTCGTATTCGTTGACCTTGCCCCTCCATGCCATCCGACCCATCCACCTCCCTAAACCGGCACACACACACACACACACACACACACACACACACACACACACACACACACACACACACACACACACACACACACACACACACACACACACACACACACACACACACACACACACACACACACACACACACACACACACACACACACACACACACACACACACACACACACACACCTCAGTTCACTCATTCTTTATTTGCATCCAAATTCTCTCTCTCTCTCTCTCTCTCTCTCTCTCTCTCTCTCTGGATGACTGACGTGAAGTGGCTGATGATAGTGATGATGAGTGATGGTGATGATAGAGTGGCGATAATTGCAAATCAGAGGTTAGTGATGAGTATGAGTGGTGAATGTGATGATAATATGAATATGAGGATGATCAAGAGTATGAGTAGTGATTGTGATGATGGTAGTAATATTAGTGATGAATATGGTAGATGGCGATGAGAAGTTTATTGATGATGATGATGATAGTAATGAAGATGGTGGTGAAGGTTGGAGAAGAAGTTGGTGATGAAGATGATGGTGAAGGTGGTGATGAGGGTGGTAGGTAGTGAAGGCGTGATGAAGATGGAAATGAAGGTTGTGCTGACGGGAGGGATTGTGATAGTAGCAGCAATATTATTAATTGATAAGATAAAGGTACAGGTTGAATAATGGTGATTTGCTGAATGGGGTATGATGTAGATGGTGAAGACTGTGATGAGAATGGTGACGTGGGTGGTGAATGATGGTGACTGATATTATGGGTATAGTAGGTGGTGATGGTGGTGCTGAGAGTGGTGAGGTGATGATCGTGGTTAAAAAGGGAATATAGAAATATGTGATGAAGATGGTGAAAACAGTGGTGGTGGTGATGATAAAGATGGTGGTGATGAACGATAAAGGTGGTGAAACTGGTGATGAGGGTGGTGATATTCCTAGTAGTAGTGGTGATGAGTGCCAGAGAGGAGGATGGATAATGACAGTAATTGGAATATGATATGAGTGATGGGGCAATTAAGGGTAATGAAAAGACCGTCATCAGAGGCTATAATTCAATGCCTTAATTAATTACCGAAGGACATTACGAAGGACGATGATAATTATTCGAACGAGACATTTATGAAAATGGGTTTATTCTGAGGAAATTATAATAAGTTCTTGAATGAGATGTGGTAATTTGAGTCCGATAAAATGTAATCATGGAGTCATTGACGATTTAGTTGTATCTTTTCGATTTTTTCTAGTTGAAGAAAATCGTCTGGTGGTAGCAACAGTACAAGGCACGTATGCACGTTAGGTATGGAAGCTCCCAAACACCTTTTCCCGAGCGATTTATTTTCCTTAATACACTTTGCTGTCCTATTCTGTGTCGTACAAATCCTTCAGACACGGCCATCATCATCATTCTCGCCATCATCACCATCACCATCATTATATTCTTCTTCCTCCTCCTCATTTTCCTCCTGCTTCCTCTTCGTCCACCTCCTCCTCCAACCATCCATATCCTCCAAGGACGCGGCCCCTCCCCTCCTCCTCCTCCACCTTTCCCCTCCCTTCCTCCTCCTCCTCCTCCACGTTTCCTCCCCATCATCACTGTTTGCCTGAGAGTAATTTTCCCTCCACCTGTTTGCCTGTATCCTTCGCTTCGTCCAGTCATCGTTTGCCGATTGATCAAGACTTTTTCTCCTTGTGTGTGTGTGTGTGTGTGTGTGTGTGTGTGTGTGTGTGTGTGTGTGTGTGTGTGTGTGTGTGTGTGTGTGTGTGTGTGTGTGTGTGTGTGTGTGTTTGTACGCATGTGTGTGTATTTCTGTGTATTTATCTACATGTCGGTCTGTCTGTCCATCTGTGTATAACTGTCTATATGGTAGTGTGATTGTGTGTATGTCTGTGTATATGGAAGTGTATATCTGTATGATTGTGTATGATTGTGTGTGTGTGTGTGTGTGTGTGTGTGTGTGTGTGTGTGTGTGTGTGTGTGTGTGTGTGTGTGTGTGTGTGTTTGTGTTTGTGTGTGTGTTTGTGTTTGTGTGTGTGTGTGTTTGTGTGTGTGTGTGTTTGTGTGTGTGTGTTTGTGTGTGTGTGTTTGTGTGTGTGTGTTTGTGTGTGTGTGTTTGTGTGTGTGTGTTTGTGTGTGTGTGTTTGTGTGTGTGTGTGTGTGTGTGTGTGTGTGTGACCTCTACCTTGGATGGTATGTTTACCTAGACCTACAAACATATTCTTTATTGCGGTGGACACATACGGGCAGATACAAACATATATAAATTTGTGCTTATGTAAAGACTCGTAAACATTCACCTGCTGTACATACACTTCTGCCTATATACAGAGATACATACATTCTTGCATAAATAGGTGTTTGCGTACACAATCTCATTCTTTTATGATAGTTATAGGCAAGAAGGGGAACTCTCATCCCCAACCCTCTATCCCCACCTCCTCCTCCCTTCTTAGCTTCACCCCACGCCTCTCACCCCCATCCCTCCCCTTTCTCACCCCCACTCCTCCCCTTTCATCCCCATTCCTACCCTCTCACCTCCACTCCACTTCCTCTCACCCCATCCTTTCTTTCTCACCCCACTCATTCCCTTTCATCCCCACCCCTTCCCTCTCACCCCCAGCCCTCCCCTCACAGTTCACTCAACGCTTGTGATCATCTCTTCCCCCCCCCCCACCTCCACATCATTCACTACCCTCATCAGGGCAACTCTCTCTCTCTCTCTCTCTCTCTCTCTCTCTCTCTCTCTCTCTCTCTCTCTCTCAAATGCATCGCTTGCTGTAAATTTTTTTTCCTTCCTGATTTTTACATCCATATTCTTTCAGTTCTTATGTTTGTTTGTTTTTTAATTTGTTGTTTTATAGACTTCATATCTTCCGTCTTCCACTCTTCTCTTGGCCCCTCCTGCCCCTTTCTGATATCGAACAGTGGAGAGAGAGAGAGAGAGACAGACAGACAGACAGAGACAGAGACAGACAGGGTTAGAGACAGACAAACTGACTGACAGACAGAGGCGGACACAGATACACACTGACAGACAGAGAAAGAGACAGACACACACACAGAGACAGACAGACCGAAAGAGAGGCAGAAACACATTGGTCATTAGGGCTCAGGAGTGCCACGCGAAGCACATAAAAAAACGAAACTTTCTTTTATATCTGGCTCATGGAAAAAGTTTCGCCTCTCGCAGTAGTTTTACGAGATCGGATTCAGGACGGGAAGCGAGCGACCAGAGGGAGGAAGTATTGACCTATGTGTCCCCTTTCTTACGAGATCTCTTATTCAGAATCTTAAGTAATGTTTAAAATCTTCAGTCATAGAATCTAAGTCTTATCCAGGATCTTTAGCCTTTTTCAGAATATTAAGTAATATTTAGAATCTTAAGTCATTCATATTTTTACAATAATCTATTTCGTAATTGTTACTGCAAACCTCTAGTGTCTATACTGTACAAGAAATGTCAGTTTTATTGTCAAGACGTCAAAAACTAATACCTGGTAATAATCTAACAACCCACTGGAAGGAAGGGCGGAACCAAAGCAGGTACAGTACCAGCGAACTTTGCCCTATTCATTTATTTTGCATTGTTGGCTCTTTACCCTCTTGTAAAATTATGTTGCTGTAGGCAAAATTATATTCATTTTTGTGGTAAAATCGTTCGTATCACCTATATTTGAAATGTACTCGAAACATACGATACACCCATTGTTCTCGATGGGAAGCATTCAGATAGGTTTGTTGCCTTTCTCCTAGATCAGACACTGACGTGATGGAGGGTAGAATAGGTTAGAGGTAGCCTGCAGTCCTATTGGACCCAGGTTCGAATCCCGGTTGGGGCATGAACAGTTTAAGGATTTGATGTTCGATTGTTTTTAAACACTAGGCTTTTGTCATAATTCAAAATACCACAGTATTTGGCTAAAATCGTACTTAAATCTTTATCACGGCCAGAACTATTCTACGACCCTCGTGAGAATAGTTCCGGCCCCATTAGACTAGTCCTTTCGGTGCCGAAACAATTTCTTCGATTTTAGCCAAACTTGAAGGCTGAGTTGCCAGAGGCCACGTAACTATCAGTTATTTCAGCACAATAACAATCGCCAAGTTTATAGAGTAAGGTCAGAGTTGATAATGTATATAAAGAGGTAAAGAAACTATTCAAGCAAAACATGTCCAAGTTGTATCTGTATTTCCATATTTTAGGCCAGCATTTTAAATAACACTAATTTTGCACATATATGTATTAGAGTGGTGGTTAAAATGTATAAAGATGGTATATAGGTGGGTGACCGATTTATATTTTCTTGATATTAAATTTTTTCACATTCATTTTCAGTTATTTCATGTACCTCAGTGAAATTTAGTACTGCGGCTCAACAGTCACAAAGCACGTCGTTACTATAATCCTATTAGTGTTAACCTATTATTGAAGATCTCATTCAAGCAAATCTGATTACTAGAGAAACCCATCAACCCAAGTTTCATTTTAATATTGATGTTACCAGACGAACAGAGTAAATGAGGGCTGGATATTTTAAAAGTTGCCCTTAGTAACGCGCAGTATTATCCACCTCTTCCATCACAATTCTCAGTAAACCATAAAGACCAAAAATATTTAACGACAAATATTGTGCACAGTCTTCCCTAGAATCTTGAGAGCCCAGTGTCAAGCTTAGTAATGTTGGGTTAGTTTGGGTTAGGTTAACTAGGTTAGTTATTAATTTAAGGTTAGGAGATTTTCTAGTTACTCTGCCGGGCTTTCAAGATCAAAGAAGATACTGCCATATTGACGTAATTGCTTTTTGACAGATCTAAAATGAATTGATAAAACAAGATCACACGTTAAAAATGGGCAACTATTTACCGAGGCATGCATTATTTTTAACCAGTGCAGCGAAATCCGATCAGATTTAATTCGCCTGGTGGCAACAAGAACAAACAGTTTTCGGGTTGAAAATGATGAAGGATATTTAGTTATTTTGAGATTTAACAGTCTTAACACAAAAAATTCCATGACTAATATTCTTCTTCTCTACGTATGCAGACTATCGATATTAAAATTATAGCACAAGACAGTAAAGGTATTGTTAAAATCTCGATGAAATGATAGGCATAGTTAAACCACTGTCACTACGAACCAAACTTAATTAAAAGGGACATCGAGTAGGGGCAGATGCTAGATTCTGTCAGGTCGTAAGATATGACCTCAATTTTTTTCCTTTCAGCCTTATTAGAAGAAGAGTTTCTAGTTTCATAGTAAATTTGAATCAGTATAATACTATAGAGATTTCCTATTGTCGTAACCTACAGCATTTGGGTCGTAGTGGATTCACATGTAGTACAGGAGGGTCTTCCACGCACAGCACAGGCACATGGGTCTTCTGTTTGCGCAATAAACACCCCATTATAAGGCATATACAAACAGCTGGGTCTTCTGACGCACAAGAAACGGTCGAGCAGTAGGTATACGGGCAGCTGGGGTCTTGTGCACAAGAAACAGTCGAGTAGAAGACAAACAGGCAGGTGTGCACAAGAAACCGGAGAGTAGAAGGCGGTCAGGTGGGACTTATCTGCCGGCAGGTGGGAAGAAGGCAGATAGGTAGCCAAATCTTCAGTCAGACAACAGCCCATCGTCCGTTCTCTGTCTTCCAGCGGTGTCATTCTGTAAGATAAAATTGTAGGGAATCTTAATGATTTATCCTGGCTTCAGTAAAGACTAAATAACAAGAATGAAATTAAATCATGACAAAGGGCTAAGGCTAACTTACCTAACCCTACCATTAACAGCCAGTTTTTATATTCTACATTTTCTCAACATCTAGATTATTTTTTAGCGCTTAGAAAAACTAAATAGCCTGGGTAGAAAACATGAACCCCATCACCTAGTCTCTCTCCAAGCCGAGAAGTCTTCATGTAGCGAAAATAAACATTATTATGCATATATCTTAAACATGCTATTTTTTTTATGTCTCGCCAAGGACAGTGGAAGTTATGCGGTGAATAAGTCATGATGTAGACCCGATTTGCGTCTCACAAAAATTTTAGCGTAAAGGAAATGCGAAGATTGTATGTAACAGCTTAGATTTGCCTAGGCTAAAAAGCCTAAACCATTTCGTGTATGGTTAGAATTATATGGTTTGATTAATGATTTCTTAATGCTTACCTTGTTCGAGTCAGCAGCGTTATGGCAGCAGTAAAGTAAGCTTTCTTGTACTCTGTCAGTTTCTTTGTAGACAGACGCCACCCCAAGAGTAGCCAAGAACAAAATTCACCATATCCAGAAGCAGTAGGCCCAACACGCGCCACCCACGTTCATATACCGCCCCACATCCAGTCTCCACCTCAGAGTTTTCTTACATGAGAAAAAGTCCATTAATGAAGTGTCTGTGCACATGAACGGCAGCACTGGCGAAATAAGGAAAGCGTTAAGTCTTACTCTAGGTGTCAGTATCATACCTCACTGATAAGGGAAGTTTCTCGATAAATCTCAAAGCCAGACTTTATACACCTTGTCAAATATTAATACCTCACTAGTAGGCAAAAATTTTAACCCGTTTGTCTCCAGTTGTCCACTGACCAGACTTAAAATCAATACGAAGATTTCAGGGCAGTTAAATTGGCCAGATTCACCCGCCCAGTCCTTGTATTGTCCATTCAGTCTTGCCATGAACATTCCTCCTAATGTTAGAAATATTACTAGACTTTCTCACCTAAGTATTGCTAGTTACCTACGGAAGTATTAAGAGTTACCCGTCAACCTCTGCTGACCTATTTCCATTATCGAACACAGCTGGTATTTCATTACATAACGAAATGTACTGCATTTACCCTCGCCTATACTTCCAAAACCTTAGCATTCAAACTTTAATTAAAGTTTCTCCTTAACTTACCAACAACATAGCATTGAATTTCCTGCAGTCACGATATTGGCCGACTTCCTTATATAACCTTATGCCTGAGCTCTACTAACACCCTGACTGCTTGGGAGCTGATTAAGTTCACCTCTGTCTTACCTGTATACTTACACCTCATATCAAGTCAAGGATGATTATTTTGGAACCTTAAATCAATGTATACGAAACAGGTAAACTGCAGACTAATACCCAAGGCTTCCACGACCACCATCACAACACCTGCAATGGAGTAAACCGCCGTATTCTAGGCAACACGGGAGATTTTGTGACATTATCAGCGATTTATTATGCATACTACACCTTAACACCCAATTCTGTCTTAATATACAGAGGATATTCAAGTGTGGTGCATAATAAATCACCAAGGAAAAGGTGTTAGAAAACTCCCAAAGCCACCTAGAAAACGACGCAGAAGTGATAATCATTTATAGTAGAAAAAATGCCTCCTGCTTGTCTTTAGTCCTGTCAAGAAAGGAAAATTTTACAACCTAAGTAATACAGAGGAATAAAAGCTAATTAAACTACCAGTAACCAGGCACAGACTCAAGCTTTTCTACCATTTACTGCTACTTGTTTACCCTCCACTTTTCTACCGTCTACTGCTGGTTTACCCTCCACTTTAACATCTACTACTGCTGGTTTACCCTTCACTTTACCATCTACTGCTGCTGCTGCTGCTGCCGATTAAACCTCCACTTTTCTACCATCTACTGCTTCCAGTTTCACCCTCCACTTTTCTACCATCTACTGCTTCCAGTTTCACCCTCCACTTTTCTACCATCTACTGCTTCCAGTTTCACCCTCCACTTTTCTACCATCTACTGCTTCCAGTTTCACCCTCCACTTTTCTACCATCTACTGCTTCCAGTTTCACCCTCCACTTTTCTACCATCTACTGCTTCCAGTTTCACCCTCCACTTTTCTACCATCTACTGCTTCCAGTTTCACCCTCCACTTTTCTACCATCTACTGCTTCCAGTTTCACCCTCCACTTTTCTACCATCTACTGCTTCCAGTTTCACCCTCCACTTTTCTACCATCTACTGCTTCCAGTTTCACCCTCCACTTTTCTACCATCTACTGCTTCCAGTTTCACCCTCCACTTTTCTACCATCTACTGCTTCCAGTTTCACCCTCCACTTTTCTACCATCTACTGCTTCCAGTTTCACCCTCCACTTTTCTACCATCTACTGCTTCCAGTTTCACCCTCCACTTTTCTACCATCTACTGCTTCCAGTTTCACCCTCCACTTTTCTACCATCTACTGCTTCCAGTTTCACCCTCCACTTTTCTACCATCTACTGCTTCCAGTTTCACCCTCCACTTTTCTACCATCTACTGCTTCCAGTTTCACCCTCCACTTTTCTACCATCTACTGCTTCCAGTTTACCCTCCACTTTTCTACCACTACTGCTCTCTCTAGGTGTCTCCATTTCGGTAAATAGTTACCTACCAATGGCTTTCTTCCCGCACCATCCTTACTAATACCTACAGCTGCCTCCTAGCTTTAACTTCTAATTTTAGCTTCCAGTTGTAAGTTCCAATCTTAATTTACCTATCCAGTTCCCTCGCTGAAACTCCTATAGTTTGCTTTGTTCCCTATCAGAGTAAGTATCCCTCCTATCGCATGTTAGGTGGAAGGAGGAACAGGTTAGAGCTTGATTATTTTCTACAAAGTTTCAGGCTACACAAATGAACTAGTGATACAACAAATTTAAACCCCTGGAAATTCCCTTCCCCTTTCACGTGTCGCAGCCTGGTTGGTTACGTCTAGGAAGATTCAGTCGTCCTGCTTCACCCCTGATTAAGCCATTGGTGATATTCATGCTGTACCCACCTTAGGCTGAAAAATCGCTCCTTATGGGTAGTTACATTTTTTACACATGCGAGCTGCTTGCAACATCTATTTATTCAGATCTTAACGACCGATGCTTTTCTCGCTTAGGCAAATGACTGCTGGTGTATTTGCACCAATAGGGATTTAGACACTGACGCTGTACACCTGCTAAATGTTCTGTCTTTGTATCCATTCCTCGTCCTGTTTCCCCTATGTACACTGGAGGAAAGTTTCGCGTTTACACTCACCACGTCGAAATAGTAAGCAAGAGATGTGGTAGCGAAGCAGCGGCCAGTATTCATCATTCTGGTAACTGAGAGGGATGGGGTTGGAAGAGGAAGGGGTAGGAACCATCAGCTCCCCCAACCTTCCTCCTCCCCCACCTTTCCTCGTCCCATAACCTCTCCCTTCTCACGCAGTGTTACCAGTTGCGTGTCTGGCTGTTGCTTCACTAGTGGTCGCCTCACGCTTAAAAGTTCGAAGTGCCAGGGATGTGTATAAGGCGGAATTTTCCTCGAGTACGCTCTTGAGTATCCACTCATGATATTCTGTATATTACACTTTTTAATTTCCTTTCACTTTTGACTATTTTACATACTCTTCGTGCAGACGTCCTTATTCCTCCATTCTGTAAGCACGTATTAATAACCGAAGCTTTGAGTTGCGGACGTTCATATCGAATTGGCATCGTTTGATTGAACACTGGCAATTTTTTATATCAACTGCCTTCCTTTGTGTTTGTACATGCCTCTCGGATACCATAGCTTAAAGGCTTTTACTTTGGAATCTTATCCTCTATGAACTCCATGCTAATAATAAATACCCTACGGAAAAATCCTATAACTCCAGACTGACTTTTCGTTGTGTGCTAGATATAGTGGACAGTCGTCTTGGATGACTTACGGTACACAGTATTTACCTTCCTCGTCTGTTCCCATTATTACAAAATCTAAGAAAGTGAATATTTTCCTTCACTACTGTGAAGTCATTATTCACGATAATATTCAGGTTTAGAATATTGTGGTCCTTTTTCCGTTACAAAGACATGGTCCACATATCTGTACCAAGTTGCACCCCTGCCTTTGATTCTGCTGCAGTAGTCAGCCTGTATTGTTCCCATGTATGGTCAAGCCATGATATCTATGAGGCGAGCCCATGGCTAGATTTTAGTGTTGGCAACATTACTATCCACTGAAAGTAAAAATTCAGATTTTAAGTGATCAGTTCGATGTAGTTAGGTCTTCATAATGGCAGCTCCTCATCTTTGGCGGCCTCTGTTCTTCCTTGCCGGCAATAGGACGAACAGTCAAGTCATCGAAGATTAGGAGCTGCCAATACGATGGTCTGACTACATCGAAGTAATACCAAATTCGGAACATTTACTTGTAGTGGAGAGGAATATGCGATATGGGCTAGCCATTAGCTTTCCTTTATGCCCGTGATGGCTTATACATGACAACAGAGGCGGACTACTACAGAACAATTAGACAGGGGTGCAAACTTAGTACAGCTGTGGGCGTTGTCTTAGTGTTCCTAAGGACACCAATGTTCTAAAACAACGTGAATGATGCGTTCAGAATAGATGAGAAAAAGCTTACATTCTTACATACTATAATAAGGAAAGCAGACGAGGGAGCTAAATACCTTACCGTAAACCAACCAACAGAGATAGCTATCCACTGTCTCGGCACAACGAAAGGACAAAGTCTTTATGAAGAGAGAGTTACAGGATTTTTCCTGAAGGCTAATCTGCAGTCCAGAGTTCACAGAAGAAATTAAATACATAAAAACCTTCAAGATGGTTTGCTATCCTGTAGGCATGTTAATACTAAAGGCAGTTTCCATGAAAAAATCTCAGTGTTCAAACTAACAATACTAGATACGTCTGTCACCAACTCAAAGCTTCGGCTATCAAGTACTTACAGAAGCAGGCATTTGGATCTGTGCATTTTAGGATGTAATAAAAGTAACAGTCAAGAGTGCAAAGAAGTAACAACGAAGTTAATATACAGCATAATGTGGAGTGGATGAACGTACAGTGGGGGACAAATGGATACAAGGACAATACAAAGAAAAGTGTACAGCTTCAGATTACTTCCCTAGTGTTGCACATATCAGCACAGTCATTTGCCCAATTGAGAAAAAGTTACAGCAGTTGAGAAAGATCTGAATAAACATGAAGCAACTCACATTTGCGTTAAAAATTTAACCATACTGAGGTATTTTTCATCCAATGAAGGTGTACAGCAAAGATATCTAATAGAGCAAATCAGGGAGAGTTAGGTCGACGTAATTTTAGCAGTAGCAAATCCGGGTGCCACGTTAGACAAGGGAAGGGAATTTCGAGGGACATAAATGACTGCTGTATCCCTCGTTCAGACTCTGGATGGAATCTATGTATCCCGAAACTTTAGAAATTCAAGCTCCAACCTGTGTCTCCCACACAACACTTCCCCAGCCTAAGAATATTTCCTAGCATAGCCCAAGTAGCTAGCTTCAAGGCCCTACACCCTGTTATCTAAGCTTGGGTATCTTATTCCTCCTGCCCCTTAACATTTCCTAGTATTTCAATGTGTAACTATACCCGACCCTACTTACACCCACACCCTGACCCTGACCAAGATTACTTCATAACTACAAACAACCTATCCCTGAACACGCATGCACTCGCGACGGCCTAACCATTGGAATCTCAGCAAAATTAGAAGGGCAAATGGAAATTAAACCGAAAACTGCAGTATACTTATCATAGGGTAGGGACGCAGTGAGCAGGAGACTTGAAACCACAGTCACTGTAGCTACATCGCCGCACCTGCAAAATACCAATTAAGTTAATACTGAATCTTACCTCGCTCTCTATTCTAGTTCCTGTCGTAGAAAAGGAAAGCTAGGCACTGGCAAGTAAAGTTACATTTAGAGGGAAAAAAAAAAAACTTAAAGATTAACATACCACTACAGATGCATGACCTGGCAGAGTAGGGCTTACAGATTCAAAATTTTCACCCTTCCATCTCCCTCCCCCCCCCAAAAAAAAAAAAATGAAAATTCAGTAAGCCATTTCAAGCAACACAGGTTCTGTAGAAACTTTGAACTTTCAGAATAAAAAACATCAAAAAAGTTCTACGAAGACAGAGCCTAGGGATTCTTTAACATGTCTAAACTGCAGTTGATAGTGCATTTAAGCAGTAAAACCACAAACATAAAGTCTTTTCTAACAAGATAATCATAATCGCCCATCTCACGTCATGGTCATTTGAGGTCTAAGGACTCACTAGCAGTCAAGAAGCCCAGACACTAATCAGTCCTCAGCTAAAAGTTAGAAGTGGGAGAGACCCAGTTCAGTCATGTAAAGAGCCATCTATAAACCTCGTAACTGCCTTATTTCAGTTCCGATTAATTTGAAGCCTCAATCTTCTGACAGCAGTGCCATGTATCCTTCCCTGCATCCAGTATCCTCGCGGCTGTAAGGTTTTTGCAGAATGTCTGCATACATGTTTTCCACTGGCAATGTTCCTACAGTCAGTGAACAACTGCAACTAGGCAGTTGGCAATTAGCTCTAACCCGTGCATAGTAGGTGTTATTAATATGGCTAACGCTCTTATGTCCACTGGCCAGTCTAGCCATAAATAAGGCAGTAGAGCCTGCCAGGTTCATTGGTCCGTCTTTAAGTAATGGCTTAACATACAAGGAAATAAAATACTGCAGCATTATAAAATCAGCCACGTCAACCTGTGATTTCATTCTCTGTCAAAACCTTCCCAAGTGTCAGTGCGTAAGTATTCCAACCCAGAATACTGCACTAATAACTACCTTGCTTCTCAGTTAGGTAGTCTCTTCCTTGGCCACATTCAACATTGAACAGGCAGAAAAGGAAAAAAAAAATCAGAAAAGTAGAAAAAAAAATGTGTAGAATTCTCAATCAGGATTAAAGATCACCACTAACCAAACCTAATCAAAAACTTTATCAAGAAATCGACTTACCAGAAGGTGTTGGTACTCTCCTCGCGATGGCCAGCGTTTTTCTGACGGTTGCCTTTCCTGGATCAGCCTCGTAGGCTTCCCAAACCAGCCTACCGAATCACAAAACAATGAGCTTTAGCTATCTCGAGCAATAGTTTGGCGAGTTCACGGGGCAAGGGTCCGTATCAGAGTCATTACTAATTACCCTGTATTTTCCATTATATTGTACAAGGTAAATAACGCTCACGACACTGTATGAACAAAACAGAGTGGGAGATATAACCAGATAGTAATGTGTCCGGCTCTGAACAGCCATCTTCGAATACATATCCGAAGCACCACTCACGAACCTTTTCTCCCGACGTATCAAAAACTATAGTGTTAAAAATTCATATTAGAGGGAAGGCAGGTGAAGGTCGCAAAATCCCCCTCCTGAAAATATAAAGGCATATCCTTTGGTCAGCCTTAATAACTTATAAATTACAAAGGGATAAATCTGTTTTAATTTAAGGTAGAAATGCACGCTTGACCTCGACCCTAACGCCATATACAAACAGCAGCCAGGCAAGGCCGCCGCACCACCCCTGAACATCCACACTGTGCACCGTGCAGTTTTCACGACATGTGTACAGACGCCCCATTAACTCAACGTGAAATGTCATGCCGTAGTTATTAGTTTATATGATTACTTTCTCTTTCAGGTTATTCAAACTGGTAGATTATAAAGTATTATAGAATGTGACTTTTCCTTTACAGTCTCACCTGTGATTATTCCATGTCAGTTTTTCCATGCTGCATGGTGGTTTGTCTTACTTTTTCCTGGAGGATTTGGGGGTGGGGGGAGCCTTCTTGCTTTTTCAATCCTTATCCATCAGCATGTAGAGTTAGATCTTGTAGTCATAGTCCACTCTCTAACAAGCAGCCTCGAAAGGACCATAAGGTCTGTTGCTGTTTGTTTTCCTTTGTAATCCTTTGTAATCCTCCACCGGTCTTTCGTCTAGCCCACGTTCTCTCCCTAACCTCCTCCTCCCTCCTCTCCCTTCCTCCTGGTCCTCCTTCTCCGTAACTTCCCTTTATATTTCCATCGCCATTTCCTCGACCTCCGTCTACTCCTTCCATTTTTCCATTATCACTTCTTTTCTTTCCTCCATCTTCACTGACTTCCTCCACTTTTCCTTTTCTCTCCTCTTTCTCCTCTTCACTCCCTACACCCCGGTTCCCCCTCATTTTCTTCCCCATCTCCCACTCCTCTTTTCTTCCACCTCTCCCTTTTTCTCCCCAGTTAACCTCCACCCCTGCTCTCTCCTGTTTTCTATCCTGTTCTCTCTCCCCTTTCCTCACCTCTCCCCTTTCCTTTCTGTCTTCCTCCACCCCCTACCCTCTCTCTTCCTCCACCCCCTACCCTCTTTCTTCCTCCACCCCCTTCCCTCTCTCTTCCACCACCCCTTTTTCCCCTCCATTCCTCAACTTCTTCCGTTTCCCTCCACTTCCCTCTTCACATCAACCCTCTCTAAACTACTAAGGAAATTCTTTGTTCTACTGGCCAGTTCTTAGTTACCGTCCCTGGTATGTGGCTTGTCACTGGCTTTTATTTGTAGTTCCTCCTGTGTGTGTGTGTGTGTGTGTGTGTGTGTGTGTGTGTGTGAGAGAGAGAGAGAGAGAGAGAGAGAAAAAGCGAAAAAAAAGTGAAAGGAAGAAAACAGAAAATAGAAGAGACAAGATGGGCAGGTGAAAGTGAAGACGGAAAAACAAGACAAGGGGGACGTAGGAAGTGACAGGGGAAGAATGAAAACAAAAACAGAAGAGAAAGTGTCAGGTAAATGAAAAAAAGACGAGATATAACAATGGAAAGAAGAAAAAACGAGAATAATGAAGAGAAGAAGAAAAAAAAAAGAGCAAGGATTGGGAAGAATTAGAGGAAAAACAAAAACGGAAAAATTATTATTTGTTGAAAAACGTGTGTGTGTGTGTGTGTGTGTGTGTGTGTGTGTGTGTGTGTGTGTGTGTGTGTGTGTGTGTGTGTGTGTGTGAGAGAGAGAGAGAGAGAGAGAGAGAGAGGTGAACTTACGGAGACATCTGTAAGAAATTAACATCTTCAGGGCGATGACGTCTGGTTTACTTTGATCTTACTGTCACTAGACGATTTTGCTCAGCACCAGACGATTTTGCTCAGCACCAGTCGCTTTTGCACAGCATCAGACGATTTTACTGAGCACCAGACGATTTTTACTCAGTATCAGACGATTTTCCTCAGCACCAGTCGATTTTACACAGCATCAGACGATTTTTACTCAGCACCAGACGATTTTTACTCAGCACCAGACTATTTTACTAACTGGGGAGAGACTTACTATATTCTTTTCACGCTATCTTGGCCCAAATTACCAGCTGTTTTCACCTAGCTCTTCTTCGTGACTAGCGCTACATTCTAATTTAAAATTTGTCTTTTTCCAGCAGTTCTAACGTAGCTAGGAGGCAGACAAAGGAACATGCTACGGCTTTGCATCTTTTTCCATAGCACCTCTTCGTGACTAGGACCCAATTCCAGTTTAATCATTACCACTCAGCGATTAAGGTGGACAGGTGGCAGTTATAGGTCAGGTTAAAGTGAGTAGAGTATAGTAATGAAGGAGATAATCTAGGATGTATCTGATTAGGTCGAAAAGTCTCTCCAGAATTGAGTAAAAAATCGATGGAGGGTAGCAAGAATTAAGTTCAGAGAGACATCATCAAAATAAAATAGAGAAAAGAAAAAAGAAGGCATGACTAATTTGGAGACTAGTGATGATGATGATGATGATGGCAGTGATGATGATGATGGTGGTGGTGGTTGGTGGTGCTGGTGATGGTGATAGCGGTGGTAATGATGATGGTGGTGAATATGATGATGATAGGATAATAAATGGAAATGGCTGAGAAGAATAATGAAGGAGAAGGAGAGACGAGTGAGCGTAGATGAGATGACAGCACCCTAATAATAGAGAGAAAACAAAGGAAGAAAAGAAGCACGACAGAGGTGGTCCTATGCGTAAACAAGAATAAGTGAATGAGGAGATTATTTAACTGCAGTTTGGTTGGTCTCTCTCTCTCTCTCTCTCTCTCTCTCTCTCTCTCTCTCTCTCTCTCTCTCTCTCTCTCTCTCTCTCTCTCTCTCTCTCTCTCTCTCTCTCTCTCTCTTCCTTCCCATCCCATCCCAAACTCTCTTCTTGTCTCTCCTCACCTCTTCTCTCCTCTCCTCTCACCTTCCCTTGCCTTCCCTTCCCTTCCCTTCCCTTGTTTCCCATCCCTTCCCTTCCCTTCTCATTCGTTCTCATTCTTACCCTTCCCTTTTCGTCTCTTCCCTTCACGTCCTTTCTTTTCTCTTATTTTCTCTTTGTTTTTCTATCTTATCTCATTCTCTTCTCCATCTCTTCCCCCTTTTTCTCTCCTCCTCTCTTCTGGTCGTCCATATGTTGCTTGTGAGGAGGACTGGGGTATTTTAAGAGAGTGGCTTGTTTTGGCGGGGTGAGGAGAGGCACAGATGTCAACAGTTATAGCAACGCCTTTATGGCTTCTCCCTGTTGCTACCATCACCCTTCCACCCACCACCACCACTACTACTACAACTACTACTACTACTACTACTACTAACCGTTATTACTGGCACTTATCACCATAACTTCTGACACCTACCGCGACTACTACTGCTAACACATACCCACTACTACTGTATATTCTTTTTTCTTTAGTTTGGCCTAAAATTGCCATCCCTATCTTGAATGTTGAGTTGCAGTAATAGAATAACACTAGTGTACAGCATGAAGGTAGCCACAAAGAATGATGGTAGTCACGAAGAAGTGGGAAGGATGCAGAGACACCTAACACCATCCACCAGCACTGCTAACACCTATCACCACCACCACTAACATCCACCATCACTCCTAGCACCTACCACAATTGCTAGAACCTATCACCACTATTTTCACCTTAACCAGGCAGATGATTTAGCCATTTTGTAGCCTGTTTCACGTAGTTCGATGGCAAATGATGATAGCTTCCTGGAAATCTTTGCTTCGCACTTCTTCGTGACTAGCATTTTAGTGGTAATCTACTATTACAACTCAGCATTCGTGATGAAGAGATGGTTATTATATGCCAAGTTAAAGTGAAGAGAGTATGTCACCCGCCACCACCACTACCATACTCTGTTCACATTACCTTGTCCTAAAATTGCCATCCCTCATCTTGAATGCAGAGTTATAGCAACAGAGTAACGCCAGATTATGATGCTAGTCACGAAGAAGTGCTACAGAAAGGATGTAGAGCCAGAGTATTGTCTTTCTTGCCAATGAGCTGCGAGAAATGAGTCACAAAGAGGACGAAAATGTGAGCCAAGTTAAAGTGAATGAACTCAAACACCTATCATCATCATCTACACCTACCATCACCTCACCCTAACATCACCACCACCTCCCTAACACCACCACTAACACCTACCACAACCACCTCTGCCTAACACCACCACTAACACCTAACACCACCACCTCCCTAACACCACCACTAACATCACCACCACCTATCCCTAACACCACCACTAACACCTGATACCACCGACGTATATCTTTATCTGGTTGTTTATGACGTCTACCACCATCACAGCATCCGTCACAGCCTTTTTTTTTTTTTCCTACCAACATTTCTGCAACCAACATTAGTCGTGTCTATATTTTAACTACTACCATCACTGCTACCAACATTAGTCATTCCTCTACCTCTGTTCTGTTTATTCGTTGCTCCCACTAAATCACTGTTACTGACATTAATTTTGCACCTGTTTTTGTTCTGGATATTTGTTGCTCCTACCAACATCATTGCCGCCAACATTAGTCTTCATTTACCCTCTTGAGCCACCTTCAGTGCTACCAACGTTAGTTTGTATGAGCCTCTGTCTTATTCTGTTGCTCCTACCAACACCACTGCTACCTACATTATGTTTGTATTCACCATGTCAGTGTTCATTTGTTGCTCCCATCAGCATCACAGCTACCAACATCAGCTCTGTATCCACCAGTTTTTTTCTTATCTACCAACATCACAGCTACCAACATTAGTCCTATATCCACCACATTTTTTTAAATATACCAACATCACAGCTACAAACATTAGCCTTGTACCACCACATATTTTTTTTTGTATATACCAACATCCAAGCTACCAACATCAGCCTCGTATCTCCCTCTGTTAATTTTGTTTGTTGCTCCTACCACCATCACGGCTGCCAACGTTAATCAGTCTTGCATCTGCCACGGCCTTGTTTTTGTGTTCCGCATGTCACCATCACAGCTAAAGTCCTTCACCTTAACTTGGCCCAGATTTTCGTCCGTTTGCCAGAGTTTCGCCCATGTGCATCTTATTTCACGTAGCTCAGTGGCAGAGGAAGACAATGCTATGGCTCAGCATTTATTCTTTTGTGCTCTTCGTGACCAGCATCATATTCTGAGTATTAATCTATTGTTACAGCTCAGCATTCACGATGGAGGGGTGGTAGTTCTAGGCCAAGTTGAAGCGAAAGGAATATACCGTTGCTTGTCTTTCACCAATATTTGTCTTGCATCTACTGTTTTTTTTGTTGTTTTTTTTAATCTGTAGCCATGACCTCTATCAGTATTAATCTTTTATGTACCATGCCATTCTCTCTCTCTCTCTCTCTCTCTCTCTCTCTCTCTCTCTCTCTCTCTCTCTCTCTCTCTCTCTCTCTCTCTCTCTTTTGCTGAACCATCACAGCGTTCAACATTACTCTTTCCTCCATCATGACTACAGTTTGTTTACTTACCATCATCGCGTGTGTCAGTGATTATCTTAAATCCACTGTGGCTCTTGTTTATATTGTTGTAGCACCATGTGAGAGCCAATCTATATTTTTATCTACTTTCCCATCTGCATATTATTTACCAGCGTCATATTTACCTATCAAATTGTATCCCTCTCTCTCTCTCTCTCTCTCTCTCTCTCTCTCTCTCTCTCTCTCTCTCTCTCACACACACACACACACACACACACACACACACACACACACACACACACACACACACACACACACACACACACACACACACACACACACACACACAATTTCCAGTTTCATCATAACCATTGCCAGCGCCCACCGTAGCGTGCGTAGTATTAAATTATGCAAATCAGGTGGAAAGTCACTGAATGCATAAGCTATTTTAGGAGCCAAGCCAATGGAAGTAATCGCATGTTATGTTAGGTCTTCGCTTTTTTTTTCGTTTTTTTTTCGTTTTTTTTTTTAGTCTCGTGCGTCCCAAAAATGGTTAGAAAATTGCAAGGCGTGCTTAGGGTGTTTATTTACGTGTGTTTTTGTTTGCTTGTTTTATTAGATGTGTTTTTGTTTAGTTTTATTATTTAGTTGTGTTTTTGTTTACTTGTTTTATTATTTAGTTGTTTTTGTTTACTTGTTTTATTATTTAGTTGTTTTTGTTTACTTGTTTTATTATTTAGTTGTTTTTGTTTACTTCTTTTATTTTTTTTTACTTGTTTTATTACTTGTTTTGTGTACTTATTAAATTTTTTGTTTACTTGTTTTATTATTTAATTGTGTTTTGTTTACATGTTTTATTTAATTATTTTTTTACTTGTTTTATTATTTAGTTGTTTTTATTTACTTGTTTTATTATTCGTTTTTTGTTTACTTATTTTATTTGTTTAGTTGTATTTTTGTTTACTTGTTTTTATTATTTAGTTGTATTTTTGTTTACTTGTTTTATTACTTAGTTGTGTTTTGTTTACTTGTTTTATTACTTAGTTGTGTTTTTGTTTACTTGTTTTATTATTTAATAGTGTTTTGTGTACTTGTTTTATTATTTAGTTGGTTTTGTTTATTTAGTTGTGTTTTTGTTTACTTGTTTTATTATTTAGTTGTTTTTGTTTACTTGTTTTATTATTTAGTTTTGTTTTTATTTGCTTGTTTTGTTTTTGTTTACTTGTTTTATTAGTTGTTTTAATTTTAATTATTTAGTTGTTTTTGCTTACTTGTTTTAATATTTAGTTGTTTGTTTACTTGTTTTATTGTTTAGTTGTGTTTTTGTTTACTTGTTTCTTCATGTATATTTTGTAAGATCACCCAATACTGACGTCATTGTTCGTGTTAGGTGCCCATGTTTCATAAACTCTTGTTCGTCTCCAAAAATGGCTAGGCATTTGCAAGAACATGTCTTTTATTTACTTTTGTTTTCTTTTTTATATATTTATTGCTGTGAAGGTATTTTGGGAGCTCCTTGTACTAGAAATGCTTTATTATATCTCCATCGTTAAGTTACCGAAATAGATAGATAGAGATAGATAGATAGATAGATACATACATACATACATACATAGTGGTATACGAATTGTTACATATATATAAAAGAATTTATGAGCCCTAAGTCATTTTGACACTAATTTTTTGCGTTATGAAATCCCCATTTTAAATAAAGTTTCATTTGTCTCATTTGTCGGTATAAGTGTTTTGCCTGTCAGTAAAGCCTCTCCTGAGCTATGCAGTATTTCTTGAGGCAGTAATAAATATCCCATCGGACGGAAAGGGTTAAGTTGATGGAAGAAGGAATAGAAAAAATAAACCTCCGAGTTCTTTTTCCCTGTTTCTACCCTTTTATTCAGCTGAGGAGAAAGTTATCGAGCTAGAAGAGTTAGATACAGGCTTAGGTACAGATAACAGGCTGAAGAGTTAGATACAGACTGCAGAGTTAGATACAGTCTTAGATACAGATAACAGGCTGAAGAGTTAGATACAGGCTTAAGAGTTAGATACAGGCTTAGATACAGTTAGATACAGGCTTAAGAGTTAGAAACAGGCTTAAGTACCGTCCGTGAACACTAAACACTTTCCCTTACTGTTTCAACATTAAAATCGTCTGGAGGTAGCATGAATAAAGATAAATTTACGTCCCCGAGTTCAAAGGGTTAATGAAAGGTAAATGAAGTAATCTGGAAGGAGGAAAAAGTATGTACAAAAATTACGCCCTCGTGTTGAAGGGGTTAAGGTTGATGGAACAGAGAACTAGGGAGCGTGAAGGACGAAGACGACGGTGGGGCGAACGCAACCGATCATTTAGGGAAGTGGGTGAAACATTGCGGCAAAGGGATGTGCTCTCTGCCTTCTGGCCCTCCATCCTTCCTTACCCTGGCGGCTAGTTTCCCTGCATTTCTAAGCTGAGAGAGAGAGAGAGAGAGAGAGAGAGAGAGAGAGAGAGAGAGAGAGAGAGATTGTTGAAATAGCTAGTTGAGGTTGGTCAGGGCGGCCAAGGTTGATTGTCATATATTCTCTCTCTCTCTCTCTCTCTCTCTCTCTCTCTCTCTCTCTCTCTCTCACTATATATATATATATATATATATATATATATATATATATAAACACACACAGAAAGATGAGTAAATATAGATACACAGATATAGGTACAGTATAGTATATAATGTAATAAAAAAATTATATAGATTTGTATCTTTTTATCCATCTGTCCATATCCTTCCATCCCTCTTTATATAAACCTATGTCTGTCCCTCCATCTGTCTTTTTTATATAATGTATAATTTTTATCTACGTGTATTCCCACCACCATGAGTCGTGGTTAGGATTTGGAAACTTGAAGAAATATAAAAGGAAGGGAAGATACAAAAATAAGCTCATCATTGCCTTGGGAAATGTGAACCACACCGCCATTCCCTCTCATTCAAACCCTCCACATTCCGTCTGAATCATTTTTATGCTGATATTAACCGTGTTGGAAGTATTGCCAGCTTACCCAGAGAGAGAGAGAGAGAGAGAGAATTTTGCTGGGAGATGGATCAGTTGAAGGAGAGCGTGGAGGAAGATTGGGGAGGGATGGAAAAAGAAGGTGCTGGTGGGGAGGAGGGGGGGAGAGGAAGAGGAGAGTAGAGAGGGAATGGTGAAGAGGAGAAGGGGGTGGTGGAGGAAGGGAAGGGATGGAGAGGAGTGGGTGTGGGGGAATGTGAAGGAGGGGATGGAAGAGGATGATGGATGAGGGTGGATGGGGGGGTGAAGATGGGGGGGATACTAAAGGATACCAAGGAAGGCACACAGCAACAGACCTAGTGATTCTTCTTTAGTTTTTCTAGCCTGTTTATTATCTAATTGTATGAGCTGAAGATAAGGATAGCAAATCAGTATGGAGGGGAGGGGGGAGAAGGTCAAGGGTGCATGATAAGGATAAGGGGAAGGAAGTAGGTGAGAGGGGAGAGGAGAGAAATATTGGGCCGTGAGGGGGGAGGAGGCATGCGTAGGGGATGGGGAGAGAGGCGAGGGAAAGTGAGGAGTGGGGAGTTGGGAGAGGAGAGCGGGAGTGGAAGTTAGAAGTATTAAGTGAATGATGGAAGAAAGATGAGTGGGTATAAAGGAGAGGGGAGGGAGGGAAGAGGGGGGAGGAAGAATCTTAGAGGTGGGGGGGTGGTAGGAAAGACATGTGTTGGGGGGTGATGGAGGGGTCTAATAGATGAGGCAAAGATCCAGAGGAGTGGTGGGGAAGAGGGTCGACGGGGAGGTGGGGAAGAAATGGGAAAGGTCGAGGTTGTGGAAGAGGGACGGAGGATGTGGGGGGTTGGAGAGTATAAATGTAAATAGAGGGAAAATTGTGATATGGACTGGGAGAAGATGGGGAGGAAGGGGAAAAAAAAAAAAAAGTGGAAGAAAAAGGGAAGGAACTATAGGGGGGGGGGGTGGAATAGAGGTGGTGCTGGAGAGGGAGAGGCCTGCTGGGGGTGGAGGGAGGATGGAGGAATTTAGGTAAGGAGTGGGAAGGGGTAGTGGAGAAGTGTAAATGAAGGAGGGAAAGATATTGAGAGGGGGTAGTGGTCCAAGGGAGGGGTTGGGAGTGGGAGAGAGGGAAGGTGTGGTGAAATGGGGATGGGGATGGGGGCAAGGTTGTGGTGTAGAGTGGGGGCGAGGGGGTTGGTGAGGGGGGAATGTGATGGTGTAAGAGTGGGTGTTGGGAGTGGGAAAGGGGGAAGGTGGTGGTCTAGTGGGGATGGGAGTTGGGGATGGGGGATAGGGAGACGATGGTGTAAGAATGGGGATGGAGGGATGGAGTAAGGTTGGGAATGGGGGATGGAAAGAGGGTGGTGATATAAGATTTGGGGGTGGGGGGAAGGCGGTGGTGTAAAAGCGGGGGTGGGGGTGGGGGAGGGGGAAAGTAGTGATGTAAGAGTGGGGATGAGGGTGGGAAGGGGGGAAGGGGGAAGGGCTATGGTTTAATAGTTGGGATCGAGATGGGGTGGGAGTAGGGAGGGGGGATGGTGGTGGTGTAAGAGGGGGAGGGGAAGGGGTGAAGGCGGTGGTGTAAGAGTGGGGGTGGGGAGGGGGAGGGGGAAGGCACCTGCGGCCACGAGCTACACCTGGGGCGTGACAAGCACTTTCTGCACTGCGCATCAGCTGTATGACTCACGCCTCTCTCTCTCTCTCTCTCTCTCTCTCTCTCTCTCTCTCTCTCTCTCTCTCTCTCTCTCTCTCTCTCTCTCTCTCTCTCTCTCTCTCTCTCTCTCACAACACACACACACACACACACACACACACACACACACACACACACACACACGCCACCCTTTAGCCCTGCTCCTCCATTCCTTTACCCTTCCCATATCCCATTTCTTCCCCACCCACATCTATTCTCCCCTCTCACTTATTCCTTCCTACTTCCTCTTCCTCCCTGTCCCTTCTTCCCTTCCTCCCTCACCATTGCTCCCTTCCTCTCACTCCTCCATCCTTTATGTTTTCTTCCTTAGGTGGGCAAGCAGGCAAAATACCAATAAGTGTATAGATAGGTGGACGGAGAGGTAGGCTAGTTGACGTATGGAGAGATAGATAGATAGACAGGTAGACGGATAGGTAGGGCAGTAGATAAACAGGTAGACAGGTAGGCCAGTAGACAGTCAGGGGGACCAGGAGACATGCAGGTAGACACATACTGTAGGTAGGCAGGTAGGCAGAGAGAGAGAGAGAGAAAGAGAGAGAGAACATGAGGGAGGAGTAAGGGAAGGGAGATAAAGGTAGGGAATAGGAAAGAGAGGGGGCAGAAATGGGAGTAAGGAAGAAGGGAGGGAAAATTGGGGAAAGAGGGAATGGGAGAAAGCAAGTGAAAAAAGGAGAGAGAAAAGAAAAACAAGAGTGAAAGAAAGACAGAGAGGAGGAAAAGGAGGGGGGGGGGCGCTAAAGAGGGGGGGAGGGAAATTAAGAAGGAGGGAGGAGAAAAAAGGGAGAGGAAGAAGAGAGTGGTTGTGTGGAGGGAAGAAAAAGAGTGGGAGGGAAAGAGAGAGAGAGAGAGAGAGAGAGAGAGAGAGAGAGAGAGAGAGAGAGAGAGAGGGGAGAGGGGAGGAAAAAGAGGGAGGGATGGAGGCGCAAATCACTGTCCGAGGGAACAGAGCAGTCCATTAAGTAGATGTGTGTTGTGATGATTATTGATGTCTGAGATACCGATGCTGGGACGATTACTAAAGACATACACATTCCAGCACACAATTATTTTCGCATTATTCCTCTCTCTCTCTCTCTCTCTCTCTCTCTCTCTCTCTCTCTCTCTCTCTCTCTCTCTCTCTCTCATCGTATCCTCCTCATTATTTTTTTCTTCCTGTTTACCTTACCAAATGACAGATATTACCCCCCCCTTTTTTTTTTTTTATCATATCCTCCCCTCATTATTTCATTTTTCCTTCTTACCTGCTGTGTATTATCTTGTCTCCTATTTTTCTTCTTTTCTCCTAATTATTTCGTCATTTACTATTCCCTTTACCAAAAAAAAAAATAGACAATCCACTTTAATATCATTTTCACATTATTTCGTCTCTTCATGTCCACCTTGTATTTTTTTTTCTTCTTTTATTTTTTTTTGGTTTTTATAATCTGGTCTTCATATTCTCGTTTTTCGTGTTTACCTCATTTTCTTTATTTTTAGCTTTTCGTCTTAATTTTCCGTGTGTGTGTGTGTGTGTGTGTGTGTGTGTGTGTGTGTGTGTGTGTGTGTGTGTGTGTGTGTGTGTGACGTGTTTTTTTTTTTACCATTTTCTCGTCCCGTTTAACCTTCCTTCTTTATCAACCATGTCACTGCAAACTGGAAATTTCCCCTAAGCTAAATATAATTGTTTGTAGGCAGTAAGAATAACTTTATTATTAATTATTACTCCCTTCACGCGTCCCATTCCATCTCTCCCTCCTCCTCTCCCCTACTCCTCCTCCTCCTCTCCCCTACTCCTCCTCCTCCTCTCCCCTACTCCTCCTCCTCCTTCCACTCCTTCACCTTTTCCTTTCCCTCAGTTTTCCTTCCTTTCATTTCCCAGCTCCCTATCCTCTTTCATCTTCCTCCTCTTTCTCCCCATCTCCCTCTCCTCCATCCTCCTTCCCTCCCCTCTCCCCTCTGTCTCTCCTCTCACCCATTTCATTCCCTTCTCTGCTGCCTCTGTCCCTCCATTCTTCCCCCTCAATCTCTCCACCATTTTCCTCTCCCTTCATCCCCCATCTTTTCCTCCCTCCATCAGCTTTTCCCCCCTATTCCTCCTCCTCCTCCTCCTCTCCTACTTCCCTTTTTCCCCACCTTCGCTCCTCCCTCTCCTCTCCCCATCTTCCCTCCCCCCTCTTTCCCTCCCTCCCTCCCTGTTCTTTCCTCCCTCCCTCCCTCCAAGCAGCCCTAGCCTCCCTTGTTGATAAAGTGGAGAAGGGAGTGGAAAAAAAAAAAAAGAATCCTTGGAGTGTTTAGTTAACCTTGAAGCCGTGAAAATAAACTACATATGCTCGTTTTATTTTTTGTTTTAACACTCGCAGCTCAAACTGACAAGGGGGGGGTTCGTTTTCGCAAGGCATTTTCTAGGAATACACGCACACGCAAACGCGCGCGCACACACACACACACACACACACACACACACACACACACACACACACACACACACACACACACACACACACACACACACACACACAGCAAGAGATTTATTTTTCCTTGTTAAAATCAGTGTTGGTGGGGGAAGGGAGTGAACTGAGTAAATGAAGTGATCAGATTGGGTCTTTACGTTGGTGTAAATCAATATTTTACTTTATCCAAACATATATTTTATTATTATTATTATTAGTAGTAGTAGTAGTAGTAATAATAGTAGTAGTAGTAGTAGTAGTAGTAGTAGTAGTAGTAGTATTTACGAAACTGGTGGAACTTGCCATTTCCTGAACGATTTATTTTTCATATTACATCTTAACGTGTGTGTGTGTGTGTGTGTGTGTGTGTGTGTGTGTGTGTATGTGTGTGTGTGTGTGTCGACATAAGCGTACCCTAGGTCAAAAGGGCAAGAGTGCAATTCATTTTCTGTTGCTTTTTCCTCGTTTATCCAGTACCTCTCCCCTCTCCCCTCACCTTCCCTCTCCCCTCTCCCCTCACCTTCCCTCTCCTCTCTCCCCTCACCTCCCTTTCCTCTCTCCCCTCACCTCCCCCTTTCACCTCCTGCTTTCATCTCACCCCCTCACCTCTCCCTCTCACCTCCTTCTCTCATAAAATCTTGACAATTATATTTTTGGAAGAGCAATCAAGAGCTTTGCCAGTAAAGCATCAGTAGTTCTCTTTCAGTATATATATATATATATATATATATATATATATATATAATTATATATATATATATAATATATATATATATATA
The DNA here is from genome assembly GCF_032717465.1 of Coenobita brevimanus. Taxonomy (NCBI): domain Eukaryota; kingdom Metazoa; phylum Arthropoda; class Malacostraca; order Decapoda; family Coenobitidae; genus Coenobita; species Coenobita brevimanus. The sequence continues at coordinate 5,304,068 of NC_137021.1, forward strand.
TATAATATATATATTTCTATATATATATATATATATATATATATATATATATACTTTATATATATATATGTATAATAAATATATATATATATATATATATATATATTTATAAATATATATATATATAGTTTTTTATATTTATATATATAGAGAGAGAGAGAGAGAGAGAGAGAGAGAGATAGATATATACTTTTTATATATATATATATATATACTTTATATATATATATATATATATATATATATATATATATATGTATATATATATATATATATATATATATATATATATATATATACTTTATATATACTTTATATATATATATATATATATATATATATATATATACTTTATATATACTTTATATATATATATAGAGAGAGAGAGAGAGAGAGAGAGAGACAGAGAGAGAGAGAGACAGAGAGAGATAAAGAGAGAGGGAGAGATGAACAGACATACAGAAATAGATAGATAGATATGTAGGTAGGTAGGTAGGTGGGTAGGTAGGTAAGTAGGTAGATAGGGGGACAGATAGATAAAACAGCAATCCTACAGTGCCCATAGATAGGTAGATAAACATACGCATCACTGCAGTAATGTACTGCTTGTCCAGTCACAGTTGGTAGAAAAATAACTAGATTGATAGATAGATAGGCGGACAAATATAGCACAGTAGACAGAAAGATAGATAAAAAAAAATATAAAAAGAACCTTTACACTAAACAGGTATATTTCTGTCACTAAGTTTACCTTTGGGGCGACAGGTAGACAGAGATAGAGAAATAGATAGATACACAGATAGATAAATAGGCATATATATATATATATATAGAAACACCTTATGTAAAAAAGGAAGTACACTTGAGCCACTGAGTTGTTGACCATTAGCAGACAGGTAGATAGACAGACACAAATAGATAGATTGACAGACA
>NC_137021.1:5310000-5315000 GCF_032717465.1 Coenobita brevimanus
TGCCTTCTTCCTTAAAAAAAAAAAAATGCTGGACGAAGATGTTTCCAAAACTCTTCGTCCATTATTTCATAATGGAAAGTCTTCAAAGGAGTCTGTTATCTCCTTCAGGGTGTCTCAAGAAATAGATACAAAGTGTTCGAGAAATAGATACAAAATGCTCAAGAAATAGATAAAAAATGCTCAAGAAATATGTAGGAAATGCTCAAGAAATAGATATAAAATGCTCAAGAAATCGATACAAGATTCTCAAGAAATGGATACAAAATGGTCACGAGGTACAAAGTGCTCAAGAAATAGATACAAAATGCACAAAAAATAGATACAAAATGCTCAATAGATACAACATCTCTAAGAAATAAATGGAAAGTGCTCAAGAAATAGATACAAAATGGTCAGTAGATACAAAATGGTCAAGAAATAGATACAAAATGCTCAGTAGATACAAAATGCTCAAGAAATAGATATAAAATGTTCAGTAGATACAAAATGCTCAAGGAATAGATACAAAATGCTCAGTAGATACAGAATGCTCAAGAAATAGATACAAAATGCTCAGTAGATACAAAATGCTCAATAGATACAAAATGCTCAAGAAATAGATACAAAATGCTCAAGAATAAATACAAAATGCCCAAGAAATATTTTCAAAATGCTCAAGAAATAGATTCAAAATGCTCAAGAAATAGATACAAAATGCTCAGGAAATAGATACAAATGCCCCGCCGGATTGAAGAGGTTAATGACTGACGTAATAGCATACTAACCACGATTGCCGAATGAGGACGTGAAAGTACAGTGTCCCAAAACCCATCGTCCAGGGTTCAGAATGTATAGTTCACGAAGAGGTAACGAACGAAACGAATATATATATATATATTTTTCTCTGCTTTCCTTCCTTTTATTTATTTTTTTCTTTTTTCCTTTTTCTTTTCCTTCGTTTTTCTTTCTTTACCTTCTACTCTTTTTCTTTTTTCATTTCCCTTTCCATTTCTGTTTTCTTTTTCCTTTTTCTTTTCCTTGCCTCATTTCTTCTTTTCCTTTTTTTTCTTTCCTTCCATTTTTTCTCCCCTTTTCCTTTTCTCTTTTTCCTCCTCCTGTTTTCCTTCTCTTCTCATTTTCCCTTTTTTTCCTTTTTTCATTTTCTCTTTCCTTTCCTTTTTTCGTTTTCCCTTTTCTTATTTTCCTTTTTTTTTTTCCTTCGTGGGTGCCTGTACGGTGCTTGTCCAAACCCGGGCTATAAAAGAGAGACGTAGAAGATGCCTAGTCACCTGCCCAGCTTTTGTGTTTAGTTTGTGGTATTTGCTTATTGCGGGTTCTTGGGCTAGGTCAGTGTTCTTGGCGGGAGGAGGAGGAGAAGGAGGAAGAGGAGAGGGAAGGGAGGTGAGGTAGAGGAGGAAGAGGAGAAGGAGGAGGAGGAAGAGGATAGGGAAGAGGGGTGGGGTAGAGGAGGAAGAGGAGTAGGAGGAGGAGGAAGAGGATAGGGAAGGGGAAGGTGGGTGGGGTAGAGGAGGAGGAGAAGGAGAAGGGGAAGAGGATAGGGAAGGGGAGGGGGAGGGTGGTGTAGAGGAGGAAGAGGATTAGGAGGAGAAGGAGAAGGGGGAAGAGGATAGGGAAAGGGAGGGGGAGGGTGGTGTAGGGGAGGAGGAGGAGAAGGGAGAAGAGGATAGGGAAAAGGGGGGGGGTAGAGGAGGAAGAGGAATATGAGAAGGAAGAGGAGGAGGAGGTAGGAGAAAAGGGAGAGAGAGGGAAAAGGGGAAAGGGAGGGGAGGGTGGAGTAGAAGAGGAGGGAGAAGGACGAAGAGTGAGGGGGATAAGGGAGGGTGAGGAGAAAAAGGGAAGGGGATCGGAGAAGGGGAGGAGGGAAAGGAAGAAGAGGAGTAGGAATAGGAAGAGAAGTAGGAGGGGGGAAGAGGAGGCAGAAGAGGAGAAGAAGGGGGAAATTGATGATGATGATAACGATGATGATGATAATGATGATGGTTTCACAAATTAAATCCCTTCAATCAGGCGGCTTATTTTTATGTCATTATTTCCAGACGATATTAATCACCTAAGATTATATATTTTTGAACTGTCAGATTTCGATATAACCTTAATTCTACTTTTATGGGGGTCTCCTAAGCTAAGAAATAAATAAATAAATAAATAAATAAATCGTCCAGAAAGACAATACTTAAATGAAAAGTAATTCCTCGTGTTAAGAGTTACGATCAATTCCTTGTCATAAGCAAGATCTTTATTTGTAGGAGGAACAAGAGATGGGAGGATTTTGCTCTCTTCTTGCCTCGTCCTTCATGCAGAAAAAAATCTTGGTAAGTTTGTAATTTTTTGCTGCAAGAATAAGGGACGTTGAGAGAATCAGCACACCCCTTTCCTTGTCTGTCTATCCATGTCTGTCTGTTTATATGTATCTTTATCTATTTATCTTTATCTATCTATCTAAAGCCAGACGCCTTATTCTCGTATTGATGGGCCAGAAACAGTTTGCCCCCATATCACTCCACCGTATCTCTCCATCTCATCCATGACTTCCCCTTCATCTCACTCTCATACACTCTTCTAGTCAGCCTCTCATTTTCCGTCCTCTCCACATGGCCAAACAGTCTCAGAGTATATTTCGTAACGCTTTCAGTCAAATCCACATTACTCAAAAAAAAAAAAAAAAAAAAAAAAGTTACCAAAAGATATTATTGATCGTAAGATTTTTTTTTCACTTTCCTATGTCCTGAAAAAAATAATCATGGTTATAACAAGGAATTAGTAAGTTAATTTTAGCAATTTTTTTCCTTTTCATGGTAAGTTGTTCTTTCCCTTGTGATGATAAATTGGTTTTTGCACTCTTGTTGTTCTTGTGTTGGTATTTTTTTTTTCCTTGTGATGGTAAATTAGAATTTGTACTCTTGTTTCCTTTGTTCCTCCACGAAGAAAGATATATATATATATATATATATATATATATATATATATGATGGGAAATTAGTAGTAAGTTGATATTTACACTCCTGTTTTCCTTGCAATGTTAAGGTGGTTTTTACACTCATGTTTTCTTTGTCCCTCCTCGAGCAAGAACAAATCATTGTTACGACAGGCAATTGGTCGTAAATTTGTTTATGAATCTCGGGACTACAGGGAGGGGTGAGAGGGGCAGGGTCCAGTTTCACCTTCAGCATCAGCAACAATGTTGTGGGAGTTGCAGGAGGAAACACAAGATTTTCCAGCTCCTTCTAATATCTCGTGTTTGGAAGCCACCAACTCGTTTCGAAACCACCATAAAATTCCCCTTGAAAACCACCAAATATCTCTCTGGAAACGATAAAAAATCTCGAAACCACACACACACACACACACACACACACACACACACACACACACACACACACACACACACACACACACACACACACACACACACACACACACAGAATCATGCAATCTCTCTCTCTCTCTCTCTCTCTCTCTCTCTCTCTCTCTCTCTCTCTCTCTCTCTCTCTCTCTCAAACCACGCTTCATTAGCTCGAAACACTGGCTTGACTGGAACCTGTTTTTCCTTGACCTCAAATAACTCGGCCCTTTCTCCTCTTCAAACACGTCTCCCCTCAGTCCACCACTCCTTCTTGGCTGCTGTGCGTGTCCCTAATGCTACTGCTTTTGAGTTTGGCATAGGTCAGGGTACAGTTGAGCTCAGTAGGTCTTTGACACCCTCGAAACCGTGCCAGCTTCTTTGCTTCTCTTCACGTTATCTCGAGGCGTGTCAAAGCCCTTTACTTCATTCTCCGTCTCACAACCTTTTTTTTACTCCTTTCACAGCATCTCAAAACCGTGTCAAAACCTACTACTACTGTACTTTCACGCTATCAGAACCGTGTCAAAGCTTAATGTATCTTCCACACTACCAAAACCGTGTCAAACCCTACTACTTCACTCACACTGTCTCAAAACCATTTCAAAACCGTGTCAAAATCTAGTAGTTCACTCACATTATCTCAAAACCATGTCAAAACCTGCTATTTCTTTCACACGAACTCAAAACCATGTCAAAACCTGTTTCGTCTCCTCACAGTACCTCAATGCCGTCAGAACCAATCATATTTTTCACAGTGCCTCAAAACCGTGTCAAAACCAATTATATATTCCACACTAACTCAAAAAAAAAAAAAAAGTGTCAGAAATTACTACTTCTCTCACATTATCTGAGAATCATGTCAAATCTTACTACTACTTTCACCTTATCTCAAAACCGAGTCAAAACCTATTACTGGTTTCATATTTTTTCAATTCCATAAAAAAAAATATTACTCTTTTACACTCTCAAAACCATACCAAAATCTGAAGAGATATTGTCGACAGCTTCAGTCTAGTGACGTATTTATTCTTTTTATTTTTTCTCTCTCTCTTTTCCTTTTGTTGCTGTACCCAGACGAAATTATTTAGTTGTTTAGCTGACTTTTCAGACAGGATTAGTTAATTATAGCCTTCATCAACGCCCACAGTATGCTAGGTCTCTCCGAAGCCAAACAGAATAGTCTGGGGAATTACTAAATAAAAACGTTATTAAAGTAAAGAGGTTAAACACCAGTGCTCGGGGTGGAGATGGTTTGCTGTGGACAGAATTACATTTACACGGAAAATATAAATATTAATAATAATGATAATGATGATGATAATAATAATAATAATGATAATAATAATATTAATTTTGTATATCGAGCGGACACGGATAATTAAGAAAATCAGATCGTTTCAGTAATTCGAAGCAGGAAACATAGATGAGTCACTGACCCAAGGGGTTTTATTTTGTATTTATGATGATGGTGATGATGATTATTATTGTTGTTATTTTTATTATTATTATCATTATTGTTATTATTATTTCTATGTTTTATTTTTTACTTTTGCAACCCCCTGATATGACCTCCAGAGATCTGTTTTCCATATGCGACAACACAGGAGTTATGCACGAATCAAGCCACTCGCCAGCTCAGTAAAGTCGTCTCAAGTAG
>NC_137021.1:5320000-5322500 GCF_032717465.1 Coenobita brevimanus
TCGAGCTATTATTTCATCAAACTCATACCAGACGATTTTATTCAGCTAAGTCGAAAGGATAAGAATGTTAAGATGATTGAAACTCTCAGGGCCGACCAACTTCTGGTTTATATTTAGGTAAAACTAAATGATTTAATTAAGCTGAGAGTGAGTCATTCCAGGCTAAGTGTCATAAAACCCTCATAAATCCCACCTTCATTAGAACACCTTTCCTAAGTTGTGTTCAGTCGTTTCCTCTGTAACTAGAATCAGCGAAATACGTCCTTGGGTTGAAGAGGTTAATTTTTATTTTTTCATCATAAAACTGTTGTGGTCTCGACAGCAGTTAATTACTATCCGGGGTCACTTTGTTCTCTCTTATTTTTCATTTTAAGTTCATTATTTTTCTTATGTGTATTTATTTATTGGTAGATAAGTTGCTGTGGTCCCAGTAGCTCATCTGTGCGTGAACCCGGTGGACTGCAGCCTAATGTTTCCCTCTCTGCATTCCAACATCCTCCTTTTGGACGATAGGACATGAGGTGAAGGACGTTTGTGTACTGTAGGGGGCAGTGGAGCCGCCTGGTTGATATGTCGATGCCACTTCACGAAGGCGTCCCTTTCCCGCACAGCTGTATTAGTAAACATAATATCCTCACTAATTTCTGTGTGTGAAGTGTTTATTAGCAATGGAGTGAAGATAAAGAGGATCAACAAGCAATCTTATGCGCAGCCCCGACGCCAGAAGGTTTATGTATGCGACCTTAGTGACGTTTACATGAACTGAGTGTGGTAGGTCAGTGTTGTAGCTTTGGGTCTTCCCTCTTGTTTCGTCTCTTCTAGGTCAATCTCTTTGCCTTTGGTCTTCTCTCTTGTTACTCCTCTTCTTGGTCATTGTCTTTGCATCTGGTCTTCCCTCTTGTTACTCCTCTTCTTGGTCAGTGTCTTTGCTTTTGGTCTTCCCTCTTGTTTCATCTCTTCTAGGTCAGTCTCTGCCTTTGGTCTTCCCTCTTGTTTCTCCTCTTCTTGGTCATTGTCTTTGCTTCTGGTCTTCCCTCTGTTTCACCTCTTCTTGGTCAGTGTCTTTGCTTTCGGTCTTCTTGTTTCTCCTCTTCTTGGTCAATGTCTTTGCCTTTGGGCGTCCCTCTTGTTTCTCGTCCTGTTCCTCTTGTAATATCTTCGTTTTCCTTATGTTGGATTTGGTTTTCCTCTTGCATTGTCTTTCTTTTCTTTACGTTGTGTATGCTTTTCCTCTTTTGTTTTCTTCCGTTTCTCATTTTTGGCCCAAGTTATTTTTACATGAACTGGGTGTGAGTCAGTGTCTTAAGTTCTAGTCTTCCATCTTGTTTCTCTTCATACCCTTCATGCATTTCTTGATTTTTCTTACTTTGGATCTGTTGTTCGTCTTATATTTCTTGTTTTTCCCCCTTCCCCTCCTCCATTTTTTTTTATTTTTTCTCTCTCTTACTCAGGATCTGCTGTTCGTCTTATATTTCCTGTTTATCTTCTTTCCCCTCTTGCTTTTCCTTTTTTTTTTCTTACATTAGATCTGCTGTTCGTCTTATATTTCTTGTTTTTCTACTTTCCCCTCTTGCATTTTCTTCGTCTTCCTCGCGCTGGATCTGCTCTGCGTCTTATAGCCTCGTCATTTTTAGGCCAAGTGACGTTCATTGGCCTGAGTGTGGTAGGTCAGTATTTAGTCCTCCCTCCTATTTCTCGTCTTGTGTATTCTTAATTTTACGAGAGTTACTACTGCTTTAATGTTTTCCTCGTTTTAAATGCTTTTCCTCTCTCTCTCTCTCTCTCTCTCTCTCTCTCTTGTGTTTTCATCATTTTACCTGACTTGGCACCACATCATAGTTCTATTTTTGCTCATATTTCTTCATTAGTCTCATTTTTTTCATTTTACCTGTGATGGCCTCTTTGTTCCTCTTGCTTCACTCTTCTCTTAATTTCTGCTCAGGTATTAGTCATCTCTGCCCTTCTCATTGCCTTTCCTGCTCTAGCTTTCCTCGTTTCACCTGCGTTATTAGGAAAGGGGTATATGGAAACGGACCTTTGTGTGTGTGTGTGTGTGTGTGTGTGTGTGTGTGTGTGTGTGTGTTTGTTTTGGGGTTGGTCTCTGCTCGAAGCCCAGGGGAGACCTTTATATTGCCTTTTTATTCGTCGTTCGTCAGCTTAATTGTCGTGGTGTTGTTTTGCGTAATGTATATGTTCTTTTACGTCTTTCCATGGAGGTGCACTTCCTAGAGAGAGAAAGAGAGAGAGAGAGAGAGAGAGTGTGTGTGTGTGTGTGTGTGTGTGTGTGTGTGTGTGTGTGTGTGTGTGTGTGTGTGTGTGTGTTTATGTGTCCTCTCCTTAACACCTTCTCTGACTTGCATTCTTGGCCTACAATACTCCCTCGCATCTCGGCTTTAAAATCTTTCTGTGCATCCGTAAATCTTACCCCTGCCTCACTCCCCTGCCACCCTTCCCTGCCTCACTTCCCTGCCTCACTCCCCTGCCTCCCATCCCTGCCTCA
>NC_137021.1:5325000-5410000 GCF_032717465.1 Coenobita brevimanus
CTCTTCCCTCCTCCCCATTCTCCCTCCCCCTCTTCCTCCTCTTCTCCTTTTCCTGCCCTTCACGTATGCTTCCCATCCCTTCTTCCTTTCCCTTCTCCCTCCCTCCCTTCTCCCTCCCTCCCTTCTCCCCACATCCATCATACGTCCCAATCCCTACTCCCCCATCTATCCTCTTCCCTCCTCCCAATCCTCCCTCCTCCCAATCCCTACACCCCCATGCATCCTCTTCCCTCCTCCCAATCCTCCCTTCTCCCCATCCCCCTTCCCTTCCCTTCATCCATGCCTGTCCCGTCCGTCGTCATGTATACGGCCTTCATTAGATTAACCCTTTCATTCCGGCGACTTTTTAATTTTTTTCTTTTGTAGTTCCACAGGATTTTTTTTTTTCAACGTAAGAAAGGCCTCGTGTGGAAGGGGTTGATCTAAAATTATCCCATTGAATTCAGTGACTCATTTTTATTTTTTTGTGATTTTTCTTATTCTTGTAATTTGTTTTCGTTTATTTTGGTGACTTTTTTTGTTTATTCTGATGGCTTGTTTTTGTTTATTCAGGGTGACTTGTTTTTGTTTATAATGGTGACTTGTTTTTGTTTATTCAGGGTGACTTGTTTTTGTTTATTCTGGTGACTTGTTTTTGTTTATTCTGGTGACTTGTTTTTGTTTACTCTGGTGACTTGGTTTTGTTTACTTTGGTGACTTGTTTTTGTTTACTCTGGTGACTTGTTTTTGATTACTCTGGTGACTTGTTTTTGATTACTCTGGTGACTTGTTTTTTGTTTACTCTGGTGACTTTTTTGTTTATTCTGGTGACTTTTATTTTGGTGACTTTTTTGTTTACTTTGGTGACTTGTTTTTGTTTATTTTGTTGGCTGTTTATTCTGGTGGCTTTTTTTTGTTTATTCTGGTGACTTGTTTTTGTTTATTCTGGTGACTTTTATTTTGGTGACATTTTTGTTTATTCCGGTGATTTATTTTTTTTTCTGGTGACTTGTTTTTGTTTATTCTGGTGACATTTTAGTTTTTTCTGTTGACACTTTTTTTTTTTTTAAATTTTGGGTGATTTGTTTTCTTTATTCAGGTAATTTTTTTTTTTTTTGGTTTATTTTGACTTACGTTTATTCATGTAACTTATTTATGTTTATTATAGTGACTTTTTTTCCTGCGTATTTTCATCTAATTTCATTCAGTGTAGGAAAGGCCTCTCGAATGAAAGAGGTTGATGAAGGCTATATCTTAACTTTTTTCCCAGCTCGATAATTTTCCCCCCCAAGCTAAATGGGGGAGTTAGAATGTAGCAGAAATAAAATGTTAAATACGTCAGGTTATTGGAAGGGTTAATTAAATCGTTTGGCGTTAGTAAGAATGAAATAAAAAAATACATATCATAAAGTTGGAGAGGTTATTAGAGCTTTTTTGACCCTAGCCCTGTTTTTGTTACCAGACCTATTATTAAACCCATTGGAATTTCTACCACAGCCCTATTTCTAACTTCTATCTTGTTTCTAACCCCAGCCCCATTTCTAACTCCTGCCCTGTTTTTAACCTCAGCCCTATTTCTGACCTTAGCCCTATTTCTGACCTCAGCCCTATTTCTGACCTCAGCCCTATTTTTGACCTCAGCCCTATTTCTAACCTCAGCCCTATTACTAACCCAAGCCCTGTTTCTAACCCAAGCCTTATATCTAATCCCAACCCTATTTTTGTTAACCTTAGCTCTGTTTCTAAACCCAGTTCCCTGTCATTCCTCCCATGACACTCCCAAGCCTTTAAAAAAATTATTGTCCACAGCTCTTTTCTCCAGCCTTTAGTCCAGCCCTTCCCAGCTCTCTGCCCTTCTCCTGCCCCCTCAACCCTCAGCCCTTCTTTCTTTCCCAGGCCATAGTCCTACCTCCACCCCAGCCCTTAGCTCTTAGGTCTCCCACTCGCCCTGATAACAACATTACACCCCTCTCCCAAGTCTTTTGCTCCCAGCCACTCCCTCCTTCTTCCCAGCCCTAAAACAATTACCTTTCCTCCCCAGCCCACATCCCCCCCTCTACACCCCTCATGCTCAGCCTTTACCCCTCCCTAGTCCAGCCCTATGCCCTTACCCCCTTTTCCCACTCCTACCCCAGCCAGCCCTTAGCCCTTACTCCCTTTTCCTAGCCTCTCCTTCCACCCCTACCAGTCCTTATCCTCCCCCTCATTCCAAGCTCCCTCTCCCACCCCTACCAGTCCTTATCCTCCCCCTCATTCCAAGCCCCTCTCCCACTCCTACCAGTCCTTATCCTCCCCCTCATTCCAAGCTCCCTCTCCCACCCCTACCAGTCCTTATCCTCCCCCTCATTCCAAGCTCCCTCTCCCACCCCTACCAGTCCTTATCCTCCCCCTCATTCCAAACTCCCTCTCCCACCCCTACCAGTCCTTATCCTCCCCCTCTTTCCTAGCTCCCAGCCCTCCCAGCAGCCCTGATAACGACCCTGCTCCCTGCCGCCACTCCCCTGCTTTGCATTTTATCTGCCTACATTGTTGTGACCAGGGCAGCTATTCACAAAGCCTCTTACCCAGTTCCTGCGGTGAACAAAATCTCCTTTCCGGTTCATTTTCATCGGGGAACATTTTGCTTCGACCTGTTCTTTCAATTTGATGTTCCCTCTGGTTGGTTACAGTGTGTTGGATACCTGCTGGAACGAAGGTACAGGTGTAATTAATCAGACTAATACGCTGGTTAAGCATATGAATTTTTATAAATACGGGAGGAGAATACTATTTTTTTTTTTTTAACTAGTTGGTGCGCTGAATGTAAAGAAAACGGCTATTAATACGCTTAGGGTGTTATTAAAGTAAATAGGACGGTTAAAAATACGCATAGGGCTTTATTAAGGGTAAAAATGGCGGTTATTAATACGCTTGGGGCTTTATTAAGAGTAAATATGGCGGCTGTTAATACATTTAGGATTTAGTAAGAGTAAATATGACCGACATTAATATATTTTTTATGCAGAGAAGAAGGAACCAAAGACCAGAAGCCCGCAAGATTGTTCCCTGCAAGAAAAAAACAAGATAACAGAGAGTCAAATTCAAGCTATGTTAATTTTGAGATGCCTGGAGACACTGCTTTATTAATGGTAAATAGAACAGTTATTGGTCTATGAAACTGCTTTATTAATGGTAAATAGAACAGTTATTGGTCTATTTTCATTACCAAGGAAACAAGGTAATATAAGGAGATAGGTATATGTAGACGAGATACTGAGGAAGCAAGGTAAGATGTAGAGGTGGATGTACGCAAGGTAATCTAAGGAAATAAATACAGAGGAGCTATTGAGGAAACAAGTAATGTGATGAGGTGGATATGTTGTGTGAAGATGCAGGTGTTGTATTTATGAATATGCATCGGTAATTAATGTTAGAATATTGTTTATAAATAGGGTTAGGAAGTTAAATGCTGGGTAGTTACTTATTTAATCTCTAAAATCGAACATCATTTTGTAATTATTTTTATTGATTCTTAGCGATCTTACAGAAATTGGGAAAGTTCAGTATACTGCTAGGATTAATGAAGGCTGTAGCTAATCCCTCTAACTTGAAAAATCCCTCCAGTCCTAAATATAATCACCGAGGCTGGGATTTTCGTCGGTTAAGGAAGCTCCCTAACACCTCTTCCTTAGTGATTTATTTCTGGATATGGCCTGGTAATATCATTTTGTACGTTATTTATGCAGAGTATGGTGATATGGGAAGGATTTATGTAACAGAATAGGTCAGTAAGGTGTAATACGCAAAATAAATCGCTTAGGAAAAGGTGTTAGGGAGCTTCCTCAACCCACGAGAATATGCGTCCACGAGAGAGCAAGAGTGAGAAACATCACATACTCGATCTGAATGAATTAAGGCAGAAAATCGCGAAAGGGTTAATATTCGAAAAGGGGTATTTCTGTGACCTGCACCTTCCATTTTCACGTTAATACTCATTGTTTATTGTTTCTTTCACGGCATTGTTACCTCTTGCCATGGAGCCGCGGTGGCCTGGTGACAGCGTGTTTGCCTTGCGATTTACGTGTACCTCGAGTCTTTGAAGTTTGATACCTATAACAGTGGCGGATATTGAAAGTAGTTGGTAGTAGTATGTTCTTTAATATGGTTGCACACACACACACACACACACACACACACACACACACACACACACACACACACACACACACACACACACACACACACACACACACACACACACACCATTACGAACTTACCTTCTCACACCCACTGCTCTCACCAAAGAAAATTGTGTGGTGGTTTTTGCACTGTCCTGGAAACTCATTGTATAGAGAAAAGAAATACTGTGAATAATTTGAAGTATGTGAAGTGGTGTGGTGTGGTGTACTGTGCTCATGCCCCCCCCCCCTGCCCCCTTCACCATCTGAGAGCCATCTGTCACATCTCACTTGACTCTCCTTGCCTTCAGTAAACAAGTCCATACCTACAGATTTGCTTACACTTAAAATTCTCCCCTTAAATACGAAGCCTTTTTTTTTTTTTTTTTTTTTTTTTTTTTTTTTTTTTTTACTACCACCAGACTTGACTTGCTTCCACTAGACTTTAATTTGCTACCACATCCCACATGACTCACTCGACTCTCGGGGCCGCAAGAAGTCAACTCCATCCCTCGAACTTGGCCTGTACTCTGAATTTTCCCCTTCTTCCCAAGTATGTTATTTGTATTTCATTTTTGCGACTGCCAGGTGATTTATTTATTTTTATTTTATTTTTATATATTTGTTTATGCTTAGATTAGGAGAGATTTTATTATTTTTTTTTTTTATTTACACCATGGACGCTGCTTAGGACATCAGCAGTATCAGTAACCACCCGATACTCAGAACAGTAGCTACGACAACAAACACATCAGTAATGACAGCAAGAACAAAAATAGCTACAACAAAACACAACCACCACCACCACCACCAAAAACAGCAGCAGCAACAGCAACAACAACAACAACAACAACAACAACCGATTTTTAGTATTATCCTCGAAAAAAAAAAAAAGGATAAGAAAAAATGTTAGTCGTTCCTCGTGCTCCTTCTCCTCCCACTCAGGGCACAGTGGGTTCGTAAATTCAGAGTCTCATTTCCAAGAAGAAACCCTTGTGTCCGTTCATTGGTGAAGGAGGAGGAGGACGAGGAGGACTACAACAAGGAGGAGGAGGAGGAGGAGGAGGAAGAGGAGGAGGAGGAGAATAATGATAGTAATACGAATAACAACAACAATAGTAGCAGTAGTAGCAGCAGCAGCGGTATAGTAGTAGTAGTAGCAATAATAATAATAATAATAATAGTAGTAGTAGTAGTAGTAGTATAACAATAAGTAAACACTGAAAAAAATACCCTTATCCCATTAACACATCCCCTTGAGTGACCGGGATTCGATCTTGCGTCCTTACAATTAGCAGATCCTTCACGAGAATAATAAAGAATAGTATGGCAGTTTGACCTGGGGTGGGGAGGGGACGGGGGACTTATCAAAGGACGGGTGGGGAGAACGGACACAACTCTCTCTCTCTCTCTCTCACCCACGGTATCAGCCACCACCGATAACGCCTCATTGATAAGGCCAGCGTCACAACATTGCTCTAAATACTATACGTCTCTCTCTCTCTCTCTCTCTCTCTCTCTCTCTCTCTCTCTCTCTCTCTCTCTCTCTCTCTCTCTCAGCGGAGTGTTTATAGTGAGCTGTTCCTTTGACTCTCTTTTTAATGGCTTCTTGTTAGTGTTTATTGCTGCTGTTGAGGTATGATGGTATTGCTAGTGTCAGTGTTATGGTGGTGTTAATTCTGGTGTTATTTTTATGGTGGTGTTATTCCGGTGTTATTTTTATGGTGGTGTTATTCTGGTGTTATTTTTTAGGTGTTATTGTGCTGTTATGGTGTTCCTGTTTTGTTATGTAGATGGTTTTGTAGGTATCCTTGTATTCTGTGAGTGTAAATGTTATGCTGTTGTACTGGTGTTATTACCTCCACTAATGAAGTAGGAGGATTTTATGTATTCAGGAATGGTTGTCTGTTTGTTTGTTTGTCCACACGATATCTCCAAAAGTTCACACTGAATTTCAATGAAATTTTGTGAAAGGGTTGGCCATGGACTAAAGAAGGAATTGATTAAATTTGGGGACAGATCCAGATCCTATGTATCCCGCACAATATCTCCAAAAGCTCTCAGTGAATTTCAATATATTTTGTGGAAGAGCTGGCCTTGAGTCAAGGAACAATTGATTAAATTCGGGGGGCGGATCCGGATCCTATGTATTTCACACAATATCTCCACGGATCCGGATCCGGATCCTTTTTAATGGCAGTGGCATTGGCGGAGGTATGCGCTTTCTGAGGGCTCTCTAGTTATTTGTTTTGGTTATTGTTATAATTTGTTCTGTTGTAAAGCTGCAGTTACTGGTGTTGTGATTGTTATTGTTAGTGTTATTGTGACTAATGTTATGATAGCGTTAAGGTGCTACTTTAATATTTTACGTTGTGGTGTTATTGTGGTGTTAATGAGGTGTTAATTGCGTCATTGGGATGTTATTGTAGTGGTAGTGTTGTTATTGTGGTGTTTTCCATGGCTGCCAAGAAGGAGGAAGAGGAAGAGGGGAAGGAAGAGGAAGAGGAGGAAGATCAGGAGAGGAAGAAGAAGAAGAAGAAAAGAAGAAGAAGAAGAAGAGGAGGAGGAGGAGGAGGAGGATAAAAAAAGAAAGAGAAGAGGAGGAGGAGGAGGATAAAAAAAGAAAGAGAAGAGGAAGAGGAGGAGGAGGAGGAGGAAAAAAAGAAAAATAAAGAAAAACAGAAGAAAGAAGCGTCGTCTGTTGCGTCACCTCATTCGATGTTATCAGACACTTTAGAGTTTTATTATTCCGTTTGGAGTGTCTTGAGTGTGAGGTGCGGAGGGGGGCAGGGGAAGGAGTCGTACTGGTGGTCGTCGGGGTCGTTTGGGAGGAAGGGGAGCTGGGGAAGGGGTCGTGCTGGTGGTGTGGTCGTAGGGGTGGTCGTTTGGGAGGAAGGGGAGCAGGCGTCGCGGTTCTTTGGGAGGGAGGGAAGTGTTTGTGTTGGTGGTGGTTTGAGAGGAAGGGAAGTGGTCGTGATGGTGGTCGTGGTGGTGGTACTTTGGGAGGAAGGGAAGTGGTTATTGTGGTCGTGGTGGTCATTGGGGAGGAGAGGATGCGGTTGTGGTGGTGGTGGTCGTTTAAGAGGAAGGAAAGTGGTGGTGATAGTAGTCGTTTAGGAGGAAGGGAAATGGTGGTGATAGTAGTCGTTTAGGACGAAGGAAAGTGGTGGTGATAGTAGTCGTTTAGGAGGAAGGGAAGCGGTTGTCGTGAGGAGGGGAAGAGGTCTTAGTGTTGGTCGTTTAAGAGGCGGAGTCGTGTTTTAATTGACTTCAGAAATTTCCTTGCACCACTTCCTTAGCGATTTATTATGCACACAACAACACAGAGAGGTCTTCTTTCATCTAAATAAAAATTGTTCATGGTACGG
This sequence comes from Coenobita brevimanus, assembly GCF_032717465.1. Taxonomy (NCBI): domain Eukaryota; kingdom Metazoa; phylum Arthropoda; class Malacostraca; order Decapoda; family Coenobitidae; genus Coenobita; species Coenobita brevimanus. The sequence continues at coordinate 5,332,505 of NC_137021.1, forward strand.
TAACAAGACAAAAAGAAGACGACAGAGTTCTGAGGGGAAATAATTTATATCCTTTGTACGACTCGAGGTTAGTCATCCGCTGAATTACATCATTAAAAGATAGGTATTAGCCGTCTTATGGTACCGCCCTTTCATTATGTGTCCTCGTTGCCAGACCAACATAATGTAATCTTAACAGACTAACCTTACCCTGACAGTAACCTAACCTAACCAAACCTGACCCCAACAGACTAAACTAATCCAACCGACAGACAAACTTAATTTAGCCTAATCTTTACCTCCAGCCCTAACAGACCATCCTAGTCTAGCCTAATCTCTACACCAAACCCTAACAGACCAGCGTAATCTAGCCCAACCTCTACAAACCTGACCTAACTCAGACCCTCCTGGAAAAGAAAACGCGGCCAAATGGACTACAGTTCAGAAATATACGAGGCTATTCTGTCTCGGGCCAGCCTCCCATCAGCCGCGTCTCCCTGGCTGCCTCGGCGTTTTTATTTCTAGGATATTGTGCCGAGTCAGCTACATGTAAATTCTTTGAGAGAGTGAATTAGGGTGGGCGGCGCGTACAAAGAGGGAAGGGAGGGCGGCGTTCCAGAAACTACGTGGTGTGGTTCTGGGAAGGCCTGGGTAAATCATCCTGGCTGCTTGGCTGTCTGGGAGGCTAAGCTGCAGCCGTAATTGTTCCTAAGTCTGTTATTGCCGTAATTACATAATTGCTTGGCCAACACTCTTTATTGTTTCGTGCTAGGAAGAGAAGTTATACATAAGCCGTTACTTGGAATTCGTATAGCTTATGTATACAGAAAAAGACGAAAGTTGCGTGTAGATAGATAGATAGATAGATAGTTATAGATAGATATAAAATAGGGCAGAAGCTGATATGTGGAAGAGGGAAGGTCTGTTTTATGCACCAATTACAGGCCGTGGCCATGTCCCAAAAATCAGTTGGTAGGCGTTTATGAGGGCAAATTACAGGGAAGGTAAACGGTAGCATGGCAGCAGACTCACCACACTGCCCCACACGCCGCCCCACGCACCTCAGGGGGGAGGGGTGGGGGGAGATAGCGAGAGAGGGGTAAAGAGAGGGGTAGGTGGCTTCCTTCCTCCCCTCATCGGCACTCCTCCATCTGCAACATTCCCAGAAATAACAGCATTCCATCCCCTCTTCACCGTACCCCACTTATCCCATGTCTTTCCGCCTCACTTTAACCCCTCCCCTCCTCTCTTCTCTTACCTCAGCACCTCCTTAACCCTGCCCTAGTACCCGCACCACTTACCCGCCATTGCCTTGTTAATTACACGGCCAGCGACATACACAATCTTTGAGGAATAGTGTGGTTGAGAGGGCAGTCCGCTTATGGTGCTGCGTTTAACTCCCTCAATTCCATTACGCATTATTTTTATTTATTTATTCATTTAATTTTTGACACCACCAGATGATTATGCTCAGATCAGGGGAGACTTTAGATTGTGGGGTGAAATTTCTGTTCATTATTAACCCCTTTACTAGTTAAGATCCTTACTGATTTGAATAAAAATCGTCTGGAGGTAACAAGAATAAATTACAGAAAATGTCTTTGGATGGAAAGGAGCCAAAACATTAATCGTAAAGGGGAAGACAAGACTCTTTTTTTTTTCTTCTTTCTTTCCTTTTTTTTTTTTTTTTTTTTTTTTTTTTTTTTTTGAGATACTTGCTGAAGGATGGAGGGAAAGTAGAACGTGTCTGTATCTGTATCACTGCCGACCACTCTCTTTAATATGAGATGCAGACAGATCAGTTTTAATATATATTTATAATCGTTCTAGAGTTGTCCGTAAAATATAAGCGGCGTCCTCTCCCTTTCCCCCCCTTGCTTGCCCTCCTGCCTAACACTCTGACCCTAAGCTGAAATTGACCCACAGATTTTGAAGTTTGAAGAAAGTACTGATTTTATACAAGTTTCTGGTGATCTTAGAGTGATTTTAATAAGACCATAGTCAGATATAGTTCATGCTTTCTCTATAATGTACTGATTTGGATAATTTAATGGTTGGAAATTTATTAGTTCCTTGTAAATATTAATAGATAGATAAGTAAGTAGATAAAGTGAATAGGTAGGTTAGTGGATAGGTAAGTAAATTGAGAGGGAAAGAGAGAGATAAGGGGATAGATGAATAAAGTGGTTAGATAGATAAATCGAGAGAGAGAGAGAGAGAGAGAGAAAGGGGATATTGATGTAGAATTAAAAGCTGTACCTCTTGTTTGTTAATGCTGCTGTTTTTTTTTTTTTTTTTTTATAATCGCTGTAAGTGTCATTAAAGATAGCTCAAACTTTCTCTCATTATTGATTATTTTCTTTATCTTTTCAGGTAAGTTGGATTCTTCTCTGGCTGTGCAGCAGAACCTGTAAGTATAAGAACACGTAGCGTCTTATTATCGTGGGTAAAGAAAGCTCCCTAACACTTTTTCCATGGCAGTTTCTTTTCTTGGATATGTGTGGTTAATATCCTTTTGTACGTTATTTATGCAGAGTATGGAGATATTAGAACGTTTTATGCAATACAGATTGACTGTAAAATGTCTGTCTGTCTATCTGTCTGTTTTATCTAAGCCCCCCTAAACGACTGTACAGATTTCAGTGAAACTTTGTCGGCTAATAAAGTTGTATAATCCAATTGTTAGTCAATAATTGGATTTGCCTCCCCGCCCCTTCTTACCCCTTCTTGTATTCTCACCCCCCTCACCCTGTTTCCTTGCTCCTCTCTCCCCTTTACCCTGGTTTCGTTGTCCCTTTCGCCCCCTTCCCTGCTTCCCTCACCCACCCACCCACCCCCCTTCATCTCCCCCCTCGTCCACCTTTGTTTACCCTCACCCCCTCACACACACGCATAAATTTTCGTCTTAGCTCGCTGATTTACGTTCTTGTACTGTGCTGCTCTTTCATGCACACCAAATGTACTGCACACAATGATTACTACACATACGGGTATAAGCCTGTACACACACACACACACACACACACACACACACATTGACATTAATTAGACACTGATTACACATGCCTAGGCCCGTAAACAAACACATATCTACACACCTGTCATGCACATCCACATTACCACCTTACACATTCATACATTTTCAATCTGCACATTAACAGTATGCAAAGCGATGCACATGGTAAAAGCTACTTCCCATTTCAAACACGTAAACATGAGTACATTATTTACATTTCATTCTTGCTGCCGCCAGACGATTTCATTCAGCTTAACAGTGCCTCAGGAGGAATTGGGGAAGGCTATTACTATCACTCCCCCCCCCCCAGTTCATAAGGAAATTTCTCAATGAGTGAAATAAAAATCGCCTGGAAACAACGAGAGTAAAAGAGAAGTTGCGTCGTCAACCTGGAGTTAATTTGGCCTTCGATGGAATATTTTCGTGTGTGTGTGTGTGTGTGTGTGTGTGTGTGTGTGTGTGTGTGTGTGTGTGTGTGTGTGTGTGTGTCATTTTCCATGTTACTGGACCCTATAAACCCGATGCAAAGCATTGGAGTAAATTATCTGATCTTGGCTTGACTGATAGGAGAATGAAGGTGTGGCCCATTCTACTGAGTCCAGCTGTATAGTTCTGCTTACTTCCGCTTTTCCATTTGCCTCGTTCTGTATCTTTCCCACTCCAGTTAGAATAGTGGTAATTGAGATAATATCATACCTCCACGGGGTCTCTCCTCATGCGAATAGTACTAATTACAGTAATTGCAGCCCCAGGCTTTTGTGCTCGTGGACCCGGTGAACTAAAGTAGCCCCTCACCTGCCGTCCACCATCGTCCTTTCAGAGTTTGGGGAGGGAGATTAGGTATTGTATAATTATGCAGCGGTGCTGACTGGTTATATTGGAGCCACCGCAAGAGTCAGCATAGGCTATACTACACAAAATGCTTCCACTCACATTATATATACGGTATATGTATATAAATGTGTGTGTGTGTGTGTGTGTGCGCGTGTGTGCGTGCGTGCGTGCGTGCATGCAAACAAAGGCCTGCAAAACTTGTACTTTGCAAAGAGAGTCGATAAAAGAAAACTGAACGAGTTAAAGCGATATTGGTGAGCAGGTCATCTAGAGCAATGAGGAGCCAACTGGTGTGTGTAACTCCCGGTGCGAGGTTGGTAATGTTACCCAGGGACTGGCGAGGCCTGGACGCCGTAAGGAGAGAATAAATAACAGTGAGACATGTTGCACTGACCTTGAGAGTGGCCCAGCTCACAGCCAGTTAAAACCACTCTTGGGAGAAGGTTTAAAAAGAGTCTTAAGTCATTTCTACGACAAACGAGTCTGTTTACAAGAAAATTGTTTTAAGATATCGTATTGTTTATATTTGGTCTTTTTTTTTCACTCTAATAATTATGCAGGTTTTTGTGCAAATTGTTTGATACCCGAATGAGTTAAGACAAAATTATAAAAACTCAATATTGTACGCGACTTAAACTGAAGACTATTTTGGAATGCGTCTCACAAATGGAGAAAAAATAAGAAAAATAAGAAAGGCGGTTCTCATATTCTCTAATGTGTCTTAATTGCAGCCTTCTCCACTGGTTGATTCTCCTTCGTTACAATGTTTTCGCCATTTGCATTGTAATGTATCAGTTCGCCTAAATAGAATCTCTGGAAGTCTGATTCTTAGTCCCGCGGTTACGTAATTGGGTTGGGGAGAGAGAGAGAGAGAGAGAGAGAGAGAGAGAGAGAGAGAGAGAGGGGAGAGGAGTCAAGACAAGAATATGGCAGATGTACTGGGAGAGAGAAGGGGGAAAGGAGAGAGAGAGAGATAAGGAAAGACTAAAATATTACTCCTAGAATGTGTGTGTGTGTGTGTGTGTGTGTGTGTGTGTGTGTGTGTGTGTGTGTGTGAGAGAGAGAGAGAGAGAGAGAGAGAGAGAGAGAGAGAGAGAGTCCCCCAGGCTACGATTGGCTCCAACTGGCCCTCCTCATTTTCATGGTGATTCCTATGCAACCAGGGAGAAGTTATGGTATGAAGGACACGACTCACGCTGCCTAGGTAGCCGTTAGGGGGCTCTGGGGGGAGAGAGCGGGGAGAGGGGGGACGGGGAGAGAGCAGGGGGATAAGGAGGTATGGGTAGAAGAGCGAAGGGGAGGGATAGTGTGATAACAAGTGATGTGGTAAATGAGAGGGAGATGGGAAGGGGTGGGGAGGGTTAGAAAAGAGGAGGGTGGAAAGTGGGGAGGCAAGGGAGAGGATGATAGAAAGGGGGAGAGGGAAGTGTAGAGAGAGGGGAGGTGCGTAATGAGTTAGTGGGGAGGGGACTAGGAAAGGGGATGAGGAGATGAGTAAGAGAAAAGAAGGGGAGTCGGATTGAGGCAAGGGACGTGCAGATGGGAAGACAAACAGAAAGGGTTGGTAAAGAGGTAAGGAAGGAAGTGGAGGAAAAAGAGAGGGAGAGTTGGGAGGGAGATATGGATATTGGAGAGGAAGATGGGTATGGGAAAGGGAGGTAGCAAGAGAGTTTGAGACAGGGAGGGACCAAGGGAAATAAGGAGGAATTAAAGGGAATAAGACGGGGTTAAGGGAGGTTAGTAGATATCTAAGGGAGAGAGCAAGGGAAGGGGAAGGTAGGGAGGGGACAAGATGATGAGATGGGGACGTAACAAGGGGGATTGAAAGGGAGCAAGAGAGGTGGGTAAACGACTAAGGGAGGGGGTAGGGGAGGTGGGTAAATGAGTGAGGGGTAAGGGGAGGGGGAAGGTGGGGAGGTAAGAAAAAGGGAGGGGGAATATGGAGTGGGTACAGGAGGCAGGTGAACCATTAAGAAGATGGGGCAAAGGAGGTAAGCAAATTAGCGAAGGTCCAAGATGTGTTAGTGGGAGGGAGGGAGGAGGGTGAGGGATGAAGGGGAAGTAGGGGGAAGGGAGGAAGGGTATATCAGAGGTTCCCTAGAGAGAGGGCTTTCCCGTCGGAGCTCACTCGGTCTCTCAGCTCCCCCCAGAGTGCATGTTTGGTCCTAGTTCTCTCTCTGCTCACTAGGCTGTCACTCTGGTCTCCGCTCCTTACCTGGCTCGCCCGTCTTCAGGTACGTCGAAGGAGTCATTTCCGGATCGTAACTGTGATATATTTGTTGGAGGGATGATAAGGAAAGTCCAGAATCTGCCCATGTCTCTTGTCCTTCCACCAAAAGCAAAGATTATTAATGACTCGGAAATGATGGTAGGTTTGTTTAGGGATCTCGACGCGTTACATTCGTCTAGTCATCCTACTTAACTAACTTTTTCATCCCGATGATGTTTTTTAATACTTTTTTCTTGCTGTGCCCAAATGATTTTATTCAACTTAGACTTTTTAGGTTGGAGGTGTTAGTTAAAGTCTCCATTAACCCCTTCACTGCAGTGGTGCTCTCCTAAGCTAAATAAAATCGCCTGGAGGTATTAGACGAAATGGAAGACATACATTACTTTGGTGTGTTCGAATATAAACTAGAATGGTGAACAGAAATATTTAGTCTTGTGGCCCTGTCGGACTGCGGGTGTCTGTGAGTAGCATAGTGAAGATGGGTAAGTCCTTCATTTAGTTTACTTTTCTTTTTTTAATTCTTCCCCCAGCCAGACGATGTTGTTCCTCTTTGGCGGGACCTTTTTTGTTGTGTAGAGTTTTAAAGACTTTATAACCCCTTCCAGAAGCAGATGGCTCTCCCTTTGTTGAATGAAGTCGTGTGAAGATTGATTATTGTAAAATTTTAAATACTGAATGAAATCGTGTCAGGGTAGAGAGAACACTATAAAATTGTAAAATACGTCGCCGGAATGAAGGACTTAAACCTCTGTACTTGGAGGGGAGCGTGATAGCCAGGAATAATCCGTTCTCATGCTGGCGAAGGATGAATCAACATTAGGTGTGTGTAGTGAGAGCGGTGCATGTGAACGTCGAAGCGTTTTAATAGGTATGTTTATGTGTGTCGGAGTTTGTACGAGTATGAAAAGAATTGACAGGACATGAACATTTGGTAGCATGTAAAGGGACATTCTGTACCCCCTTTACTCTAACTTGGCCCCGAATTACCACCTCTCTATCTTAATTACTGAGTTGCATCACGAGAGTAACGCTGGGATGCTTTGGGAAGAATGTAGTGCCGTAGCTTTGTCTTTTCCTGCCAGTGAGTTGTGTGAAATAAGCTACAAAGGATGAACATCAAGACCAAGTGAATGTGCAAGACCTATACCAGCATACTTAGGCAGAAAGCTTACCCAGACACAAAATAACAAAAACAGAGAATGGATGAACGATTGACTAGAGAGTGTATATGACAGAGGTGGTGGGGGAGGGGAAGGAGGGAACACCGAGGAAAAGATGGAGGGATGGGGTGAAGAGGTATATGAAGGTGGTGTAAGTTGGAGAAAGGAGAGCCTGATAGCGGAGGACAGAGTGACACGGAGGCAGTTCGTTTGTGGCCACCCTTCTCTGCAAATAAGACGTCTGGCTGTAGATAGGTAGATACGAGGTCGTACTTTCATATTTTTGCTGTTACCGTGGAAACGTTTGTATTCAGTTTTTGTAAATGAGATCTCCCCCTCCTCCTTTTTTAGGGTAGTTACATGGGACAGAAGTATGGTCGAAAAGATACATTGGAGGTGAAACAGATAATAGTGCAAAGAATATTGTTGTGTGGAGCAGGTTATTTCTTCTTGTTTGTAGTGTTGGAAGTGTTTTATTTTTAGTTGATTTATTCTGCCCTGTCTCTCTACCCCCCACATACTAAGGGTGTTTGCTTAATATAATCGTCTGGTAGTAGTCTGATTAAAATGAGAAACGTCATCGGTTTGCAGGGGTTCCTTGAGTAATATAAGTTCGAGCAAAAATGTAACTGAAAAGAAAAGCAGAGGAGTTTTCTTTTTTCTTTCTTTCTTTTTTGTTTTTCCTTCACCCCCCAGTAGATTCAGAACCCCATGCTTCATACCCCACTGAGACCCTTGTTAAATAGTACGTTTGTGGTGTAGTAAACTGTGATATTTATTGCCTAGGGGACAACTCACAGGCCTTGGTAAATAGTCAGCCTCAGTGTGTAGTCAGTCCGTATCTATGTTTATCTGTCTATTTTTCAGTCTATCAGTCTTTTCATCTGTTTACCTCATTGTATAGTCTATCCGTATTTCTATCAGTATGTCTGGCTGTGTACTTTCTATCCATGTATCTATTTGTCAGTCCATTTTTACCCTTTCTATCTATTTTTCTCTTCATCTGTCTGCCTGTCATTTTACCTGTCTCTCTGTGCCTCTGTCTGTCCATCCATATTTATCATTCTGTGTACTGTATCTCCTCTGTATATTTCTTCATCTATCTACCTATCTCTGCCTGTCTGTTTCTCTCTATCAAATTGTTTGCCTATATGACTGTCTACTTATATATCTATCTGTTTGTCTACCTATCACTACCCGTCTGTTTCTCCCCATCAAATTGTCTGCCTCTCTGTCTATTTATCTATCCATCTATCTATCTATCTACGAAGCCTCCCATGCACCTAAAATACGATGCCACGTTCCCCTAAGTGCAGACCCATCACCTACCCACCCCGCTCTTCGCTGTGCCTTGTCCGGCCAGTGTGGGAATTGCTTGTGTGCCTCTCTTTACCTGCAATGGTTCTCGTTCAGCGTTCACTTTGTATCATAGTGCTGTCCATTTGTGTGTGTGTGTGTGTGTGTGTGTGTGTGTGTGTGTGTGTGTGTGTCTCTCTCTCTCTCTCTCTCTCTCTCTGCCGAAGCCCCCAAAACTTACCTGGCATGTCACATATAATAAGGCACCTGTTTATCATAGCAAAGGAATTACTACAAAAAGAAGTCAGGATACTTTAAACCAGATTTTTTTTTTTCCACTGTGAAGGGACTAATACAGATGGGATCAAAATTACAGTAAAGTGGTCCTGTAGTCAACCGGGCGCGATCGATAACAGCAGTGGTTTCCTGAGAAGTGGCATGGGCTTTGTGATCAAGAGTTGGGTGTATCTTTAGGGGGGGAGGGGCAATACCGGGAAGTGGAGGTCTGTGCTACGTTCCACATTCCACAAAGCCATTCATTAACGCAGCGAATCCCTTGACGTATTTCTTCTTGAACGTACTCTTCCGGTGACGTATTTTCGGACGTGTTCTTCCAGTCACGTATTTTTCTTATTGTTTCCTTTTATTCGTGCTCTTTTCAGACGATTTTATTTTACTCTAGGGTGAATAGGAGGTGACAGGAAGCCTCCCAACCCACGATTCTTAAACAAAATTGATTCTTTTAGTAGGAATAATAAAGGAAAATATGAGGCCTTGGCAGTGGATGGGTTTGACGTGAAACTGAGGGAATGATTAATAGGATGAGTTACTGAAATTATGCCTGGTTAATTTGTACCTGGTTAATTAGTACCTGGTTGAGTCACGTACCCTGAGGTTAATTTCCTTAATGGTGGTACTTTTGGGAGTAAGCAGGGATTTTCTTTATTACGAGAGGAAGAGAGAGAGAGAGAGAGAGAGAGAGAGAGAGAGAGAGAGAGAGAGGGAGGGAGAGAGGTAGCTGGTTGCACGAAAGGAGGAGGACAGGAATGAGAGATGAAGAGAAAAACGAAATGATGGAGAGGGTGAAGAAAGCAGAATGAAGGAGGTGGAGAAAATGATGCATGGAGAGAGAGAGAGAGAGAGAGAGAGAGAGAGAGAGAGAGAGAGAGAGAGAGAGAGAGAGAGAGAATACATGTGGGATAAATCAAAGGAAAGACAAGTGTTTTGAAGAAAAGGAAAGAGAGAGAAGTAAAGAGAAAGGAAATTTATGAAGTGTGTGTGTGTGTGTGTGTGTGAGAGAGAGAGAGAGAGAGAGAGAGAGAGAGGGGCAGACAGACAGACAGACAGACAGACGGACAGACAGAGATGATTGTAAGAAGAATGAAAAGGAAAAATTAGGGGACAAGTTAACCCTTTGAGTACGATGACATCTTGTTCGGGTATAGTTTACGATCCACAGACTATTTATTTATCATTTATTTATTTATTTATTTATTTATAATTTTTGCAGCTCATGGGTAACCTTTTGTATTGATGGAGTTAATAAATTCTCTCTGTAACCAGTTCAAGATTAATATTTGCTCCTGAACTGAGTCTACAGTAGTCGTTTGGTGGAAAGTAGACGACTATACTAGATAACGTAGTACTGGTCTTGATATTCTTAAAGGTATGGCGGGGACAGACAAAATGTGTGTTGATGATGATGATGATTAGAAGTAGTAGTAGTAGTAGTAGTAGTAGTAATAATAATAATAATAATATTAATAATAATAATAATAATAATATATTTTTTATCACTATTGTTACTTTTGTTATTTATTACTTAAGGTATTATTGATGTCGCCGACGGTAGCAATGACGATGAGAATGACCATGATGATGATGGCGTGAAATGAAATGTAACAAATTTGATAACTGGAAAATGAAAAAAAAATAAATAAAATGAAGATGAGAAACGAAAATGTCACGTACAAGGGGACATGCTGAGAGAAATGAAGGTGAAGAGAAGTAGAGAGAAGACGATTGATGAAGAAGGAAAAATGGAGATAATTGGAGAGATGGAGGAAAAATCTGAGTGATGGAGAAAGAAGAGAGAGACAGGGATCAAGACTTCTCCTTATATATATTACGTGTGTGTCCGGGCAAGATAAATTGTAGCTGAGAGAGAGAGAGCAGTTTGGTTGGTGGTGACGAATTTGTGATGTGTGGTGATGAAATGAGAGAGAGAGAGAGAGAGAGAGAGAGAGGCGGGAGACGGAGGAAGTGTGATGACAGAATGTGAATGTGTGATGATTGTCGGTGATGAGAAACCCCGACCTCCTCAAGTCACTACCAGAAGGCATGACAAATCAGGGGTGATGATGCGAGGGGGCTATGAGCAAGGGGAAGGAGGGAGTGAGGGGAAGGAAGAGGGGAGAGAGAGAGAGAGAGGAAGGAGAAAGGGGAAGAAGGGGGAGAGTTAGGGAAGGGATAGTTATAATGGTGAAAAATAGGAAAAATAATAGGATGATAGTGAAAAAGGGGAAGAGATAATTGAGGTGGCAGTAGTGTGGGGAGTGAGGTAATGGGGGTGGTGATAAGAAGAGGATAAGAATAATGGGGCAGTAATGGGGTGAGGAGTGTGATAATGGGGGTGATGGTGAGGAGGGGAGAACTGACTAGGTATGGGTAAACTAGCGAAAGATAATGGTGCTATGAAAGGGAGGGGAGGGGAAAGGGGAAGGGGGGAGTGTGGGGAGAAGAGTGATAGGTCAGTGTAAGGAAGGAAAGAGGGATGGGAGTAGTAACAAACTTTGGTGAGGGAGAGAGAGAATATTGGTGATGGAGAGGTGAGGGGAGGGACGAGGGAGAAGGGGAGCTGAGTGAGGGGTTGATGGGAAGAAGAAGTGTAGTGAGGGGAGAACTGACAAGGAATGGTGAAAATGGAATGAAATATTAGTGATGGAGTGGTAATGGGAGAGACAAGAGGTAGGATGGGAGGGGAGGGGAGGGGAGACGAGAGGAGGCGGGGAGGAGAGTGGGAAACGAGACAAGGGAAGGGAGAGGGGAGGTGGGGGTGAAGGGGAGACGACTAGACAAGATAAAGGAAGGTAGGGGGTGAGGGTAGAGAGGGAGACGAATGAGGTAATGGAGAGGGGGAGGCAGAGGGTGAAGGGAAAACAGATTAGGGGAAGGAGTGGGAGGGGAGGAGTGAGGAGGAGCCAAGACAGGGGAAGGGTGAGGAGTAATGAGAGAGAGAGAGAGAGAGAGAGAGAGAGAGAGAGAGAGAGAGAGAGAGAGAGAGATTCCCTGAGGAGTGAAGAAGAAAGTCCCGTTTTTTTTTTTTTTTTTTTTTTTTTTTTTTTTGCAGATTGCATTCACATATTCATGAAGTCTTTTAACTTCCGACTCTCTTGAAATTGAGGCGGTAAAACGCATAAAAAAAAAAAAAGGTTCCCCCAAGGTTGTGTGTGTGTGTGTGTGTGTGTGTGTGTTTGTGTGTTTGTGTGTGTGTCCAAAAATCCAGCCGTAGCTTAATTGGCAAGGAATGTACTATTTAATTTTTGGATGCTTTTCCTTAGTAGTAGTAGTAGTAGTAATAGTATCATCATCATCATCATTATTATTATTATTATTATTATTATTATTATTATTATTATTATTATTACCATTCAGTCTAAAGGTGAATGTAGGGAAGAGTAAAGTGATGGTCTTTGAGAGAGGTGAAGTCAGTGAATGTACAGAGAGGTTGGATGGTGAGGATTGGAAAATGTGAGTACGTTTAAGTACTTGGGTAGTGTGATGAGTAAGGATGGAGGTTTGGAGGGTGAAGTGCTTGAAAGGGTACAGCAGGGAAGAAAGGTTGCTGGTTCTTTGAAAGCAATGATAAGAAATAGGGAAGTGAGCATGGAAGTGAAAAAGTTACTACATGACAGTATTGTGATACCAACTCTAACGTACGGAAGTGAAGCTTGGACGTTGTTGGAAGGACACAAGTCAAGAGTGAGAGCCGTGGAAATGAGTTATTTAAGAGGAGCCTGTGGAGTCACATGGAGAGACAGGCTGACGAATGAGGATATAAAGGAGCGTTGTGGTGTTGATGTGGATGTGATAGGAAGCGTTATGAGGAACACACTGAGGTGGTTTGGCCATGTGGAGAGGATGGAGGGTGAAAGGCTGACGAAGAGAGTGTATGTGAGTGAGGTGGAGGGGGAAAGAGGGAGGGGGAGGCCGAGGATGAGATGGAGAGATGGGGTGGAGAGGTATATGAGAGAGGGGGGTGTGAGTTGGGAGCAGGGGAGTGAAATGGCGGGGGACATGGCGACTTGGAGGCGATTTGTTTGTGGCCACCCCAAACGGGATTGAGGCGTCTGGCAATAGATAGATAGACAGATTACCATTATTATTACTACTATTATTATTATTACTGCTGTTGTTCTTGGTATAACTTTTTCATGCTAACGAGAAGCACCTCACGCACCATCGATTATCGCAGTGACGTCTACTAGAGAAGGACTGGGACATAGCAAAAATTATAAGCCTAAATCGCCCACGTGTAGTCGATACGCAGACACCTAAGCCTCCTTTTTCATCTAGATCACAGGATTAGGGAAAAAAAAATGTTGTTTTTGGAATTTATTAAAGTTATTTCAGTTTTTTACTTTTTCTTTTCTTTTTTTCTTTTTCTTTCGTCCTTTTTTTCTTTTTCTTTTTTCTTCTTTTTTCTCTTTCAGTATTCTTGTTGCCTTCAGACGATTTTTTTATTCATGAGACATTTTAATAGTGAAGATATTATCTCTTCACTCCAATGACGTTTTTTCCTCTCCCATGCTACCACCGGACGATTTTACTCAGGAGAGACTCTGAACTGGAGGGGTTTACCTACTGCAAGACCCCTATCCTCGTCGGTTAAGGAAGCTCCCTAACACCTCCTCCTTAGCGGTTTATTTTACTTGTTACACCTTGCCGTCCTCTTCTGTGTTTACTTAATTCTGATGTCACCGTACCCTGCATCAGTACCGTACGAAAAGGTATTAGCCACCCGTATCAAAAAATAAATCGGTAAGGATGACGTGTTAGGGAGATCATTGAATTGTCATCATACTCTGCATCAGTACCGTACACAACAGTATCAGCCTACCGTATGAAAACATAAATCGGTAAGGAATATGTGTTAGGGGGATCATTTTATTATCACCATACTCTGCACCAGTACCGTACAATACAACTGCCAACCTTATCCGAGAATAAATCGCTAAGGAAGAGCTGTTAGGGAGCTTCTTTTAACCTTCTAGAATACGAGCGCAAGGTAAACCGTCCTCATCATGAAAAAAAATCGTCTGGCCTGAAAATTCAACACACAATAATTCGGATTCAGCAATTTATTAAAGCATATCTCGCCTCTTAACCCTCTTGGGGATGATGGGTCTGCAGCTGAATAAAACCGTCTTGTCATCGGATTCAGTAAAGTAATCAAGTTGTCACCTCTCCAAACCCCCTGATAATGATGGATCTAGACAGGAGAGTAAAATCTTCTAGTCAGCGGCTTCAGGAAGGCAATAAGGCTTGTCGTGTCTTAACCCCCTTGAGAATGGTAGATATGAAGCTGAATAAAATCGTCTGGAGGCAGCAAGAATAAAAGAGAGTGTGTTTCGTCGTAGTGAAAGGGTAAAAAAAAAATCATGGCATATTTATGTATACTTGGTGCCAAATAAAGTTACACACACACACACACACACACACACACACACACACACACACACACACACAGGAAGGGAAAATATGTGATGTAGATTTGAGACAGAGCAAAAGAGAGGAAAAAGAAAATGAACAGAGGAAAGGAAAATTGAGTAAGAAGAGTGGAGAGAGAATGGGAGAGAGGAGGAAAAAGAAAGTGAAGAGGGCAGAGGAAGAGGAACGTTATGGAGAAGAGAGAAGGTGGAAGAGAGGAGGAAGAAGTGAGTGAAGAGAACAGAAAGAAGTGGAAGGGAAAAGGGATGATCAATAAGTGAGGAAGGGAAACATGATAGTGGGAAATGAATGAAAAGAAAGATGAAAGAAAAGGAAAACTTGTTGGTGAAAGTAGGTGGGAAAAAGTAAATTATTAGGAGACGAAAGGGGGAAAGAGTAAAGTAATGAGAAATAAAGGAAAGGTAGAAGATGGAAAGAGAGAGAGAGAGAGAGAGAGAGAGAGAGAGAGAGCATGTGGAAAAGCATATGTTAATAGGAGACGAAAGGAGGAAGAAGTAAAGTAGTGAGAAAGGAAAGGTAGAAGATGGGAAAAGGAAGAGAGAGAGAGAGAGAGAGAGAGAGAGAGAAGGACATGAAGAGGTCAAACCGCAAAGGACAAAAAACTGAGGAGCAGAAGGACATAAATAGGACGAAGCTAAAATAGAACATTGAGAGAGAGAGAGAGAGAGTGAGAGAGAGAGAGAGAGAGAGAGAGAGAGAGAGAGAGAGAGAGAGAGAGAGAGAGAGAGAGAGAGAGAGGGACAGACAGACAGACAGACAGACAGAGAGGAGTAGAAGGACAGTAGAAGAGATTAAGCATACCAGACGAGCCAACAGAAAAGGACATGAATGGGAGTCAGAAGTGAGAGAGATAGAGACAGAGACAGACAGACAGACAGACAGACAGACAGACAGACAGACAGCGAGGGCAAGAGCAAGAGAAGGACAAGTACGGAGGTCAAACCCACGAGGCACGCACGCAAAAAATTTAGGCAGGAAACAATTAAAAATAAGAGCAATAAAAATAAAAGCCGTAAAAATAAAGGCAGTAAAATTGAGTGCAGTGAAAATAAAAGGAATAAAAATAATGACAAAAATAAAAACAATAAAAATAATGGCAAATGTAAAAGTTAAAATAATGACAATAAAAATAATGGCAATAAAAATAAAAGCAATAAAAATAATGTTTATGTGGAAAGCGATGAAGAAAAACCGGATGAAAAATGAAATAGGGAAATGATGCATGTGGAAGTGATAAAAATGAATGCAACAAACAGTATGAATAATTTGGTATGAATAAGACTTGAATTATGATTATAGAGGTAAAAAATGAGCACAGAAATAGGAATAAGATAAAAGGAAATGTTTTAACGATTATTTACAAGTGGAAATAGGGATAGAAGCTGTGAATCCGAGGTAACCCAAAAAAATCATGAAGGAAAAATAGGAATAGGAGGATAGCAGAGTTTACAACGATGGAAAGTAGAAGAACAATAGAGATATCTGTACTGGAAAATAAAACTGCAATATGAATAGGGGTGGGAGAGAGAGAGAGAGAGAGAGAGAGAGAGAGAGAGAGAGAGAGTACGAGTACGCCTAAAAATGAAAATAGTTAAAGAAGAGTAGCGATAGGAGGATAAAAGGGCTAAGGCAAAAAAGAAAAGCAATAATGAAACTAATCACCAATTTTAATAAGAGAAAAGAACAGGGATAAGAGGGAATTGGGGTAGAAGCAATGAAAATGAATACACTAAGAAGTAAAAATATTAAAGGATAAATAGGGATAATGGATAGACCGATATTACAGCGATTACTAAAGAAAAAAATACCAGTCTCAAAAAATCCAAAATTGTAAATACAATATAGAAGGTTGGGAAACAGAAAAAGAAGAAGGCATAAAGACAACGAATACCCCGAACAATAAAATTAATGGAAGAAAACGGGGAATAGGTTGGTAATAGAGGCTGAGGCTGTAAAAAAAAAAAAAAAAGGAAAAAAAAAAAAGGGGGAGGGGGAGAGGGCGGGAGTGTGTTCTAAAAATAGCGTCTGGGCTGGGGAACAGGTCTGACCCCGGGGAGACTGCACCTTAACCCTCCCCAAGTCACAGGGAGAAGGGAGGAGGAGAGAGGGGCTTGGCTAATAGGGGGAGGGATTCAGAAAGCAGCTTAACTAATAGGGTGGGACTTAGAAAGCAGCTTAACTAATAGGATGGGATTCAGAAAGCAGCTTAACTAATAGGATGGGACTCAGAAAGCAGCTTAACTAACTGGGAGAGATTCAGAAAGCAGCTTAACTAATAGGGAGAGACTCAGAAAGCAGCTTAACTAATAGGATGGGACTCAGAAAGCAGCTTAACTAATAGGGAGAGACTCAGAAAGCAGCTTAACTTATAGGGTGGGACTCAGAAAGCAGCTTAACTTATAGGGTGGGACTCAGAAAGCAGCTTAACTAATAGGGAGAGATTCAGAAAGCAGCTTAACTAATACCTAAATCAGTACAATTATATGGGGAGGTATTAACGCTGGCAAATATTCATGAAGGATCTTAAATAATGCCTTAATATTCATGAAGGGCCTTAAGTAACGCCGTAATATTCATGAAGGACCTTAAGTAATGCCGTAATATTCATGAAAGACCTTAAGTAATGCCGTGATATTCATGAAGGGACCGAAGTAATGCCGTAATATTCATGAAGGATCTTAAGTAATGCCTTAATATTCATGAAGGGCCTCAAGTAATGCCGTAGTATTCACGAAGGACTTTAAGTAATGCCGTAATATTCATGAAAGATCTTAACTAATACCCTTTACCAGATCAGATCACATGGGTAGATATTCAGGAAGGAGGTTAAGTAATACCCTAACCCAGCACAAGTCTCATAGGCCGGTATTTATAAAGGAATTTAACTAATTCTCTGGTCTTGTAAAGGTGGCTTAGGAAGATCTGAATTCATGAAGGATTTTAACTACTGCCGAAGCCAAACACAGATCGCATGGAGAGGTACTTAGGAAGGTTCTTAACTAATGCTTTAACTCAGTGCCAGTCACACGGGGATGTCATATATGAAGAATCTTAGCTAATATCCTAACGATAAATTGGTACGAAAAACAAATCCCCTCATCAGTTAAATATTATAGCGCATCATATTTTTTCTAACATATAATTTTTGTTAATATTCTTTTAGTGGTGAAGTAATTGTTAGCTGTAGGAGTGAAGACAAAGGTATAAACAGACGATCTAACGAGAACTTAAGAACAGAAGAATGGGAACGAGAGAGAGAGAGAGAGAGAGAGAGAGAGAGAGAGAGAGAGAGAGAGAGAGAGAACGGAGGAGGGTATCTTGGCTGGGGTAGGACAGTTGGAGGAGGATGGGGAGGCGGGAGAGACAGAGATGATGGAGCCAGGAGACGAGGGACTATCATTGCTGAGTAGAGAGGAGCGGGACAGGTTTTCCTTCTTGGGGGGAACAATCTTGCGAACGCCTGGCCTTTGGTTCCTTCCGTGCATAAAATAAAAAGAACAGGATAACTAAGGAACCCAGATCAAAAGAGGAGTCAGCCGTGAGATCAGACTACGAAGGGAAGGGGGGTGGGGAAGTGTCTAGTATCCCCTCGTCTTCTAGAAACCCTTATCAGAAGCTTGAGATAGATAAGACAAGGAAATGGAACTCGTGCATTGCCCTCCTGTTAGTAATGTTTGCCTTCTTATCATGGTTTATGTTACCTGTCTATTCTGGCGATATCCAGAAAGGTTCTTCTGCTGGCTGTTTGGAAATTAAGTAGTGGGACTTCAAAAAAATGTGGGCCTGAATTCTGCCCCCCTCCCTTAGAGAGAGAGAGAGAGAGAGAGAGAGAGAGATGCCATAGTGTTTAAGTGGAAGAATTAAGCTCATACTGTATATTGAAACTGTCCCTTCGTCCAGCAGTAGGCTGACTCAGGCTGTTGTTGTAGTTTAATGATAATAATAATAATGATGATAATAATAATAATGATAATAATAATAATAATAATAATAATAATAATAATAATAATAATAACTGAAATTGTGTTTAGTGTTAAGATACAACACAAAGGTCTCAGTACGTGGGCATTTTTGTTCCATGAAAACGAACACCACCATTAAAATATCTGCCATCGAAATTTGTATGTGAGAGGCTGAAGGAGGAGGCTTTACTCAGTTAAACCTTCAGCTTAATCCCCTTAGTACGAGGACGCTGGTGTTTATACCTAATTCATGCTGTTTCCAGACGATTTTATTCACCTAAGGATAGACTTTTCGAACTGGAGGGGTAAGAAAGCTTATCTCCACTTCTTCGTTAATAGGATGCTCTCGGAAGCTGAGCTGAGGAAAATCGTCTGGTGGCAGGAAATATATACTCAGGTTTTGTACTCTACTATGGCCTAAAATTTTCGTCTCTCCGTCTTCAATGTTGCGTTGTAGCGATTGATTTGAGCTAAAATATGATGCTAGTCACGAAGAAGTGCTGTTAAAAGGATGTCGAGTCATAGCCTTTGGGGGAGGCGGTGGCTCAATCGGTAGAGAGGTGGCCTGCAGTCCTAACGGACCCAGGTTCGAATCCCGGCTGGGGCAGGGAACAGTTTAAGGATTTGAATTTCATTAAATCAGGCTTTACTGATCTACCAGAAGACCCGCCGACATGTCGTAAAAATACCCCCGCTAATTCCAATACACCAGTCCTGTATGAGACAGCCCTAGCATGTATTCAAAATGGACGGTGGGTGTTAGCGCCGAAGTGGTGACATGTAGAGGTGTATGGTATGTAGGAGGACTGCTGGGCCTTGATAGCAGGCTGTGAAGCCTATGCCCAGAGTCGGACACAAAAAAAAAAAAATATTCTGTGCTACGTGAAACAAGTTGCAAAAGGAGGAAAATCTGGCCCAAGATACGGTTAAGAATAACCCTTGTCCAATTCTGCCATTGAGAGAGAGAGAGAGAGAGAAAGAGAAAGAGAGAGAGAGAGAAAGAGAGAGAGAGAGAGATTTAAAATAAATTTGGGCCAAGTTAATGTTAGTTAAGTACGCTAAAGAGTTTAAGAAAGTTTGTGAATTACGGTGAAGAGGTTGAGAAAGTTTGTGAATGCCAGGGGTGGAGTCTTACCTGCGGGCAAATTACCGAGTGTTTCCATCCAGGTGAGACGAGTTGGTTGGCCGGGGGGTGCGGTCGGTCGCTGGAGGACACCCAGGAGACGGGGGCTCATGAACCACTGTGAACCCCTCTAGCACGAGCACGTATTTGCATTTGCCTGAGGAAAGTATTATTATTATTATTATTATTATTATTAATTATTATTATTATTAGATGAACAGAAGGAAAAACATATAAAAAAGTCCATGACCAGGGAGACTTTATGAAATGCAATGAACCCCTGTAGCACGAGCACGTATTTGCATGTGCCAGAGGGGGATTTTTTTTTTTTTTACAAGCTGAACAGAGGAAGGAAAAACAGTTTAAAAATACATACGCCAGATTGCAGGTGACCTTTGTTAATTTAGGGAAAAAAAAAAAAAAAAAGTTGGACTTGAACTGCTCCAGGTTGAAGTTTGGGGGGACTAACTTGGGGAAAGCGAGTTTGATTTTTTTTTTTTTCTTCGTGGTGTTGGTGTTGTGATTGCTCTTACCAAAGCTTGTTGCAACGCCCTTACAATTATATTCCTAGACTGATTGGCTTGAAGCTCCCCGGACGATTTTATTCAGCCAGGAGTGATTGTCAGATTCAAAGGGTCTTAAACAGTGCAATAAACTCATAATGCTCATATTGCAAAGGGAAGACACAAGCTCCTGACACTTTGACCGGGCTTGTGGCGCACGTGATGGAGGTCGCGTGCCTTGCCTCCCCGTCGCTGCTCACCTGCGCAGTGTGGTATGCATGCTAATCACGTCTAATAGCCCTAGTGCTACGGTGACCTGTTCAGAACGATGACGGCCCTTTTTGGTTTATTCCTGCCATACCGAGCGATTTTATTTAGCGTGGGGGAGATTTCTGATGGAAGTGGTTAATTCGTTTTTCTCCACCTCTTCCTTAGGTGTCTCAAGTTTATTAAATTTTTTCCGGAATCAAACCAAAAAGACGTCATCGTACTGAAGGAGTTAAGACGTCAGGTGAGAGGTAAGATTAGGGTAGGTTAGCATTTGGTTGGGTTATATTAGTTTCCAGTAGATTGGGTTAGGTGTTAAGGTAGGCTTGTTTGGATTAGGGTAGGATTGATTAAGACCGGGTAGGATTGGTTGGGGGAAGGTTGTTTTGATTAGGGTAGGATTGATTAAGACGGGGTAGGATTAGGTGGAGTATA
The DNA here is from genome assembly GCF_032717465.1 of Coenobita brevimanus. Lineage (NCBI taxonomy): Eukaryota > Metazoa > Arthropoda > Malacostraca > Decapoda > Coenobitidae > Coenobita > Coenobita brevimanus. The sequence continues at coordinate 5,353,040 of NC_137021.1, forward strand.
TTATGATCCAGTACGATGGGTTCAGGGTTAAGGTAGATTAGGGTAGGTCAGAATAGGAATGATTAGGACATGTTAGGCTAGGGTAGGACTGCAAACGTTAGGTTAGGTTAGATCAGGATAGGTTAGGTTAGGGTGGAGTATTGCAAGGTAGGTCGCCATTTCATAGGGTTAGAAGAGCAACTCATCTTTAAGAAATATTTTCGTGTTAGACCTTAGGACTCGAAATAAATCGCTAATGAAGAAGTGTTACGACGCCTCCTGTTACACTGATAATACCAAGTGTTTTTTTTTTTTTTTTTTTAAATCAAATCTAGGACTCGAAATAATCGCCAGTGAAGATGTGCTACAACTCGTAATAAATCGCTGAAGAATAGGTGCCGCAACTCGTAATAAATCGCTAATGAATAGGTGCCACAATTCGTAATAAATCGCTAATGAAGGGATGATAAGACTCGCAATAATTCGCTAATGAAGAGAAGATACACTCGTAATAATTCGCTAATGAAGAGATGATACGACTCGTAATAATTCGCCAATGAACAGGTGTTACGACTCTTAATAAATCGCTAATGAACAGGTGCCACGACTCGTAATAAAGCGCTAATGAGCAGGTGCTACGACTCGTAATAAAGCGCTAATGAACAGGTGCTACGACTCGTAACAAATCGCTAATGAACAGGTGCTACGACTCGTAATAAATCTCTAATGAACAGATGCTACGACTCATAATAAATAACTAATGAACAGGTGCTACGACTCGCAATAAATCTCTAATGAACAGGTGCTACGACTCTTAATAAATCGCTAATGAACAGGTGCTACGACTCGTAATAAATCGCAAATGAACGGGTGTTACGACTCGTAATAATTCGCTAATGAACAGGTGCTACGACTCGTAATAAATCGCTAATGAACAGGTGCTACGACTCGTAATAATTCGCTAATGAAGAGGTGCTACGACTCGTAATAAGTCGCTAATGAACAGGTGCTACGACTCGTAATAAATCGCTAATGAACAGGTGCTACGACTCGAAATAAATCGCTAACGAACAGGTGCTACGGCTTGTAATAAATCGCTAATGAACAGGTGCTACGAATCGTAATAATTCGCTAATGAACAGGTGTTACGACTTCTATGCCACCGATAATACCGTTGATAAGACTTTTTTTTTTATATATATATCTAATCTACTCGAAATAAATCACTGATGAAGAGGTGCTACGACGCCTCCTATTCCACCGATAATACTGTTGATAAGCCAGTTTGTTTTAATCTAATCTAGGACTCGAAATAAGTTGCAAGTTAAGAGGTGCTACGACGCCTCCAATTCCACTGATAATACTGTTGATAAGCCAGTTTATATGTAATCTAGAACTTGAAATAAATCGGTAGTGAACAGGTGTTACGACTCGAAAGAAATCGCTAATGAAGAGGTGCTGCGAAGCCTCCTGTGCCACCGATAATACCGTAGATAAGACATTTTTAAAATAATCTAGGACTCGAAATAAATCGCAAACAAACAGGTGCTACGGAGCCTCCTATGTTACCGATAATGTCGTTGGTAAGACTGTTGTTGTTGTTGTTGTTTAATACCCTCCAACGTGATAAACAATGGCGCATCGTCTTCGTTCAACTCGGAGAAACGACTAGAATTCGAGGGGTGTGATGCTAAGGTATTCCGACACTCGTGCGACTTGCTCTTAGTTGAATAATATCGTCTGGTGTTAGTTTTAGTAATATATTAAAGAAGACGCGAATATAAGAAAGTTAATAAAGGATGTAATAATCTAATCCGTCCATTTACACTGTTTACAAAATCAAAATCGCTGAAATATTTGAAAGAGCACGGGAGAGCGCGGGAGCCAATGAGAGGGCGAGAATAAGTCACGTGACCGACACTGGCCAATCAGCGCGTCTCCCGCCGGCGGGTATCCGAGGTGTCGCGTCAGTTGCACCATGTATCTTGTGCGGTGAAGTGTCGCTCTTTTTTCTCGCGTGTTTTTCGGAAGCTATTCTGTGTACTGAGAGTTATAAGTGGTAAAAACTAAAGACATATGAAGAGACGTGAATAACAGATGGCCGGTGAAAGCATCTTACTTGAGTGAAGACGAAATATTGCTGAAATCTGGGTATTTGAAAGTGTCCGTGACGTGCAAACGGCCGGTGACGCCAACTCCAGGGCGACGCCATCTTGCCGAACGTTACCTGCTGCTGCTGAGAACCAGGTATATAATCGTGTTTGTAATGGGTTGGATTAAATTATGTGCGGAATAGCCCGGCATTGTGGGTATTCTAATAATGTTTCGTTGATGTTAATACGCAATAAGTAAACTGAAGGTGTTATTGAATGTTCAAGTGTACGACATTGCGCCATTGTGAACATTTTGAACGACGCGACACCAGCCTGGACCGTATTCTCGTAAACTAATTATTATTATTATTATTATTATTATTATTATTACAGTATTATTATTATAGCCCTTTTTCATTTATTTTCGTGTATCTTGCTTTCTAGTATCTCTTCCTCAGCAGTTTATTTTTCGTGGTCTATGGTATTCGCATCTGATTCGGAATTAGGTTAACGTTATGGGCGTGCCGGATTACAAAGATGAATGGTAAAGAAAAGACGTCACGGAGCTGCCATACTGACGAGCTGATTAGTCTCTTTGGATTCACGTAGCATGTTAGTAGGATAGGATTGCAAAAGTTAGGATTAGGACATGTTAGGCTAGGGTTGGATTGCAAAAGTTAGGATTAGAACATGTTAGGCTAGGGTAGGATTGCGAGTTGGGGTTAGGACATGTTAGGCTAGGGTAGGCTTGCAAACGTTTGGATTAGGACATGGTAGGCTAGGGTAGGATTGCAAAAGTTAGGATTAGGACATGTTAGGCTAGGGTAGGCTTGCAAACGTTTGGATTAGGACATGGTAGGCTAGGGTAGGCTTGCAAAAGTTAGGATTAGGACATGGTAGGCTAGGGTAGGATTGCAAAAGTTAGGATTAGGACACTGTTAGGCTGGAAATAAGGCAGGTACCTGTCTTAAGGTTAGGAGACCAGCTTTACTTGAGGGAATATTCTGCGTGTTACACCTTAATTTTTTTTCTTGCAAGGTATTTATTGAGTTTTGTTCCCTTTAACAGTAGAATTTACTTTGCAGTATGTCTTTGGTATCACCTGAGAGGTATATTAAGCTCTACTGTAGATGGAGGTAGTTAAGTTCTTACCCTGTGAAAATATGTGTGTGTGTGTGTGTGTGTGTGTGTGTGTGTGTGTGTGTGTGAGAGAGAGAGAGAGACAGAGAGAGAGAGAGAGAGAGAGAGAGAGATCTGTATCACCTGAGAGTTATATAATGCCATAGATGGAGGCCTGGCAGGTGAGTTTTTAACCTGTGGAAAGGCAGAGAGAGAGAGAGAGAGAGAGAGAGAGAGAGGGGGGGGGGGTTCGGTTGAGGTAGGACAGCTGGAGGGGGATGAGGGGAAGGAGAGATAGAGACAGTGGGGCTAGGAGAGGAGAGGTTATCTTTGCTAAGTAGCAGAGAGAGGAATGAGACGATTGATAGTAATTTCTCTCTCTCTAGCAGAGAGAGGAATGAGACGATTGATAGTAATTTCTCTCTCTCTAGCAGAGAGAGGAATGAGACGATTGATAGTAATTTCTCTCTCCCTCTCTCTCTCTCTCTCTCTCTCTCTCTCTCTCTCTCTCTCTCTCTCTCTCTCTCACCGCACCTATACTTCTTACAGGTTGCACACGGAAAAACCTGAACCGTATCACATGCATTGCCCTCCCCGCACCCCCCATCTCGCGTGGTCTTAACTCAATCTCTCTCTCCCTGGCATTTTCTCCTCCCTGTCCTTGCTCCTCTCCCTCTCTCCTTCCTCCCTTCTTCCACTCCTCAAAATCTCTCCCTCCTTCACCGCATCTCTCCCTCTTATTATGTTCCTTCCCTCCTCTCCTGTACCTCTCTCTCATTCTGTCTCACTCTCACTAAATTTTCTCTCCCTATTCTTGTTCTCTCCCTCCTCGCCTCCCTCCCTCCCTAACATTTTCTTAGTCATCGTCCCCTCCCTCCCTCTTATGTCTTTATCCCATCCCCCAATTCCCTTCTCTCCCCATATTCCACCCCCCCTGTCCCTCCAATCCCTCCCTCTCCGGTCATTCCTTGTCCAGCTGTTGCACCGAGCAGTCGTCTCCATGCCCGATCTGAAAGCGGTTTCCTCTACCACTGTTCATGCTTTCGACCCGTCGAGGGGGGCATCTAGTAGCAGTTTCAAGCCGCCGGGAGCCACGACGATATCTGGCGACATGGTTTGGTTCAACGTGAAGTCTGGGTACGGGTTCATCAAGCGCCGGGACACCGGTGCTGATGTTTTCGTGCACAGACTCGGGATCGTTGCACCGAATCCACGACACTTTCGGCGCTCTCTCGGTGAGGGGGAGGCAGTGGAGTTTCGTCTCCAGCAGTCACCTAAGGGTCCTGAGGCTAGGGATGTTACTGGACCTGGGGGTGTGGCTGTGCAGGGTTCTGTGCATGCACGGCGGCGCCCTATGGCCTAGAGACGCCGGCCTCGGGGTCCTCGGTGTTCTGGGGAGACGAATCTCCTTGTTTCGATGTGTGTTGCCACAGCACAGGCTTTTAGTGGGGGTGACGAGGCGGTTTTGCTCGTTCTCCTCCCTCAGATTTTTTTTAGGAGAACGGGCTTCCACGCCTTGCCATTCCCCGGAGCTTTGCTGGCAACACATGGACTGTCCCTCCTAAGGAGCATCGACCCCGGCGGCCGCGGCAGCAGCCGCAGCCACGGCCATCTCCATCTCGGCCTCGCAGAACACCGCGTAAACGGCTGCGACTTGATGGCCCCCTCAACAGGACGACTACATCTAAGATCACAGACCCGGAACGGACTATGGCCATGGACACGGAACTCATTACGACCGTCGCTGAGATCCACCCCCCGCCGTCAGCAGCCGAGGGGGAACGACATGCCTCTCCTGTCCTTCTCGATCATCTGGACACTGAGGGCACTTCCCTCCCGGTTTCTCCATCTGCTGTTGAGGGTGTGGGCCTCACGCCAGCTGCCAGGCCTTCTGCTACTCCTTCTCCACCTGAGGCTGCCCTAGATCCTCTGCCTGTCAGCCCTTCACGTGACTCCTCATTCCCTGATCCTGCAAGGCCTGTCCTCGATTCTGAGCTCGTTGCAGCCGTATTCGGGCAACATTTTGCCACTGCCATCGATCGGCTTTTCGAGAGATCTGGCCTGGGCTGTCCATCTCGCCTCAGTGACTCAGGAGACTTTGCCCTGTACGAGGACCTAGATCCGGATCCCGCCAACCGAGATCACGAAGACTCTGCCGACCAATCCTGAGCAGCTTCGTTGCTGTGTACTCTTTAGGACGGCTTTATCGTAGCGGCCTTTTTGCTGGCACGCCCCTCTTGTCTTTTCTACTTTCCTCCTTGCCTTGCCGCCTCTTGTGTCCGTCTTTTTTTTTTTCCCCAGCCTTCAGCTATCTTGTTTGCATTTTGTTTGACGGGCTGTCTGTTTGCCCGTGTCCTCACCTTAGTTGTGGGGCGAATCAACAACCAACCAACCAACCTCCCTTTCCCACCAATCCCTCCCTTCTACTTCATCCTGTGCCGTGAATGCAGTGTCTATCAGGTACTTTTTTTTTTTTCTTTTTCTCACAGTCCTCAGGAATCCTCGTCAGTATAATTCTCGGTGTGATGTTAGGTTATGCGTAGGTCACTTGTCGGCCGGGTGTGTTTGGGTAGGTCAGGTGTTTGTGTGTTTTATAGATCTGATGTGGGAAGTGTGTGGGTTTAGATAGGTCTGGTGTGTGTGTGTGTGTGTGTGTGTGTGTGTGTGTGTGTGTGTGTTTAGATAGGTCTGGTGTGGGGAGCGTGTGTGTTTAGGTAGGTGTGGTGTGGGGAGTGTGTGTGTTTAGATAGGTGTGTGTGTGTGTGTGTGTTTAGATAGGTCTGTTTGGGGAGTGTGTGTTTAGATAGGTTTGTGTGTGTGTGTGTGTGTGTTTAGATAGGTCTGTTGTGGGGAGCGTGTGTGTTTAGGTAGGTGTGGTGTGGGGAGTGTGTGTGTTTAGATAGGTGTGGTGTGGGGAGTGTGTGTGTTTAGATAGGTCTGGTGTGGTGAGTGTATGTGTTTAGATAGGTCTGTTTGGGGAGTGTGTGTTTAGATAGGTCTGTTGTGGGGAGTGTGTGTGTTTAGATAGGTCTGGTGTGGGGAATGTGTGTTTAGATATGTCTGGTGTGGGGAATGTGTGTGTTTAGATAGGTCTGGTGTGATGAGTGTGTGTGTTTAGGTAGGTTTGGTGTGGTGAGTGCGTGTGTTTAGGTAGGTCAGGTGTGTGTATGTGTGTGTGTTTAGATAGCTCAGGTGTGGGGAGTGTGTGTGTTTAACTTGTTCAGGTGTGTGTGTGTGTGTGTGTGTGTGTGTGTGTGTGTGTGTGTGTGTGTGTGTGTGTGTGTGCTAGGGTCGATCAGGTGTGTAGAGTAAGTGTGTTTGGGCAGGTCAGGTGTGTGAAGTATGTGTGTTTGGGTAAGTCAGGTGTGTGTAGTGTGTGTGTTTGGGTAAGTCAGGAGTGTGGAGTGTGTTTAGATAGACCAGGTGTGTGGAGTGAGTGCATTAGGGTAAGTCAGGAGTGTGGAATGTGTCTTTAAAGTTTATGTGGGTGTAAGGCAGAGTAACTCATACTTGGATTATGAAAAGGCGTATTGAGAATGTTTAGGGGAGAGAGAGAGAGAGAGAGAGAGAGACTGCTGAAGCTTCGGCAGTCGCAAGGTGGTTTGACCTTTTTTATACAGGATGCTTCTTAAACTCCGGAGAGAGAGAGAGAGAGAGAGAGAGAGAGAGAGAGAGAGAGAGAGAGAGGGTACCTGTATCACCTGAGAGTTATATAAAGCCATAGATGGAGGCCTGGCAGTTGAGTTTTTAACCTGTGGAAAGGCAGAGAGAGAGAGAGAGAGAGAGAGAGAGAGAGAGAGAGAGAGAGATCTGTATCACCTGAGAGTTATATAATGCCTTAGATGGAGGCCTGGCAGTTGAGTTTTTAACCTGTGGAAAGGCAGAGAGAGAGAGAGAGAGGGTGTTTCGGTTGAGGTAGAACAGCTGGAGGGGGATGAGGGGAGGGAGAGACAGACAGTGGGGCTAGGAGAGGAGGGGTTATCGTTGCTAAGTAGTAGAGAGAGGAGTGAGACGGTTGATAGTAATTCTCTCTCTCTCTCTCTCTCTCTCTCTCTCTCTCTCACACACACACACACACACACACACACACACACACACACACACACACACACACACACACACACACACACACACACACACACACACACACACACACACACACACACACACACACACACACACACACACACACACACACACACACACACACACACACACACACACACACACACACACACACACACACACACACACACACACACACACACACACACACACACACACACACACACACACACACACACACACACACACACACACACACACACACACACACACACACACACACACACACACACACACACACACACACACACACACCGCACCTATACTTCTTACAGGTTGCACACGGAAAAACCTGAACCGTATCACATGCATTGCCCTCCCCGCACCCCCTATCTCGCGTGGTCTTAACTCAATCTCTCTCTCCCTGGCATTTTCTCCTCCCTGTCCTTGCTCCTCTCCCTCTCTTCTTCCTCCCTTCTTCCACTCCTCAAAATCTCTCCCTCCTTCACTGCATCTCTCCCTCTTATTATGCTTCTTCTCTCCTCTCCTGTACCTCTCTCTCACTCTCACTAAATTTTCTCCCCTTATTCTTGTTCTCTCCCTCCTCGCCTCCCTCCCTCCCTCCCTAACATTTTCTCAGTCATCGTTCCCTCCCTTCCTCCTCTGGCTCTATCCCATCCCACGATTCCCTTCCCTCCCCATATTCCACCCCCCTGTCCCTCCAATCCCTCCCTCTCCCACCAATCCCTCCCTTCTCCTTCATCCTGTGCCGCGCGTGGAGTGTCTATCCTGTACCTTTATTTTTTATTTATTCATTTATATTTTTTGTTTTTGCACAGCGCTCAGGAATCCCCGTCAGTGTATTTCTCAGTGTGATGTTAGATTATGCGTAGGTCACTGGTCGGCCGGGTGTGTTTGGGTAGATCAGGTGTTTATGTGTGTTTTATAGGTCTGATGTGGGAAGTGTGTGGGTTTAGATAGGTCAGGTGTGTGTGTGTGTGTGTGTGTGTGTGTGTGTGTGTGTGTGTGTGTGTCTGTGTGTGTGTCTGTGTCTGTGTTTAGATAGGTCTGGTGTGGCGAGTGTGTGTGTTTAGATAGGTCTGGTGTGGGGAGTGTGTGTGTTAAGATAGGTTTGGTGTGGGGAGTGTGTGTGTTTAGGTACAATGGGTCTGGTGTGGGGAGTGTGTGTTTAGGTAGATCTGGTGTGGTGAGTGTGTGTGTTTAGGTATTTCAGGTGTGTATGTGTGTGTTTAGATAGCTCAGGTGTAGGGAGTATGTGTGTTTAACTTGGTCAGGTGTGTGTAATGTGTGTGTTTGGGTAAGTCAGGAGTGTGGAGTGTGTTTAGATAGACCAGGTGTGTGGAGTGAGTGCATTAGGGTAAGTCAGGAGTGTGGAATGTGTCTTTAAAGTTTGTGTGTGTGTAAGGCAGAGTAACTCATACTTGGATTATGAAAAGGCGTATTGAGAATGTTTAGGGGTGAGAGAGAGAGAGAGAGAGGGGGAGACTGACTGCTGATGCTCCGGCAGTCGCAAGGTGGTTTGACCTTTTTTATACAGGATGCTTCTTAAACCCCGGAGAGAGAGAGAGAGAGAGAGAGAGAGAGAGAGAGAGAGAGGGAGAGAGAAACCCCTCCTCTATCGATGGAAATAAGTTCTCTTTTTCCTCCTCTCCTTATGTTAATATGGACGAGGGCAACAAGGGAACAGCACCCAATATGCATCTTTTAATTTGCATGATATATTCAACTTCCACCTAGTGAGTATAGGCTAGAAACTTTATACTCAATCTTAAATCACCAGCAAACGTGTCGAGCGGGGAGGTGGCATTGTTTTTGTTCTTGCCTATATTTCTGGGCGTTGGATCTCTATAAGGTTAGTGTCTTTTTAATGTATATGCTCATGGTCCAGTCTGTCGTGCTTATTCGCCACCATTCAGCGACATTAATAAACTGGGAGCATTGTGCCTTTTGTTTAGTGATATTTATGTTTTTGTGTGTGCTTTGGTTAGGTGATAAATAGATGTTTACATGGATGTTTATAATGAAATGTGTACTTTGAATTTTTGCTTCTGAAGGGCTTACTGAATATATGATTTAGGTTTGAAATTCGTGTGGTAAAGTTTTTGGAGTGTCAGTGTATGTTCTGTATTTGAAAATATTGATCGTGCGGTAAATATTTAGTTCTTATAGACGTCTTGAATTTTTGTTTTAGGAGATATGTCCCGAATTTTTGAGCTTTTAAAGAAATATTGTGAAATTTTAAAAACTTTTATGAAAAAAAAAAAAGGTCGATATTTTTAGCAAGTGCTTCGACGTCAAAGCTTTGGAAACTATATCCCACGCTCTAAATTTTCGAACTAATCTCCTAAATTGTACTCTTTATCTGACATGAGAAATACGTATAATATTACTCTTGCTGCCGGAATATTACTCATACTTCTCAACAGATTATCTTATTATGCTTTGGAGTGGGGGCTTGCGGTCTGAGGGATAGGGTTTGGAAGATAGGCTTTGAAATTTTTAAGCTAAAGGGTATGCTTACGGACAAAAAAATCATAAGAATAAAAATAAGCTACAAGTTTACACACTGCGTTCTTTTTGTACCGGTTTTGACCCCTTCAGTACGATGACATCTCTATCCCCCCTCACCCTCCCTCTCTCAATCCCGATGATATTATTTGTATTTTATTATTTTCTCTTTCAGACGATTTTATTCAGCCTAGGATAGATTTTTCGACCTTGAGGGGTTTAGATACAGCCCTTCACTAACCCCCTTCCCCAATATGAAAGGCCTATCTCAAGCTGAATAAAATCGTCTGGTAGTGAAAAGAGCAGAGCAAAAAGTACGTCACCCGGCTTCAGATGGTTATGTTTTATCCATGTCCTATTTTCCGACGATTTTATTCAGCTTAGGGGAGAAGGCTTGCGGTGAAGGGGTCAAAGGGTACTCTGTCGTTCTCCCTAACCATCAGAGGTCTTTCTTAAGGTGAATGTAGTTAATTAGTTAATTATTTATTTATTTATTTATTTTTTTTTTGAGGAAGGGCAAGAATATGATGGGAAAGACGTAATCTCGTGGACGTCCTCTCTCTCTCTCTCTCTCTCTCTCTCTCTCTCTCTCTCTAGATGGTTATATTCAGCTTCGGAGATGCTTTTTGCAACTAGTAGAGTTATTATATACTCGTAGACTTAACAAGCCACCTTCAGGCGATTATTCAGCTAATGAGAGACTTTCCGAAGTGGAGGAGAAGAAAACGAAGAGGAGGAGGAGGAGGAGGAGGACCTAAATGAAGAAGTAGAAGAAGAATCCTACCTTGAGCTATCTCCAGAGGCGTAGGATATACTCATCGTATGCTGTACACACTGAAGGGGTTAGATATCGCCTTCATTTTCTTTTCCACAGAACAGAATACCCTTTTAACCTGAGTAAAATCGTGTGGTTGGACGAAGACTATAATAAAGATGAATAGCTAGGGAAGAAGGATATCATACATACCACGAGAACTACAAGCACACGAGAAGGACAAGGCGTGGCAAGGTGGCATTCTTTCTATTTTTTATTTCTCCTTTTTATTTTTTTCACCTTTTTTTCGAGGTTAGATCACAGGTATGAATAAGTGATTGGAGGTGAGGCTTGTCTTTACCTGGGTCTCTGATTTTTTTTTTTCCCCTTGCCTTGTTTCTGTATCCTCCCATGTGGATTTGTGATTGTGTGATGATGATGATGATGATCCGTGATGATGATGGAAGAAGAAGAACTGTTACATGTTTATCGATAGACAGGAAATCTATCGTAGGATCGTGTAGTAACTGGCAAGGGTTCGTAATTCCACATCCTGACAGATTTATTTTCCACACTACACCATACCATTGTCCTCTGTGTTATCCATGTCTTCTTACTTTTATATAGCACCATAATTCTCTCTTGTAAATTATTGATATCGTGTTAATATCGACTTGGCTTGCCTCCGTAACATACAAAGAGGGTAGTGAGGTGTCTTGTGCTGAATAAATCGCTAAGGAAGAGGTGTTACGGCTGATGACAGAGCTGGCGGCGATGTCTGACTCTTTTTAATGCCAGACGCCTCATCCCAGCCGTTCATTCAGGGTGACCTCCGCGGAAATGCCGACTACCTCCCCCGTTTTCACCTCCACGCATTGCCATTGCGACTCATTTCCATCACCACTTATCTTTATCGCCTCACCTCTAATTTCTATCACTTATACAGCATGTCGCCGCTCATTTCCATCACCACTCATTTCCACCACCACTTATCTCCATCACGACTCAGCTCCATCACCATTCATTCCCGTCACCAATTATTTCCATCACTACTCATCTTCATCAGAACTTCTTTCCATTACAAGTCATTTCCGTTACGACTCATCTTCATCACCACTCTTTTCCATCACCACTCCATCACTTCCCAATCCTATCACCATTCATGTCCATTGCCGCATTTCTCCAGCACCTGTCGCTGATTTCGTCTCTTCACCCATCTCGATTACCACTCATTACCAGCACCACGTATCTCTGGTCATTACTACTGTGGTGTTGTAGTGATGTCAGGCTCATCTTGAAATGTGAACCCAGTGGACTGCAGTCTTAATTTGCCCGTCAGCAGTCCATGAACCTCTTTTTTTGGGGGGATAGGGAAGTAGTTGAGGGATGTTTGTATAACCAGGCAGTGGAGCCGCCTGTTATATCGGTGCCACCACATGAAGGCGTCCCTCTCCAGTACAAGATCTGTGTTCAAACAATGCCCTATCACAGTCCAATATCTTTCCTAAGATTAAATTTAAAAAGAGAGAAAAATTAAGAAAAAAGAAAAATAGTCAGGCGTTAAGGAGTGCTAAGAAAAAACTCCCACGTGGTTCCCCTCTGACCGGATCACATCGCCACATTCCAGTATTCTGCGCACTTCCTGAAATATCCCCTCCAGTTCCACACACACGAAGAGAGAGAGAGAGAGAGAGAGAGAGAGAGAGAGAGAGAACTAATGAAACCCCTCATAAAAAAAAAAAAAAACCCTCTTCAGCTTCGACATACAGGATTGCTCAAAAACTTCCTTCCGGATATGAGAGAGAGAGAGAGAGCAAAAGTTCCCGTTCTCCGTACCTGTCAGAGTTAAAACCTAAATACATCATCAAGTTACGTCACACGAAATTAAAGACCGGATTGTTGGCGGGGAAAACCTTAGGGAGGGGGGGGGTGAGGGGGAGGAAAGAGAGAGAGAGAGAGAGAGAGAGAGAGAGAGAGAGAGAGGCCGTCTTTATATGAACAGATACTTGTCTAATTACAGAAGTTTGAGAACAGGATAGGCTAGATGCTAAAGAGGGGCGCCTTCACGTGGTGGCACTGATGTATCCAGGCGGTTCTGTTGCCTGGCTATGCAGACGACCTTCAACACCTTCTCTGTCCACTGATAGGAGAACGTTGAACCGCAGGAGAAGGAAAACTTGAACCTCTTATATACTGGATTCACGTCCAGATGAGCTTGTGACCACAGCAGCAATAACAGTCAAGAAAAGGATAGCAAGGCATACACTTAAATCCTTCTTGCACCCTCCGGACCTTTCGGGTATACGGTGTACCATACAGGAAAATACAGTAGACAGAAGAAAAGGCCTGAAAGACTGAAATGCCTGAAGGAAATTTCATTGGAACCGAAGTACCGGTAGTTGTACTATATTTCAGGACGAAGAAGCTATTAGTGCAAGGTACAAAATTAATGCCAGTGAGCATTACATGTGGGTAGATAGCTAGGTAGGTAAGTTGATAAATGTAGTTCTGTATTCTTAGATGTAGGGAAATATGTCATTCCGGTTGCTGCCAGAAGCTGATAGTCTTTTTTTTTTCTCTCTCTCTCTCTCGAAAATATCTGTGGTGATATTGTATACCACAAATTTTGGGGTTTTGTTCACGTTATCTTTTATGTTTTTGTAAGGAAGCCTTTCGTTGTCAGGGTATATTCTCTGACCTTTGACTTTCTGTTCATTGCCTCGGGTGGGAAGTGCTGGCGTAAAAGTGTATAAAAAATTGACTTTCTGTTCATTGCCTCGGGTGGGAAGTGCTGGCTTAAAAGTGTATAAAAAATAATTTATCAATATCGTATTAGTAAGTCCCTCTTGTATTTTACAGCACTCAGAAATATACCTTTTAGTGTTCGCGTACGTAAAGTTTTCTCAGCCTATTTCATCCATATTATATCTTGCAGTCCGGGTAATCCCCCCCCTCCCTCCTCTTTTCTTTCTTTTTTTTCCCCAGAGGGAGGGAATTCGTTTTCTTTTCCTTCACTGCATTCACTCTAGTATATCTAAATCCGTACCTAAGTGAAGCTGACTGAACTGTGTAGCACATTCATGGTGGTGTTGGACGAGACCTTTGTTTAGAGGAATCGTGTCGTTACTGCTGAAGGAAAAGCTTTTGTTTGTTTGTTTGTTTTTTTTCATCGCATTCTTGGGGAAATTTCAAGTCATTAGCCAATATTAGATGCTTGGGGTGTGTTCTGATATCATGTCCATCATTTCATTCTAAGATTAATTGAGTTCCTACTTTAGAAACTTCGCGTAAATTAAATTACATATTCCACTCTTCTGTTAGTTTTGTGATTTTATTGAAGTTTTGTAGCTTTAGCATGTTATTTTCAGTTATGAGAGAGAGAGAGAGAGGACCAAGCAATAATGAGGGAAACGACGGCGTGAGAGAGTGACAGAGACAGAGACAGACAGACAGACAGGCAGAGAGGATAGAGGAAAGAGGAAAAACCGGGGAATAATATGGGAAACGATGGCGTGCGTCTGAGGGTCAACACTGGGATGGGCTTAAATTACTGCCTCATGCCTGCCTTGGGGCCCACCTGTGTGTGTGTGTGTGTGTGTGTGTGTGTGTGTGTGTGTGTGTGTGTGTGTGTGTGTGTGTGTGTGTGAGAGAGAGAGAGAGAGAGAGAGCAGCTAGGTTGAGAAAGGGCGGGGCGAAGTAAGAAGTGAAGCAGTGTTGGGAGTTTTTTTTTTTTTTTTTTTTTTTTGTTTTTGTGGGGTTGGGTGGGTGAGGTGAGGTGGGGTTGGGTGGGATGGAGTTGGGTGGGGTGAGGCAAATTCTAGGAAGGGTGGAGAGAGGAGTGATGGGGCAACGTGAAGTGGGGTGATGAGGTGGAATGAGGGAAGATTGGGGAAGTGTGGGATGAGGCTGGGTTTGAGGGGTGAGGTTGAATAGGGTATGAATAGATAAGAGTGGGTTGGAGTGTGGGAAGGGTGTGACGAGTTGGACTGGGTGGGTTGTGGGAGGTGAAACGGGGTGAGGTTGAGTGGGGTGTGGGAGTTGGAGGGAGCTGAGTGGGGTATGGAGGGGAATGAAATGAGCTAAGGTTGAGTGGGGTTTGGGAGCCGGGATGGGGTTGAGTGGTGTATGTAGGGCTGAGTCGGGCTTAGTTTGGGTTGGGGCGGGACGAGCTGGGGGTGAAGGGAAGAGGTTTGGGGTTGGTTGTGGCTGGGTGGGGTCGGGGCGAGACTGGGTTAGGCAAGCTGAATTGAGATAAGGTGAGGCGAGGGGAGTTAGATAAGTGAAGTGAGGTGAGGTGAATTAATGCGAGGTAAACTGAGGTATGGCGAGGGTGAGATTAGAACAAGACGAGATAATATGCGACGAGACAGAGACAAGTCAGGGCGAGAACGACACGAGATGAATAGGAAAAAGAGAATAATCAATAGGCCATTTGACCCATGCTAGGCTGCCCGAGACTGACTATAGTACGAGAGATAAGAATAGATGGATAACGAGACAAGGTGGAGTGAGACGAGATATGCGAGAATGAGATTAGAGACGAGAAATGGAGATGATGTGAGGTGAGACGAGATTAAGTGAAGTGAGATCAGGTGAAGGGAGGTGAGACGAGATAAAATGAACTGAGACAAGCCAGAGTAGAGAGAAAAATGAAATCAAGTACGAGGGGGTGGAGTGGTTTTGTGTGTGTGTGTGTGTGTGTGTGTGTGTGTGTGTGTGTGGAGAGAGAGAGAGAGAGAGAGAGAGAGAGAGAGAGTTGCCTGGTAAGCAGTCCCTCCTCACCAGGACGGCCAGCCTCAAAGAACAACTGCATGTGTTTGATTATTAAGAACATCCACCAACCTCCAAGCCTCCATCTTTCCTTCATATGTCTCCTATCAATCCAGCTTTCTTTCCTTCCTTCCTTCTGTCCTGCTTTCCTGCCTTCCTTTTCTCCTGCACGTCTGGTCAATGGTGTTATTATACCCAGTTCCAGTTCACAAGTAGAAGAATCCGAGTTTGATTCTCTGGCCGGTCATACTGTTGGACGGAATGAATAGGTTGGTTTATATATATATATATATATATATATATATATATATACTGGTGTATACCGTATGTAAGATAAATCTATAAAGAACATACAGTACTGCAGTGAATGGAGGTTAATAAGGGGAATAATCAGAATGAAGATTTTAACATTTCTTTAGGCAGCCATGTTTAAATGAATGCATGAATAGACAGGTGAATGTATGAAAAAATAGCAAATAAAACTTAGATGGAAAAAGAGACCTGGTTGATGGTATGAAAATGATGATAGAAGTAAAATACTTAACACAGTTGCTCGCGGTAAAGCCTGGGAAGGAACCGCTGCCATGAGCCCGTATGTTAATGGCTGCTTTAGTTTTTCACAGAGAGGCAGTTTTGGCAAGTTAAAAATGAGTGAGGTACCGTAGTTGAGAGACTGTCATGAGAGGCAGACAGGCCATGAGACAGACTGTTAGACAGGCCATGATCTGAGCTTGGTTTGGTTAGGCAGGGTAGAAGCAGCAGGCCTTGAACTAGGTTTGGCTGAGCAAAGGTGAGGCTGGGTAGAGCCAAGGTTGTGGCAAGAAGCGAGGAAGATAGGTCCATGAGACAGGCGGATAGGAAGCACGCCACATGCAGAGGACACATATGGATAACAAAACGAAAAATACATAAAACGGCCAGTGTACCCATAAATTACAGCAACTATAGTGTTTACAACTCGATTTTCAAAAGTTTGGTTGGCTTTTTCTGGTGATTGTGTGCTACGCCCATTTTCCGTATGAAAAAGATAGATACTGTACACCCATTAAAAAAAAAAAAAATACTCGACACCCTTGTGGTGTGATGCGATATGATTCACGGACCAAGGATTCTGAACTACCAACAGTGCCAAATAAACACGACATTACTTTTAAAAATCATTTCAAAACTTAATGCACACAGGGATAACGATTTTTTTTAATGGGTGTACTGAAATGGGCGTGTAAGGTGTCAGATTACGGGTTTCAGGGTCGTTGAGCCCATTTCTGCAATAAAAGTTTGGTTCGTCAGTAATTTTTGAGTTATTACACCATTTGCCAATTTTCACTAACGAAGCCTAATTAGTGTCATTTGGAGGCAGTTACGGTGCTCAAAGATTTTTTTTTCTTAGCCTTGCCATTCGATTCCCCCGCTCAAAATTACGAGGAAAACATGTAACATACGTGGTGAGGCAGGTACCGTAGTAAAGTAGATGATGAGCAAGATTGTGAGGTAGCTGGTGAGAAAGATAGTGAGGTAGATGGTGAGGAAGATAGTAAGGTAGCTGGTGAGGAAGGTAGTAAAGAAGATAGTAAGGTAAGTGGTGAGGAAGACAGTGAGGTAGATAGTAAGGAAGATAGTAAGGCATATGGTAACGACGATAGTAAGGCAGGTGGTGAGGAAGAAAGTAAGGTAGATGGTAAGGAAGATAGGAAAGTAGGTGGTGAGGGAAGATAGTGATGTAGGTGGTGAGAAAGATAATGAGGTAAATGGTGAGGAAGATAATAAAGTAGATGGTGAGGAAGATAGTGAGGTAGATGGTGAAGAAAACAATAAGGCAGGTGGTAAGGCAAGCAGTAAAGCAGACGGTGAGGCAGGCCTAGAGCAAGGTTTAGACAGGCAGAGAGGCAGGCTGAGAGAACAAAAGATCGATTCAGCCCAGGAAACAAGCAAAGAGTGAGGCAGGTCAGAAGCGAGGGTGAGGTAGGTCAGAGTGAGTGAGGTGGACTTGAGGCGAGTGGGAGGTAGGTCAGAGTGAATGAGGTGGACTTGAGGCGAGAGTGAGGTAGGTCAGAGTGAGTAAGATAGACTTGAGGCGAGTATGAGGTAAGTCAGAGTGAGTGAGGAAGACTTGATGAGAGAGTGAGGTAGGTCAGAGTGAGAGGTGGACGTGAAGTGAGTATAAGAAAGGAGAGGGTTTGAGGTAGACTTGAAGCAAGTGTGAGGTAGGTGATTCTAAGAGAGGTAGACTTAAGGCGAGTGTGAGGTAGATGAGAGTGAGTGAGGTATACTTGAAGGGAGAGTGAGCAAGGGAGTTGGTAAGACAGGCAGATAAAAGAGGTAGGTCATGAGGTTGGTGAGAGTGGGTGGGCTAGATTAGAAGCGAGAGTGAGGCAGGTGTGAGTGAATAAGGCAGGCAGTGAGACAGGCCATGAGGGAGTTGAGAGTGAGGCAGGTGAGAGTGATGCAGGTCGTGAGGAAGGTAAGGGATTGGGTAAGGATGACGATGAGGCAGGTAAGAGAGAGAGAGTGCAGGCAGGCTGTGAGGCAGGTCTTGAGGAAGATAAAAATGGGTGAGAAAGGCGGTGAGGCAGATGAAAGTAAATGAGGAAGACGGACAATGAGGTAGGTGGGCAGACAGCGACGGAGGTGAGAGTTGGGTTAGTCAGGCAAGCAGTGAGGCAGGTCATAGGGCAGATGAGAGTGGGTAAGGCAGAGTGAGGCGGACTAGATGCGAGTGAGAGGCAGGTCATGAGGCAGGTGAGTGGGTGAGGCATGTAGGGAGGCAGGCAGTGAGGCAGATAATGGCTGGAATGACACAACATGAGACCCACCATCCACCATCTTGTTTAAGCAACGGGACTGAAGAGCGTGTTTGGCTTCTGTGTGTACGTACTGCCTCCTGTGTACGTCCTGGGGGGCCTGTGTACGTTTTGGGAGATGTGTAGGGTATGGGTTTAAGTGTGTGTGTGTGTGTGTGTGTGTGTGTGTGTGTGTGTGTGTGTGTGTGGTGTGTGTGTGTATTCACTGGGGTGACTGGGCATTTCTTGAGTGTTTGTGTGTGTGCATTTTAATAGGTTCCGTCTGTACGTATAATGATCACCTCTGTGTACGTCGTTGTGGCTGTGTATGTGTCAGGGTACTGTATATAACTTACCAGGTGGTTTGTGTGTATGTGTGTGTGTGTGTGTGTGTGTGTGTGTGTGTGTGTGTGTGTGTGTGTGTGTGTTATGTACGGTCCCAATCACTAATTCGTTTACTTACCTAGGGTTCCAGACTAACGAGGCGAGATACCTGGTCACATTCTTATTGTTAATTAGTTTACCTAGATCTACTTTGAGTTCTTCCACCTCACCTTCACAGTTTCTTTTTCCGTTTCATATTTTTACTTTATATCAGTCTGTCTACCTATTTATCTGTCTATCTATCAGTCTATCTGTATACATCTGTCTGGCAAATGTATGTATGTATGTACGCTGGTGTTAAGTCATTGCAGTATTGATCACCTGATGCTATTGTGGTCGTTCCTGGCTCACCTGAACGTGAACCCGGTGGACTGCAGGTTGAAATGGCCATCCTTCTGCAGTCCACCATCCTCCTTTCGTGGGATAGAGAGGGGACTAAGGGGCCTCTGTTCCAACTGGGCAGCTCCACCGCCCGTTCGTATTAGTGCCGACGCGTTAAGGCGCCCCTGTCTAGCACCAGGATCCAAGTTAAGGTTGGGTAATATCGACAGACAGACGGACAGACAGACGTGCAAGCAGACTTAAAGAAGAAGTACACATCGACCCAGACACGCACACAGGCGGGCGTGTACACAAGTCTCAGATGTGTACAGCCGTGAACGTATTTATTGATTCACTTCTTGACGATAAATAGCGAGACGGTGAACAGCGACATTTGAAACCCAGTGATGCCTTCCGTCGAGCCCGGCTAACATATTTAGATAGATAGATAGGTAGATGGACAGATAGACATGCAGATAGACTGACAGATAGACATGCAGATAGACTGACAGATAGACATGCAGATAGACTGACTGGTTAATTGATTGTGAGATGGTAAAATAGATGAATGGATAGATTGCATATTTGATGGTTAGATAAATCGATAGATAGATAGATTGATTGATTGATTGATTGATTGATTGATGGTTAGAATAATGAGTATATAGGAAGATAGGTAGGTAGTTAAAAAGACAGATAGATAGACGTGAGTTTTAATCCTGTCACCTCGAGGACGCAAAATTTTCGTTTATTTTTATATATATTTGCCTTCCACACGATTTCATTCAGCTTGGGATGGACATTTTCGAACTGCAGGGGTTAATTACAACCACCAGTAAACCCTCCCCCCCAATACCAGGGCTTCGGAGTGTAATAAAATCGTCTGCAACAACGAAAAATAATCATAGTGATGACCTTAATAAGAGTTTGACAAAAAAAAATACACAGCAGTATTTTATTATAACTAACAATGAATACGAGGTTGGATTAAAGAAACATCATTAGATTAAAGAAACGTTATTAGGCGTCCGTATTTTATTTTTACGTGTATTCTGAACTGCGATACAGTAATGCACATACGGTATAATCCATTCCCTGTCGTATATCGGGGTTTTGAATTGCAGAAGGGAAGAGGAGGCTGTCGAATCTTCCCGTCCCCCCTGTTCTAACTTCATAAATAAATCTTAGTTGTTAAAAATGACTGCAGGTTGTAATTAGTTTCTGCAGGAAGATCAGGGAAAGGGGTGAAAATATCTCCTCCTCCGTATTTCTTCCTGTGAAAGAGATAAATTTACTCAGCGTAGGAGAAAAACCTTGTGTTGAAAAAGTTTGGAGCCTCTGTCAGTCCTCTCAGTACTTTTTTTTTCTTTTTTACAGATTATTTTCATTCCAGTGAATCATAGAAACCTGAGCGAGATAAGGACCTTTACTCTGTCATGTTCAGAGAGAGAGAGAGAGAGAGAGCCACTTCAGTGTTATTAGTTGTTTTTCTATTGCCCTGCGTTGTATTTACCTGTAAAGAAACCACCTGTCGAGAAGGGGTTAGTGAGATGTGTGTATACGTGTATGGAAATCTTGAATATAAGTTCACAACACACACACACACACACACACACACACACACACACACACACACACACACACACACACACACACACACACACACACACACACACACACACACACACACACACACACACACACACAGACTCAGACATGCACACAGCAGCAGACACGCTCAGAATCTCAGACATGCACAAGGTTTCTTTGCTTAGACACACACACACACACACACACACACACACACACACACACACACACACACACACACACACACACACACACACACACACACACACACACACACACACACACACTGACGTATTTAAATAGCACTTGAACAAAAACTACCACGAGGACCCGACGCCTGGTAGACGGATTAATGGTGTAGCTGGCTTTTAAAGGGAGTCAGAGGCCTGGGGGAGAGTTTAGATCAATCACCCCTCCTCTGCCTAGCCCACCACCTTTCTCACTGGAGGGGTTGTATCTCTCTCTCTCTCTCTAAAACTTGTACCAGGATAAACCTGAATTCAAATGCAAGGCTGATTAGACTTAGACAATGTTTGCTTCCCTATTTATTTTGTTTATTACACCGTAACTGTCCTCCTCTGTGCTATACAAATCCTTCCAATATCATCATGCTCTGTATAAATAACGTATAAAAGTATATTAACCAGTCATATCAAAGGAAAATATCGCTAGGGATGTGGTGTTAAGTAGCTTCCTTATCCGACAAGAATACGGGCCTGTCTCCGTGATTCCCTCCCCCCCCAACCCCTTCATCTTGACAGCTCCGTCCACCTCGAAGTGCTTCACAGTTGACAGGTCGAATTACACTATAGATAATGGTCTTGAAATTATCGGTAAATATTTCTGGTCTAATGAAGTAAATCCTTTTTTCTTCTCCTATAGTGTTTCAAATATATGGAACAAAAATGCCTAGGAATATGGTAGACTGCAGTATCCTGCCTCAGACCTGCTGTTGATCACGTTCTTGGCTTACTAATACAAAAAGCTAGCTTGACTAATCGTTTTCCTCTCATTCACATCACGGTTTACACAGTTATAACGTGATACTGTGACGAAATTAATGTTAGTTTTCCCTTACAGGTAAAGATATTAGAGAGTAGTTTTCCTTTCTGGCTTTCCTGTGAAATATCCTTTTCACTGTTTCTGCCTGCTTTGACTGGCTGGTTTGGTGGACGCGAGGGAGGGGAGCCTTCTTACTGTGTTGTCCTGCTCGTGAATTTATAGATTTAGATATGGTACAGTCACCGTAAAAGATAGGTCTTTTGATGTTTGCTTTTCTTTGTACTCCTTTGTACATGTTCAGACTTAATTGTATGTCATATCGGCGCTCATGCAATTGATAGGCGTTCATCTGAAGCTTTTTATTTTCCCGTCCACCTTGACGTCCCTGTCCACCTTGACGTATCACTACACCTTGACGTCCCCTTCCATCTTGACGCCCCCTTCCACCTTGACGTTCCTTTCCACCTTGACATCCCACTACACCTTGACGTCCCCTTCCACCTTGACGTCCCCCTCCACCTTTCCCACTACACCTTGACGTCCCCTTCCACCTTGACGTCCCCCTCCACCTTTCCCACTACACCTTGACGTCCCCTTCCACCTTGACGTCCCCCTCCACCTTTCCCACTACACCTTGACGTCCCCTTCCACCTTCCGCCTTGACGTCCCCCTCCAGCTTGATGTCCCCCTTCTACGATACCCCATAAATAATCAGACCCCCACCTTGACCACTCCTTCCCACTCCCCTCCGGACGGCCCTCTGCTAGACGCGACAGATCGACCTGGCTTGGTAGCGACCTGACCAGACGGAGGTGGGATGGAACAAGCACTTGAGGGGGAGGCGTGACCCAACACCCCTCCCCCCTTCTTCTTCGCCACCCCTCTTCCTCCCTCTTTCCTTCCCCCCTCTTCCTCCCTCTTTCCTTCCCCCCTCTTCCTCCCTCTCTCCTTCCCCCCTCTTCCCCTCCTTCCCTCTTCCTCTCCCAGCACCCTCCCTCCTTCTTCCCTCCCCCGTCCCTCCTGTTCCCTCCCCCTTTTCCTCCCTTCTTTCCCTCCCTCTCCCCCTCCCATCCCTCCTTCCCTCCTACTCTCCCTCCCCCTCCTACCCTCTCTCTCCGCTATTGACCGCTCCTTCCAATGACGACGAGGTAGAGGTGGAGGCAGGGAGAGAGAGAGAGAGAGAGAGAGAGAGAGAGAGAGAGAGAGAGAGAGAGAGAGAGAGAGAGAGAGAGAGAGAGAGAGAGAGAGAGAGAGAGAGAGTGGGGGGCAGAGGGGGGGGGCAGAGTAATGAGAAGGACAAGAGGAGAGATGGAGCATATAATGATAAGGTGGAGAAGGCAGGGAAATGAAAGTGGAGACAGGAAGGAAAAAGAGGAGAGAGAAAGAGAGAGAGAGAGAGAAATAATTATGATAAGGAAGATGGATAAAGGAGAGTAGAGTGTAGGAAATAAATAGGGAAAATGAAATGGTGGAGAAGGAAAGTGAGGAAGAGAGGTGAGGGGAAGTATTCAGAGGGAGATGGGATTAATGGAAAAATAGTCGTGACGAAAGAGGAGAAGGAGGAGGAACAGGAAAAAATGAGGGAGGAGGGGAGAGAAACAAGGGGAACAGAGATAATTAAGAAGGAAGGGAGGAATGGAATGGAGGGAGAATGGAGAGGGGTGTGGGGAAGGGCAGTGGAAGATGGGGAAGAGGTGGAGAGGGAAAAAGAGAGAGGTAGAGGCGGAGAATAAGAGAAAGGGGTGGAGGGTGAAGGAAACGAAGGGAGAAAGAGGTGGAGGGGTATAGAAGTGGAGAAGAAAGAGGTGGAGGGGGATGGATGGGGAAGGAAGTGGAGAAGAAAAAGATGGAGGGGGAAGGAGGGGGAGGAGACAGAGGTGAAGGAGGAAGGAGGTGAAGGAGAAAGAGATGGAGGGGGGAAGGAGGTAGAGAGGAGTATGAGCGAGTTGATAGGGGGGAGGAGAGAAAATGAAGGGAATAAAAGAGAAATAGAAGGGACAGAGGAGAAAAGAGAAGACAGAGGAGTGGAGAGAAATGCAGTACGACGAGAGAGGAGGGAGAGAAGATAATGATGAAGGACAGGAGGAGAGAGAAATGAAAGGGTGGGAAGAAGAAAATTAGAGAGGATGGAGGGATTAGAGGAGAATGGAGGAAAGAGAAACGTGGGATAAAGTGATGAGAGAAGACGTGGAGAGAGAGAGAGAGAGGGAGAGGGAGAGAGAGAGAGAGAGAGAGAGACTAAAACATCGATGAAAGAAAAAGAACAGAAGCATACTCAGAGATGGAAATGAGAAAAGACGATGACAGAATTAATGTAAAAAACAAAAAAACGCTGAGAAATGAGGAAATAAATGAACAGAAAGAGAAAGAATAAAGGACGGAGAAGGGAATGAAGAAGAAATATCAAGAGAAAAATGGGGAAAAAAGTATGAAAAAGGTGGAAAACAGATGTAAATAAAAGGAACAGCAAAAGAAATTAAGGAAAATGAGATAATTACAGGGAGGAAAAGTAAAAGAGAATTAAATTTGAGAGAGACAGACAGACAGACAGACAGAGACAGAGAGAGCAGTGAAAATAGAAAAATTTTTGCAGACAGAATACCAGGAGTAAGAAGGGGAAAAGAAGAGAAAGATCAAAGGGATTTAAGAAAAGAGTGGAGCTGGGTGAAAGAAAATTGAGAGAGAGAGAGAGAGAGAGAGAGAGAGAGAGTTTTACCAAAAGAGTCAGCGAAAAGGATTTGAGAAATGAGGCAAGGATCTTCTAGGCAGCTTGTGTGACAGAGAGAGAGAGAGAGAGAGAGAGAGAGAGAGAGAGAAAGTTTTGCCAATAGAGTCAGCGAAAAGGATTTAAGAAATGAGGCAAGGATCTTCTAGGCAGCTTGTGTGACTTAAAGAGAGAGTTTTAATATTGAGCCGAGAAGGTGCGAAACAACACGGAGCATAACTAGAATGCACTCAGGAGAGCGCATACCTTTGCCAGTGCCGGATCCGGATCCGCCCTCAGATTTAATCAGTTCTCTCTTGGCCCATGGCTCACCCTCCACAAAGTTGCATTAAAATTCATTGAGAACTTATGTATATTGTACAGTATCCGGATCCGCCCCAAAATTTAATCATTTCTTTCTTGGCCCATGGCCCACCCATCGACAAAATTTCATTGAAATTCAGTGAGAACCTTTGGAGATATCGTGTGGACATGCAAACAGATGAAACTGACATAGGCTGAGCGCTTGGTGGATGGATCCGATAGTGTGTGCATAGTTTTCACCAGCGTGTACGCAGTCATGTGACTGTGTAGTTTTCACCGGCGTGTAGGCAGTCATTTGGCAAAATTTTTCGCGTTTCATTGCGAAGCACAGGATGGATTTAGGAAGCTAAAAATTGCATTGTCTTGTGCGCCAGACGTTTCTCTTCAGTTTAGTAAGAAAAATCGATTTCAAAATTTGAAAAAATGGTGCCTGGGCCGGCCACTGTATCCCGACGATTTCCGGATCTACGGCCATTGAGGGGTTACCCCCCACCCAGCCCAGGGCCTTGGACAGATTTTGATGGTAAACAATAGGCTTCCAGGGTTTATGGATATCTACCTTCTGATTTTTTTTTCAGAACGATTGGCACAAAATTGTGACCTGTAAAGAGCGGACAAGCAGACTGACAGACAAACATACGGAACTAACCAACATGCTTACCGAATCTATCGATTCTAGAAAACAAGCATAGGTGAATACATAACCTCCTCCGGCTTCGTTGGTGGAGGTAATAAATTTCCGTATACCCGTACCTCACAACCTCTTGTCTAACATGACACATTTTCATTTCATTTCATGCAGGCGATTTGATATATAGCTAAGTAAAATGAAGTCTGAGGGAACGTCATTTTTACTTTCCTTGCTGCATCCAGACGATTTTATTCAGCTTACGACTGCCTTCTGGTAGTAAAGAGATGATGAATGCCGTATATAACCCCCTATAGTTCGAAAATAAATCCTTAGCTGAATAAAATCGTCCGTATAAGCAAGCGTAAGTTAGAAAAAGACGTATTTAGACAAGAGACTAATCCCTAGAGTGTGGCGACGACTTATTGGTGTTGTGTCCTGAGAAATTTGCCTAGAAAGGGGTTATATTGCCTTCATTTACCCTTTCACCACGAGGGTGTTTTAAGCTGAAGGAAATCGTCTGGTATGAGCAAGTACACAATAATGTTATGTGTCTGGTGCAGCTGATCTTAATGCTATGCAGCCTGTTCTTATGTGTTCTCGTGTTCTAATGTTGTCTTCTCTTCTTCCTCAGGTAAGGAGCGTGGTAGCAGTGGTGGCTCCAGGTGAGAGAGAGAGAGAGAGAGAGAGAGAGAGAGGAGCGTGGTAACAGTGGTGGCTCCAGGTGAGAGAGAGAGAGAGAGAGAGAGAGAGAGAGAAACTTGGAGGAAGGCCGTGTGAGTAGCTGTTCAGACCGGTGACATATTTTCCTTTTCATTTTGTGTGTGTGTGTGTGTGTGTGTGTGTGTGTGTGTGTGTGTGTGTGTAGGGATGGAGTTAATGAAGACAACCTCCTGGATATGTGAGGTTTCCAGGTCGTAAAATCCCTCCTAAGCTTAGTAAAATCGTCCGAAAATATTCAGAACAAACCAGAATTGCTTCGCCGATTTCAAAGGGTTAAAGCTGAGTACGCTAAGGTGTAGGGAAGACACTATAAGAAGGTCAATTTTAAAACACTTCTGAAGTTACGAAACGATTGGATTGCTCTCTCTCTCTCTCTCTCTCTCTCTCTCTCTCTCTCTCTCTCTCTCTCTCTCTCTCTCTCTCACACACACACACACACACACACACACACACACACACACACACACACACACACACACACACACACACACACACACACACACACACAACTAGCTCAGTTTTATAGACATGCATACACCAGCCTAACACACACACACACACACACACACACACACACACACACACACACACACACACACACACACACACACACACACACACACACACACACACGGAGGCTGGAGGGACACACAACCCCCTGTGTGTGCTCAGTAAACATACCGACCAAATGCCATCGCCCCGTCACCCACACCTGGTTCTGACGTCACTACAGGCAGGTGTGTGTGTGTGTGTGTGTGTGTGTGTGTGTGTGTGTGTGTGTGTGTGAGAGAGAGAGAGAGAGAGAGAGTCAGGTGTGTGGGTGTGGGGGTAGATGTGTCGGTGTGGAGGCAGGTGTGTGGGTGTGGGAGGCAGTTACTGGGTGTGTGGGTTTGACTGGAAGGTGTGTGTGGGTGTTGCAAGCAGGGGTACGGGTTTGGTAGGCAGGTATTGGGTGTAGGGGCAGGTGTGTGGATGTGGAAGGCAAGTATGTCGGTTTGGAACAGGGGTATGAGTAGTGAAGAGAGGTGGTTTTGCAACCTTAGCAATTGTAGTCAGGTGTGTGGATATTAGGAAGACTTTTCTGTAGATTGTTTGAACAGATGTGTATTTGGAGTCACGCTTATTGTTTCCTTGAGTCCTAGTGCCTTGTGTATATAATATTTTTTGCCGTCTTCTAAGGACTTTAATCATCTTAGGAGGCTTTTCGAGCATAACAGGGGTAAGCATTGCGTGCACGAAACCCCTCAATAAGAATGGCCTTTCCTAATAACAAAGGGATACAAAGAAAAGCAAAAAGTATCAGACATAATGATTTTCCCTGACATTCTATTACAGGAAAAAAGTATAATTATGGTATCTTATTCAACGAGTCAGTAATAAGGATAGTAAAGTAATAAGGCTAAAAATAAAATTGTCTAGAGGCAGCAGGAGTGAAATCAAAATGTAAACTCGTCATCTTTGTTGAACGGTAGACGGAAGAAGATAGCTTAGAATTAATGCCTGTCGCCTGCACGTGGGTCCTTAAGACAATATTTCTTTTCAAAGTCTCAGCCTTCCCCTAGAATACAATCTGCAGTTGTCAGGTTCCGTCCAGGTCCCTAATTTTACTTCGTAGTACCTCATCCTTATCGATTTATTTTGCATATTATCTTAGAATTCCCCTATGTATTTACTTTTTTCGTTTTAATATCGATATACTTTGCATCAGTAACGCACAGGAGGATATTAAGGTGAATGTATAGAGTAAATCGCTAAGGAGTAATCGTTAAGAAATCTCAAAAGACACTTAGGATGCGACCCTTTGTCCAAGAGTGAAGGAACGATAGATAAATATAGATGAAAGGTAGATAGGAAGGGTAGAGTGATGGAGAGGATAGTTTTGTAGATATATGAGGCAGTCAGGTGTGAAGTGACGTGTAAATTATTAGTATGTGCCAGGTGTGTTGAATTGCCAAGTATGTGATGAAACTCTGGTGTGTGGTGCAATTGCAGGTATGTATGTGAGGTTTTAGGATTGTCAGGTGTGTAGTGGATGAGTCAGATTTGTTGTAGATAAGTTAGATATGTAATGAGTCAGTTGTGTAATTGCTAAGTCAGCTGTGTTTTGTATGTGCGAGAGTCAGATGTGGAATGGATAAGTCACGTGTGTAGTCAGGTGTTCTCAAGGTAGTTGAGTTGAGAAGGGACTCACATATGTTCCGTGGAAGGTGTGCAAAGGTGAGCAGGTGTGTGAGGGAGAGTCAGGTGTTTGAAGTGAGTCAGGTATGCAGAGATGTCAGGTATTTGGGATGAGCCAGGTGTTTAGGAATGTGTTAGGTATACGGAGGAGAGTCTGGTGTGGGGTTGAATCAGGTGTGCAGTTGAGAGTCAGGCAGGGGTGAGTCAGGTGTTTAGGGTGAGTCAGACAGGGATGAGTCAGGTGTTTGGGGTAAGTCAGGCAGGGATGAGTCAGGTGTTTGGGGTGAGTCAGGCAGGGATGAGTCAGGTGTTTGGGGTGAGTCAGATGTGTGGTTAGACAGAAAGTGGTGAGTAATGCCAGGTATTTGTGGAGCGGTGGGTTGTGTGGTAAGTTACGTAAGGCATTTGATTACTCGAGCCGGGTATGTAGTGAGCATAATGAGAAGAGGAAGAGAGGGGAGGAAGAGGAAGGAGAGAGGAAGAGGGGAAGGATGAGACAGAAGGAAGGAAGGAGAAGAGGAGGGGAAAGGAAAAGAAGGGGAGGGGAAAAGAGGGAAGGGGAAAGAAGAGGAAAGGGAGAGAGAAGAGGATGAAGAGAAGAGAAGAGATGGAGGAGGAAGGGAAGAAGAAGGAGGGAGGGTGGGAGGGGGAGGGAAAGGAAGAGAAAGAAGAGAGAAGAGGGAAAAGACGTTGAAGAGGAAGATGAGAGGGGGAGGGGAAGGAAGAGGGGAGGAAAGAGAGAGGGAGAGAGGAAGGAAGAGGAAGGGGAAAAGAAGAGAGTGGAAGAGGAAGGAGTAGTAGGGGAAAGGGGAGGGAAGGTGAACGAAGAAGGGAGGGGGTTGAGGAAGAAGGATGAAGAAGAGAGAAAAAGGAAAGGGGGGGAAGGGAGAACGAGTACAAAGGGGTACTGAAAGCAAACAGCAACAGACCTACTGTAATTAATAATTCCAAACTGTCTTTTTTTTTTTTTTTTTTTTTTTTTTTTATGCGAGGAAGAAGGAACCAAAGGCCATGGCCCGCAGTAACAGTTCCCTCCAAGAGAAAAACAAAATACAATAGAGAGCCAAATTCAAGATCCGATCATATTGAGATGCCAGGACACACTGCGTTTGAAAGACTGGAGATCATAGGCAGCAGGAAATACAGACAGAGGGAGACAGTTCCAGAGTTGACCTGTTGCATAAATGAAAGACTGGGAGTAACGGTTAACTCTTGCATTAGAGAGTTGGACAGAAAAGGGATGAGAGTTTGCTGCCAGACGGGTGCTACGCGCCCGTCGTAGAGGTGGAGGAATGCAAGCAGACAGTTCAGAGGAGCAGTGACCATTAAAGTAGCGATAGAAAAGAGATAAAGATGCAACAGTGCGGCGAAGAGACAGAGGTTGAAGGGAGTCAGTAAGAGGAGGAGAGTTAATGAGACGAAAAGCCTTTGACTCCACCCTATTGAGAAGAGCTGTATGTGGGGAGCCTCCCCACACATGAGAGTTGTACTCCACACAGGGGCGGATAAAACCTCTGTATAGAGTCAACAATTGTGCAGGGGTAAAGAAAGAGCGGAGTCGGCTTAGCACACCCAATCTCTTAGAAGCAGATTTTACAAGAGATGTAATATGATCTTTCCAAGATAAGTCCCGAGTAAATGAAACCCCAAGCATGTTCAAGGATGATGCAGGATTAAGCTGAATATTATTAAACATTAATGGGTATACCTGTGGAAGATTTTGTCGGGTTGATAGGTGTAAGAACTGAGTCTTAGATGCATTAAAGACAACCATATTATTTTTACCCCAGTCAGTGATACGAGCCAAGTCAGACATTAGGTGTGCCATAGCCTCATCCCTTGTTTCTTGAAGCAACTGTTGAGATGGGCGTTGCGGGAACCGAATGGATAGCTCATAGCCATGGTAACGTTCTGAGTTCAAGGGAAGGAGGACAAAGCAGGAAGGCTTGCCCCACCCACCAGTCCCTTCAGGTGAAGCCGGCAGGAAAAAGTGAGAGGAACTATCATGCATCATAAAGTAAAGGAAAACAGCATAACGTACCTAGTAATTTTGTAATGCGCTTGTGTCGTTCATGATTTGTATTGTAGAAGACACATTACTTCAGAAAATTATAATTCAGGAGTGAAAATTATACCGTAGTTTACTGCTGGCCGTGACACTGGAAGGTAAATTGTTCCATAAGGTTACATCTGCTGAAGACAGTGTGCTTAGAGTTTCCTGTTACTAGAAACTTGTGCCAGAAACTTTTAAACCATTACTAGCAGTATATTTCGACCAGTCTGCAGGGATGTATTTTTCGACTGCCTCAAACTACTTGAGAGAGAGAGAGAGAGAGAGAGAGAGAGAGAGAGAGAGAGAGAGAGAATAAAACGTTTCATCCAGGTCGAGTCAAATCGTGTGACGTTAGGGAAAATAAATGTAATAAAGAGGTGATGGGAGTGAGGAAGTTAAGTCGTCATTTCAACCGCAGCGCTTGAGTTCATTTCTCCCTAACTTGCGGGTTTCCTAATCCGATCTCGCTCCTTTGACTCCCTTCCTCATCACTCAGCCCTGTTCTTCCCCTCATCCCCACCCCTTGGAGCACCCCCTACCTCCTCACCCTCCCTTGTCACTCTTTCCCCTTTCCTTTCACCTTTTTCTTCTTCTGTCTCTCTCCTTCCCTCTTTTCCTTTCCCCTGTCACTCCTCCCTCTGTACCCTGCTTTCCATCTCTTACTAACACCCTCCCCTCCCCTGTTTCTCTCCCCCTTCTCTTCCTTGTCCTCCCTCCCTTCCATGCCCCCCTTTCCCCCCCCTTTCTTTTCCCCTTTTCCTTCCCTGTTCTCCCCCTCCTCTGTTACTTCCCCTACCTTCACTGCCCCTCTTCTCCCTTATTCTCTTCCCTTTCCTGTCTCCTCTACCTGACACCCCCCCCCTCCCTCCCTTCCCCATCACGTCCCCCATCCCACCCTGTCTCTCTCCTTCGTATTTTCTCCCAATCCCCATCCCGTCTTCTCACCTTTTCTCTGTTTCCTTTTCCTTATGTTTCCTGTCAGATCTGTTTCTTGCCACTGCCACCTCTCATGCCTGTCTCCCCTCTTCTCTGTCTCTCTCCCTTTTGCTTTTTCCCCATCACCCTTCTTTTGTTCTTCCCCTTCCCCTTCTGTTTCTCCCTTTCCCATTGCCTCCCTCCCTTCCTCCCTCTTAACCCATTCCCTCCCTCCCTCCCTCCTCATCCTCTGAATTAACTGGTTCACGGGTAAACTGATCGAGAGCCGCGAGTGAGTGACACCCAGCTAATTAAGAAGCTAAATATATAAGCTTTAGGACTTTGGATACCAGAGCCATTATTTTTTACATTTTATTCTCGCTGCCTTCTGACGATTTGATTCATCTGAGAGAGAGAAAGAGAGAGAGGGTTAAAGTTTTGGGTGAGAGAATCATGTATGTCTTTTCGTTCTTGCCCACTTCAGACGATTTTATTCAGTTAGGAAGATTAGGTTAGTTTTGGCTGAGAGAACATTTTTATTTTTGTAATGCAAGGAAGAAGGAAACAAAGGCCTGGGCCCATACTTATAAATCACTAAGACTGCGTCATAAGGCGAAAGTCTGTCCTAAATTCACAGGAGCGAGTCATAACTCCTTATGTTCGACCTAACCTGAGTCATAGCTAAAGACACCTCACGAGTTGGTATAGCTCTTAGGACGCGGCTTATGACTCAATCATAATGGTAAACATGGCCGCCGCACCACAACAATAACAAATTCGCCACCGTCGACCAAGATGTTCTCGTGACAGGAGAGATGTGCTTAGTGAGTTAAGTGATGCAGAACTAGTAAAGAGATACCGCTCGGACAGTGCAGGCATAACTTTTATGGCAGATTTGGTGAGGGAGACCCTAACAAGACCAACGGCAAGAAACAAGGCTCTCACGCCAGAAATAAATGTTATTTTAACATTGCGTTACATTGCAACAGGAAAAATGCAACCCTGTAGTGGTGACGACCACTTGTGCGTTTCTTTATCGTACTATTGGAGTTCTCCAAGGTGCTGCTGGTGGTGGTGATGTTTGTTTACAAATTGGTGTGGTGGCGAGGCAACATGTCCTCGTCCACAGTAAAACGAAGTGGTAAATAAATAATTCCTAAAACTTGACATTAATCAGTTGACTTTTCGCCAAAAACTTTATAGAAATATATTGTAGTAATTTTCGATTTTTTTTTACATCTTTTCTCTGTTTTTTATTATTATTATTTTTTATTTTTTATTATTATTATTATTATTTTTTTTTGTAAAACTCACAAGTGCTACATATGGCAAATTGCTATCTCAGTAGCATATGATTTCGACCTAACAAAGACTCGACTTTGTTATGATGAACTGCTCCTTAAGTCTCACATTTATGACTTTCACCTAACTATGATGTAGGTTTCATAAGTACGGCAGAGGCCCGAAAGATTCTTCCCTCCTTTAAAAGCATGGTTTTAAAGGAGTTATTGAGTAAGAAATACATGCTTTTAAAGGAGATAATAAGGAAGAAATACATGCTTTTAAAGGAGGTAATAAGGAAGAAATTCATGCTTTTAAAGGAGGTAATAAGGAAGAAATACGTGCCTTTAAAGGTGGTAATAAGGAAGAAATAATACCGGGTATATATGCTTTTAAAAGAGTTAATATGGAAGAAATACATGGTTTTAAAGGTAG
This sequence comes from Coenobita brevimanus, assembly GCF_032717465.1. Classification (NCBI taxonomy): domain Eukaryota; kingdom Metazoa; phylum Arthropoda; class Malacostraca; order Decapoda; family Coenobitidae; genus Coenobita; species Coenobita brevimanus. The sequence goes on from NC_137021.1 coordinate 5,385,667, forward strand.
TAAAAAGGAAGAAATACATGGTTTTTAGGGAAGTTAATAAGGCAAAAAACATGCTTTTAAAGGAGGTAATAAGGAAGAAATACATGCTTTTAAAGGTGGTAATAAGGAAGAAATACATACTTTTAAGGGAGGTAATAAGGAAGAAATACATACTTTTAAGGGAGGTAATAAGGAAGAAATACATACTTTTAAGGGAGGTAATAAGGAAGAAATACATAATTTTAAGGGAGGTAATAAGGAAGAAAAATATGCTTTTAAAGCAGGTAATAAAGAAAGAAGTACGTCCTTTTAAAAGAGGTAATAAAGAAGTAAAGGAGGAAATAAAGAGGTAAAGAAGGTAATAAAGAAAAATACACGTTTTCAAAGGAGTTGATAAAGTAAGAAATTCATACTCTTAAAGGAGGTAATAGGGAGGAAATACATGCTTTTAAAGGAGGTACTCAGGAGTATTTTTTTTTAAAGGGACCCCATCTGTGGGTGGGCTTAAAGGGACTGACTTGGCCTGGGTACTGTTTAAAGGGACTGGCTCTTAGCGCGGGGGTCTTTAAACCCTCACATGGTCCGGGCAACTCTAGTGCTCGGTTCCATTCAGTGTCAGACGATTTTATTGGGATGAAGGTCAAGTTATTCTGCTCCAGCCAATACCAGACGATTTTATTCAGGAAAAGCTCTAGTTATTCTGTTCTAACCAGCTCCAGACGATTTTATTCAGGAAAAGCTCCAGTTATTCAGTTCTAACCAACGCCAGACGATTTTATTTAGGAAAAGCTCTAGTTATTCTGTTCCAGCCAACGTCAGACGATTTTACATGGGGAAGGCTTTAGTTATCCTGTTCCTGCTGACCCGACGATTTTATTCAGGGATAACTAGTATTCTGTTCCAGCCAACAACAGACGATTTCATTGAGCTGCGAGTGGTTGTAGAGGCATGTAGAGGAGTGTTCATAGTGTTGCCATTAACCTAACTGTGGCAGGAAGAGTTCAGTCATTCTATTCCACACGACTTTTTTCAGGGTTTAACTGCACTATTCTATTTCCAACTAACCTCTGAAGAATATATCCGACTGAGAGTGAGTCTTAGGGATCTAGATTTTTGTACTAGAACTCTTAATATTGTCACTGTTAACCTACTTTGCATTTTTATTTTGGCTGCGTCAGATGGCTTAACTATACAGAAGAGACGCTTGGGAGACAGCAAATGTTAGAGAGGGAGAGAGACAGACAGACAGACAGACAGACAGACACGTTTACAACATTCTTTATTTTCCTGCTGTCCACCTGATACCGGGAACCAAAGTGTCGAAGGGAACTCATACCGGGAAAGGCCTGATACCGGGAACCCTGATACGGGGAAATGAAGAGCAGCAACACCCAGGAGAGTTGAGGAAAGGGGAAGGGGGAGCGTGTTGAGCATATCAACTTGTGTTTCATATGTTTTACCTTTTTGATGCAACCATTTCTGTTCCTGCTAGTTATGCCATTAACACACACACACACACACACACACACACACACACACACACACACACACACACACACTCGTCTAATACAGCTTCCCGCTACGTAACATGGAATGTATGATTTTTCGTGAGCTGAATAAAACCGTCAGGAGGTAACAAAAATGAACGTCACAGTATCGAAGAAACTAAATGGAGATTATTTCGAACCTTTTCACTACAAGGTATCTCCAGTCAGCTAAAAAAAAAAAAATGGATGAGTGAAATTATTTTTTAAAAAAGTATACAGTAGTAGCTTAACCAATTGATAAAGAGGACGTATTTTTTTTTTTTTTCAGGCAAAGGCAATATTGTTTTTTTTTTTAAATTAATTTCTTACCCTTCTTGTACTTCTCCTTGCCTCTTAGTTTTCATTCCTGCCTTTTCCTTCATATTCTTTATCTTTTCAGTTTCATTTGCTTTTCGTTTCTTTCTGCTTCTTACTTTTTACTTTATATTTTCTTCGTATTTCTTCCTGCCTCTTATCCAGTTTTTATCATTACTGTCCAATCTTTTCCCCCTCCTCGTCACCCAGATCCCCTCCCCCGTCCCCTACTCCCCACCCCCTCCCCCTACTCTCCTCTCCCCACTCTCCTCTCCTTACTCTGCCTCTCCCAACTCTCCTATCCCCTTTCTTTCTTCTCTCCCCTCCCCTATTCCCCTACCTCTTCCCGCTACTCCTCTCCCTCTCTCTACTCCCCTACCCGAACCGTCCTCCCATCGCTTCCCCTACTCCCCTCCCTCCTCCCCTACTCCCCTCCCTCCCTTAATCCCCACCCTTCCCTACTCCCCTCCCTCTCCCTACTCTCCTCCCTCCCCCTACTCCCCTTCCTGCACCCTCTCTATCCCTACTCTCCTCCCTCCCCCTACTCCCCTTCCTGCACCCTCCACTCATCACTCCCTATCTCTCTCCCTTCCCTCCCCTTTTCCTCCCATTACTGTCACCTCGGATCCCATTATTATATTTTTCCATTTCCCTTCCTCTTCTCACTCCCCTTATCTTCCCCCTCCCCGTTTTTTTGGTCATGCCTTTCCTCCTTCTCCTCCTCCTCCTCCTTCTCCTCCTCCTCCTCCTCCTCCTCCTCCTCCTCCTCCTCCTCCTCCTCCTCCTCCTTGGCTTTATATCTTTTTCCCCTCATACTTTTCTTCTCTGTACCCAGTCTTTCCATTTCATTTTCCCCTCCTTTTTCCCGCTGCTACCCTCCTCCTTCCTCGTCCTTCCCTCCATCGCTCTTTTTCTTCCTTCCATCTGTTCCACACTTCCTATCTTTCTGGTCCTCCCCCTGTTCTGCACTGCCCTTTCTTTCACCTCTTTTCTTTTTATCATTTCCCTGTTTCTCTTCTTTCTCTCCCTCTTCCTCTGTAATCCTCCCCCTATTCCTTCACTTTTTCCTCTCTTTCTCGTCCTTCCTTCTTCCCTCGCTCCTCTTCGTCCTTCCTTCCTCTCTCCACTTCCCAACTCTTCCTTCTGTCTCTTCCCCTTTTCCGCCTCCTTCTCTCTTTTTCCCGTTTTCTCTCATCCACTTTCTTCTCTCCCTCTTCCTTTTCCTTTCGTATTGTCTTCCGTTTCCCTCTTGCTGCTTCCGTTTACACCCATCCTCTTCATTTCTCGGTTCTCATCATCCCCAGCATTCCCCTTTCCTCTTTTTCATTATCATCATCATCATCATCATCGTCGTCGTCGTCGTCGTCGTCGTCACCCCATGACCCCTTTCCCATCTCCACTTCCTTTTTCTCCTCCGTTTCTACTCTCCTTCTTTCTCTTCATACCCCGACTTCCCATATCCTTCTCCTCTTTCCCCATCAGCCACTCTTTCTTCCACACTTATTTCTCCCCCTCTTTTTCCCTTTCTTCTCTCCCCTCCACTCCTTTCCCTTTCCCTCCCCCACCAACGTTCCTCGTAACCCCTACTTGGTCCACCCCTTTTTGTCTTCCTTTCTTCCCCTCCTTCCCCCTCATCTCCCCCTTTCTCCCTATTTTCCCTACCAACTCATTGTCTCATCAGCTCCCCCCCCCCATTCTTATCACTTGCCTTAAAAATATTTCCCCTTTTCCTCTACATTTCTTCCTCCTCCCCACCTCATGACCTGCCCCAACTTTCCAGTCTCCCCTTTTACCTTCGTCACCTCCTCACCTCGCTGTCCATAATCCCCACTTATACTTCACCGACCCCCACCTCCCCTCTCCCCTGCATCTTCCTCACCCCTCCTCTTTCCCCTCCCCCGCGCCCTTCGCTTCACCTTCCCCATTTCCTCCCTGACCTCTCTTTCTTCTCACCGTCCCCACTTTTTCTCCATCATCCCCACCTTTCACTTCCTCCCCAGCTCCCCATCTTCTCCTCCCCCCCTTTGCCTCTCCTCCCATTTCTCCACCCCACCCCCCTCCTCACCCTGCTCACCCCCTCCCTTTTACCGTCCCCATACATCCCCACCTCCCCATGCCCCCACCTTCCCCTTCCTCCCCTTTCTCGACATCTCCCTAGTCCCCAGTTTTCTCTTCACCCAGTTATCTTTCGTCCCGCCTTCCTCATCTCTCCCCACCTTCCTCCTATCACCCGAACTCCCCGTCTTTCCACCCGTTTACCTTTGCGTCACTTTCTCACTACCTTAACTAATCCTCCTCATCTCCTCCTATTCACTAACTCCACCCTTTCCTTACTCCCCACCTCACCTTCTCCACTCCTCTTCCCTTTCACCCCACCTCCTCCTTGTCTCCCCATCTTTTCCCCATCTCCTCCCCATTTCCCCACATCTTCCCCATCTCTGCACCTCCCCCAACACCTCCCCATCTCCCCACCTCACCCACCTCCTCCCCATCTTCCCCACCGCCTCCCCTTCTCCCCACCTCCCCCACCTCCTCCCCATCTCCCCACGTTCTCCCCACCTGCCCATAACCCGACCTGGCTTGGCACTTGTATGTGGGTCGGGGGGGTTGGCAAGGCTGCTCTCCACCTTGTAATAATTTGGGAGGCAGGTGGTGTGCTGGGAGAGAGAGAGAGAGAGAGAGAGAGAGAGAGAGAGAGACGTCTTTGCATTCAAGAGGCAAATTCTCGAAGGGACAGATCGTGAAAAAAATAAATAAATAAATAAATATAAATTGGTTCAGTTTCCCCTCAACCCTTCACATCGATGACTTTTTTCTGTTTTATGTTGTCTATAGTCTGTTCACTTTAACTGGGCTTACAGTTGCCATCTCTCCATCTTGAATCCCGAGTTGTAACTATATATACCAACTAGAATATGATGATAGTCACGAAGAAGTCGTATGGAATGACTTTAGAGCTATAGTATTGTCTCATTCTGCCACTGAGCTTCGTGAAATAAGCTACAAAGGAACAACAATATCTCGCCAGTTTAGAGTGAAAGAACTATAGGTGATTTGTTTCGGTAATGAAGGACATTGTGGACTGAAGGGACTAAAATGCTTGCTTTCCCTTCCCTTCAGTCTTCTCTTCTCTTTTCTTCTCTTCTCTTTTCTTCTTTTCTCTTCGTCCTTTTTCATCTTGTTCCTTTCTTCTGTGTCTATCCCTCCTCAGTTCTTTCTCATACCTTCTGTTCACATTCAAACCTTTCCTTACCTTTCATTTCCTTTCCTGTCTCCTGCTTTCCCTCCCCATCCCAGTTCTTTCCCATTCCCTCCCTTCCCTTGCATACCTGTCATAATCACCTCTCTCCCCTCCTCTTTCCTACGAGTCTTATGCACCTCCCTCTCCTCTTCTCCTCCCCATATATTCACTTACCTTCTTTCCCTTTGGATTTCCGTTGTCCACTAGTCATATTCCTCAGCCCTTCTCCCCTTTCCTTCACCTTCTCCACCGCCTTTCCCCAACCCCTGCCCCACAAGCCATATAAACCTCTCCACTCCCCCTTTCTCCTCCCTTTCCCCTTTCCTTTCCACCCCCTTCCCATCCCCACTAACCATATTCAGCCCCCCTTCCCCCATGCCCTTCCCCACCAGTCATATTCAGCCCCCTTCCCCCATGCCCTTCCCCACCAGTCATATTCAGCCCCCTTCCCCCATCCCCTTCCCCACCAGTCATATAAGTCTCCCACTCCCCTTCCTCCTCCCTCTCCCCTTTCCTTTCCACCTCATCCCCATCCCCACTAATCATATTCAGCTCCCTTCCCCCATGCCCCTCCCTACTAGTCGTATTCAGCCCCATTCCCCCATCCCCATCCCCACCAATCCCTTCCCCCATCCCCATCCCCACCAATCCCTTCCCCCATCCCCATCCCCACCAATCCCTTCCCCCATCCCCTTCCCCGCCAATCATATAAATCTCTCCACTCCCCTTCCTCCTCTCTCCCCTTCCCCACCAATCATATTCAGCCCCCACCCCATCCCCTTCCCCCCTTCCCTATCCCCACCAATCATATTTGCCACCCCTCCCCCTTAGCGTTGCCAAGGCCAGCTGTCTGCACGAGGAGCCGACAAGACAAGACAGCTGTGAAGGAAGGTGGAATTTACGAGTTGTGAGTGAAAAAGTACACACGGTAAAATTGACTACCCACCCCTTTACCCTCTCACCCACCCCTCACTCTCCCTCCCCTTCCCTTCATGTCTGTCTCTTCCCCTCCCTCTCTTTCCTTTCTCTGTCTATTTTCCTCTCTCTCTCTCTCTCTCTCTCTCTCTCTCTCTCTCTCTCTCTCTCTCTCTCTCTCTCTCTCTCTCTCCTTCCCATAATGTCTGTTTATTTTCCTCCCTCTCTTTCCTACTCCTCCTCTGTCTTTCTCTTTCCCTCCCTCCCTTCTCTCTTTCCCTTTTTTCTTTTCCTTCTCCCTCTCCCTTAACTCCCTCCCTCCTTTCAGTTCCCTGCTTTCTCTCCCTTTCCCCCCCCCTCCTTATCTTTCCCTAACGCTTTCCCCCTCGTACTCCATCCTCCATTCTATTCCTTCACTTCTTTACTTTCCTCTTCCCCCCAGTGTCTGTTCTCATTCCCTCTCTGCTCTCCTCTTACCCACAGCCATGTCGCCTCCCTCCTTCCTTCCACCTTTCTCTCCCATTCATTTCCCTTCCCTCTCTTCCACATTCCCTCCCTCCCATCGCCCTTCCCTTCTCTCTGCTCCACATCCACTGCCCCTTAACTCTCCGTCTCACCGTCGTACCTTTCTCTCCTCCTCAGCCTCCTCAGTCTCCCTTCTCTGACTACCTTCCTTCCCTTCCATTCCCTCCCCTCCCCTCCCAGTCTTCCCTCCTCTCCTTCACTCTTTCCTTCCTTTTCCCTTCTCTTCCCTCCTCTCCCATACCTTTTCCTCCTCCAGTTCCTTCCCTTCCTCCTCCAGCGCCATCCCTTCCTCCTCTCCTCCCCTCTTCCCTTTCCCTCTCCCTCCCCCTTACATTATCGAAGGTTTTGGAACGGGGAGGGGGGAGGGGGAGTTTGGAGGGAAGGATCCGTATTCACAAAATTTCTTAAGCTATGGTTGTGTGTAAGATAGTTTGTGTATACTTTTACCCTCATGCATACAGGTGCCAAACGCATCACACCTACACCTGAGCCAATAGCAAAGCAAGCAGTAGTTGTAGTAGTAGTAGTAGTAGTGGTAATAGTAGTAGTAGTGTAGTAGTAGTGGTAGTAGTAGTAGTTGGAGTTGTTGTTGTGAAAGTAGTCAGAGTAAAAATAATACTGTTTGACGTTGACCTGGGTTGGAACGTAGAGGATCATTCGGATTCTTTAAGTAGACCCTTCCCTACGATGACGAGAGAGAGAGAGAGAGAGAGAGAGAGAGAGAGAGAGAGAGAGCATTTAATACTTTGTTCTTGCTATCCCCGGGCGATTTTATTCACAGTGAGAGACATTTCAAATAGGATGGGTTTCCTTAACCATCTTTCACCCCTCCGACACACACACACACACACACACACACACACACACACACACACACACACACACACACACACACACACACACACACACACACACACACACACACACACACACACACACACACACACACACACACACAGATTTTCAAAGCACATCACCTAAATCCCCTGGCTCTTCTGCCAAACGTTTTATTCTTGCTGTTAATAGACGATTTTATTCAGTTTAAGAAATCTCTATATAAGGGACTGACGAAGACCTTAGCTAACCCCTCCCGGTCGTATTAAAATCGTCTGATGGTTGCGAGCCAGTGACAAAATCGTCCTCGGTTTGAAGAGGTTTAGGGGAAGAATACACTTTGGGTGGGAGGAAGATGGAGGAGGAGGAGGAGGAGAGGGCAGGAAAATGAAAGGAAGTTAGTGAGGAGTGTGTGTGTGTGTGTGTGTGTGTGTGTGTGTGTGTGTGTGTGTGTGTGTGTGTGTGTGTGTGATATCTAGGGCGCCAGAGGTAATGTCACTTTTTTAAGGAGGAATTTGGCCAGACCTCCTCCTCCTCCTCTTCCTCCTCCTCCTCCTCCTCAATACATTAATTACCAAAACGACAGACATACACAGATTGAGATGCGGTAACAGGTATGGACAACGGCAGGTGTGGTACGAGCAGGTTTATGACAGGTGTGGTACGAGCAGGTTTATGACAGGTGTGGTAGAGGCAGGTGTGTAGTAGATGTGGTAGAAGCAGGTGTGTGGTAGAGGTAAGTGTGTGGTAAATGTGGTACAGGCATGTGTGTAGTAGGTGTGGTAGAGTTAGGTGTGTGGTAGATGTGGTTGAGGCAGGTGTGTGGTAGATATGGAAGAGGCAGGTGTGTGATTGGTATGGTCGAGGTAGGTGTGGTACAAGCAAGTATATGGTAGGTGTGGTGTATATGTGAAATAGTAGGATTGGGATGTTGAAGGTATGATAGAGGCAGGTGTGTGTAAGGTGCGATGTATGGAGGACTGGCAGGTGTGTGGGTGTGGTAGAGGCAGGTGTGTGTAAGGAGCGATGTATGGAGGACTGGCAGGTGTGTGGGTGTGGTAGAGGCAGGTGTGTGTAAGGTGCGATGTATGGAGGACTGGCAGGTGTGTGAGAGGTGAGGTAGAGGCAGGTGTGTGTAAGGTGCGATGTATGGAGGACTGGCAGGTGTGTGGTAGATATGGCAGAGGCAAGTGTGTGGCAGGTGTGGTGTGTTGAATAATTGGCAGGTTTGTGGGGTGCGTTAGGCGTGATACAGGGAGTTGTGTTTAAGAGTGGCATATCAGAGAATTGGCAGGTGTGTGGTAGGTTTGGCAGATGTGTTGGAGGCAGATGTAGATGGCACATGAACATCCCCCCCCCCTCTCTCTCTCTCTCTCGCATGAGTTAAGGTCAGCTGTAGTCCGGTTTGAAGTTTGATTTATAAACTGACCAAGGAGACTCATTCGTAACTCATACCTTAGGCTGTTCGAATTTCATTTAGTATTTGGGTTGAGAGAATGGCCCAGTTCCCTCATATGAAAATAAACCAGACATAAACAGCGAAGAAAAAATGTGCAGAAGCTCCCAAACACCTTTTCCTATGCTACTTTATTTTGCATATTGCTCTCCTCCTTTCTGTTCTCTTTAGTGTTATTTAAATCATTCAGATCTCTCCGTAGTGAGCATAAATAATACACGAATTAATATTAACCAGCCGTATCCAAAAATAAATTGCCAAGGGAAGCAAGTTAGGGAGCTTCCTTAACCCACGAGAACACGGGTCGATTATCTTATATGAAACACCTATAGCGAAAGTTGCACGAAATATATCCCTTATGTTCCCCTTCTGTTGTCCAATCGATGCATAACGGTAACAGCCTAATTGAGAAATGTTAATCTTTGGCCCGTATACTCGTCGATTTAAGGAAGCTCCCTAACACCTTTTTCTAAGCGACTCATTTTGCTTAGTACGCCTTATTATTGAAACCATATGATTAAAATAACTAAATAGCAGACATCCTTAACAAATGTCTCTGTGCCACTGGAAGCAGTAGATAACAATGATTGGAATTACACACACACACACACACACACACACACACACACACACACACACACACACACACACACACACACACACACACACACACACACACACACAGCATGGAATCAGAAAAATAAGCAGTGAACAATTTAAAAGTAAACAAAATTAAAATTAAAAAAAATACGAGTATGCAGCAGAACATACGAAGTACGAATTAAGAACAATATAGAACACACACACACACACACACACACACACACACACACACACACACACACACACACACACACACACACACACACACACACACACACACACTTCCCCAGTCACAGCATTTTGAAATCTGGGCTACCAAAGCTACATAAATCCTGAGGTTGCGTCATTAGGGCCAGAGGGTGAGGCTGGGACGGAAGGAGGGTGCAAGGGTGCTGTGTGTGTGTGTGTGTGTGTGTGTGTGTGTGTGTATTTTTCCTCCTTGCAGAGAGTGACACAATCTCCTGATAAAATAAAGAACTGGGCCACGAACCCGGAGCGGCATAGAAAAGGTCAAAAAACACCTATATAATTTGTTTTATGGTCAATGACTGTGCATGAATATCACAGGAAGCCTTTGTTTGTTAGGGTACGAGAGAGAGAGAGAGAGAGAGAGAGAGAGAGAGAGCGAATCCGCATGACGTCAGGAAACACTGCATGATGACCCCTCCATGACGCACCCACGCCCACGCACCCCTCTCAAGACTCAACAGACCCACACGCAAATACACACAGCCATAATACACACACACACACACACACACACACACACACACACACACACACACACACACACACACACACACACACACACACACACACACACAGGTAGATAGATAGATAGAGAGAGAGAGAGAGAGAGAGAGAGAGAGAGAGATACCCAATCCGTTCAGCAAGATAACACATTTTATTGTTTATCCCTTAATGCTTTCAGACGATTAAAAGGCCTAGTCAGCCTTTAAAAAACCCTCTCTCATTGAAGGGGTTATTGAAGTCCCTATGTAACTCCCTCCAGATCTTAAGAAAATCCCTCTGGGGATGGCAAGAAGGAAGTATAGAAGGCCCTGGGGTTGATGAGATTAATACAGCGTTGACCCCCCATCCAATTTTGATATTAAATTTGTGTGTGTGTGTGTGTGTGTGTGTGTGTGTGTGTGTGTATGATTCAGCTTAGATAACACGCATTTTATTCAGCTTAAATAAGACGATTATATTCAGCCTAGACAAGGCGATTTTATTAAAGTTAGGTAACACGATTTTATTCAGATTAGATAAGACGATCTTATTAAGCTTAGGTAAGACGATTTCACGCAGGAAAGAAGCTGTCCTTTGGAAGGGATGAAGGGAATCTTTGTCTGACCCTTGTAGTTCGATGTCGTAGTATTTTTCAAGTTTTATTTTTGCTGGTGCTAGACGGTTTTATTCAGCTTAGGAGAGACGTTTCCAGTTAGAGGATTATGATGAGATAGTCTCCATTAACGTCTTTCAATCGAGAGGCTTTTCCCAGGTTGAATAAAATCGTCTGGATGTAACAAGAATGAAAAATTGAATAATACTTCCTCGGGCTGGAGATATGAGCTCTGTAATAGTGTCCTTCTGGTTTATTTGTCTGGTGCATGACGCCACTTCCTGCGAGGGGACGATGTCGGCAAAAAAGACATGCGAGCATTTCCCTGCCAGTTGTGTTTTAAGTTTGTGTGTGTGTGTGTGTGTGTGTGTGTGTGTGTGTGTGTGTGTGTGTGTGTGTGTGTTTCCGGCATATCTGTGTCATGTCTGGTTTTTTGGTGTGTGTACATTAATTCAATGTACGTATGTAGATTACTACGGTAATAATATTTATATACTAATGGGTCTGCAAAAGATAAGCAGATTTACTTTCAGTAATTTAATTCACATCTGTTAGAAACAGATACGCTGTGCTTATCACATGAGCGCATGCAACCCCCACCCCCATCCTACACACACACACGCAGTATTAAAGCAACGCGCAGTTAAAGCAACTAGCAAAAAATACACACACACACACACACACACACACACACACACACACACACACACACACACACACACACACACACACACACACACACACACACACACACACACTACACCCCTGCACCCCCACACACATACACCCCCAAACACACACCACACACACTACAACACCCCCCCCACACACACACTACACCCCTACACCCCCAAACACACACACCACACACTACAACACCCCACACACACATACAACACCCTCCCCCACACACACATTACACCCCTACCCTCACACACACACACTTCCTGCTCCCCTACCACTACGACGCATTATCTTGAAGGACCAGAGGGGGTGGGTGGTGTGGATCGGGTGTCGTTGGAAATCAGTGCTGTGTTTTATGTGTGTTTGGCTTCTGTTACGCCAAGGACAATAAACGGCAAGATGGGGAGCAGAGGCACTTGAGGGAGGCTGGAGGTCGTGTGCTGGTTTTCTGTTTGGGAAGGCTGCTTAACACAACCTCCTTAGCGATTTATTTTGCCTGGCTTTTAACACTTCGTCCTTGGCGATTTATTTTGCATGGCTTTTAACACCTCCTCCCTAGCGATTTATTTTGCATGGCTTTTAACACCTCGTCCTTAGCGATTTATTTTGCATGGCTTTTAACACCTCCTCCTTAGCGATTTATTTTGCATGGCTTTTAACACCTCGTCCTTAGCGATTTATTTTGCATGGCTTTTAACACCTCCTCCTTAGCGATTTATTTTGCATGGCTTTTAACACCTCCTCCTTAGCGATTTATTTTGCATGGCTTTTAACACCTCCTCCTTAGCGATTTATTTTGCATGGCTTTTAACACCTCCTCCTTAGCGATTTATTTTGCATGGATTTTAACACGTTAACGATTTATTTTGCATGGTTCTGTCTACAATTTTTTTATTTGCTTTTCCTTGCTATGGTCTTGCGTGTTATTTGTCTTTGTTTTTCATGTTCTTAACCTCTTTTTCTTAGCGAATAAATTTGCGTGTTTCCCTTTGCTACGGTCTGTCTTTTGAATGTTCTTACCTTCTCTTTCATAGCAATTTATTTTGCATACTTCTCTTTGTTAAGGTTTGTCTTTATGTTCTTAGCTTTTCCTTGTTAGCGGTTTATTTTTTATGCTGGTCTTTGCTGTGGTCTTAAGTTATGTTCTTATATTCCTTTTATTACCGATTTGTGTTCCATGATTCCGTTTACTATGATCTTGTTTTGTTATTTGTCTTCTTTATTATTATTAGCATTTTTTTTCTTAGGAGTTTATTTTGTATCTTCTCTCTGCTGCGGTCTTATTAGGCTATTTATCTTCTTTTTTTTTTAAAGTTCTTAGCTTTGCTTTCACAGCGATTTCTTCTGCATAGCTACTGCATCTGGCTATAGACCTGTATGCACAGTATTTGCCTCTTTAATGCTGACAAAGGGATTTCAGGTGTATAGTAGTAGTAGTAGTAGCAGTAGTAGTAGTAATAGTAGAAGTAGTAGTAGTGGTGGTGGTGATAATAATAATAATAATAATAATAATAATAATAATAAAAAACAGTGCTTTGACATTAACATGAATAAAATTACAAAGTTCTGAGTCCTTGCCTAAGTCGCTAAAGAGGCAGGGTTAAGAAGGCAACGCGACCTTATAATCTTGTTATTTTTGTTCACATTAACTTTGAAATAATGACGTCTAGGTCTCATATTCTCGTCGGTTAAGGAAGCTCCCTATCACCTCTTCCTTACCGATTTATTTTTTTATACGACTGGCTTCTATGGATTTGTGTATGATTTATGCAAAGTATATTGATATTAGAATAATTTATGTGATACAGAAGAGTGCGGCCTGGTGCAGTAAGCAAAATGAATCGCTTAGGAAGAGGTGTTAGGGAGCAGGTGTTAGGTTTAGCAGGGAAGAGGTTAATGAAGGGCTATATACCTAAACCCCTCCAGTTCGAAAAATAGTCTGTCCTAAGCTGAAAAAAATCGTCTGGAGGTAGCGCGAATAAAATACAATAACCGCGATTGAAGGGGTTAGTAAAGACTGTCAAACCCCCTCTCCAGCTCGAAAAGCCCTTGGGAAGCTGAGGAAAATCGTCTGGAAGGATCAAGAATAAATTGGAAAAAATAAAAAAGCGTAGTTGTAGTGAAAGGGAGGTTAATGTGGAAATAAGTGAGAGTTGGGGTTGAGGGCTGAGATGGAAGTTGAGAATGTAACTGTGAGACTGGTTTTGAGAGAGAGAGAGGAGGGGGGGGGACGTCCACAGTGAGGAAGGTGAGGAAGAAAAGAGGAGGAAAACACAGAATGTAAATGAACGCTGATGTGGACAGGTGCGATGTTATGGAGATAAGAGGAAGGAAAGAAGATACAGGGAGAAAAGAAGAATAAGGAAGGAAAGAGGAAGAAGGGAGGAAAGAGGAAGGAGGGAGGAAAGAGGAAGGAGGGAGGAAAGAGGAAGGAGGGAGGAAAGGAGGAGGAGATAGGAAAAGAAGAAGATATGAAGAAAAGCAAGAGGGAGGGAAAAATGAAAAAAATAAAACAATGAAAAGAGGAAGATGGAAAGGAGGATGGAGCAGGGAGGAAGGAAGAGGAAAGAAAGGTTGAAAAGGAGGAGGAGGGAATTAAACAGGAAGGAGGAATGAAAGAGACAGAAGGGAGAGAGAAAAGAGAATGACAGGAGACAGGAAAGGAGGAGACGGGAGGGAAAGAGGAAGAAAAGGAATAGGTATCATTTTTCTCTTTTTCTATCTCTCCCATATCCTTTCCCACCTTCCGTCTCCTCCTCTCCCCTTATGGATTTCTTCCCCTTCCATCTCTCCACCACCTTCTTTCCCCCGTAACTTCTTTCCCTCATTACCTCCTTCCTTCCATCTCCCTCCCCCTGCCGCCTCTACCCCATCTTTAGCTCTCTCCCTCTTCCGTCTCATCGCACTTCCTTTCTCTTCTCTCTCCCCATTCAATTTCCATCACGCACCCTTTCCGTCTCTTCCCCTTTTCTAGCTCTCTTCCCTTCCGTCTCTTCCCATGTCATTTCACGTCTCTCTCTCTCTCTCTCTCTCTCTCTCTCTCTCTCTCTCTCTCTCTCTCTCTCTCTCTCTCTCTCTCTCTCTCTCTCTCTCTCTCTCTCTCTCTCCCTTAATTCTCTTCTTGTTCCCCTCCCTTCACTCTCCCCTCCAGTTCTCCTCCCCTCCAGTTCTCCTCCCCTACGCTCTCCACCCCTGTCCTTCCCCTCCCTTCCCCCCAGATCCTTCCCAAGCGCTTGTTTGTCAGTGTGAGTCACGCCTGGTCCACATTCTTCATGCTGCTGTGTTTATATATAGTGCCAGTTTACCCCCACCCCTCACCCCTACTCACTAACTGCTCCCCCACCTCTCACCCCCATCCCCTCACAAGCTTACCCCACTCCTCATTCCATCTACAGAAACCTCCTTTACGCACCCCCTAACCCCCCCTCACCCCTACACGCAACCCTTCACCCCCCTCCTCCCTCGTCCCTCATCACATGTAACTTCTTCAGCCCCCTCTTCATCCCTTCCCCTCCCCCTCCCCATCAACTCATCCTTCCCTCACATCTTTTTACCACCTTTCCCAACACTGTTTTTCCTCTTTTCCCACAGCCTTACACATTCCCCACTCCTTTCCATTCTCTCTCTCTCTCTCTCTCTCTCTCTCTCTCTCTCTCTCTCTCTCTCTCTCTCTCTCTCTCTCTCTCCTTTAACCTCTGAGGGATATCTGCAAGAGGCTATACAGTTTTGATTCATACATCCAGCTCTCGTTTTTCTGGACACACATCGTCTGCCCGTTTCCGTCCGTCTTTCCCCATCTCTCTCCATGCCTTTTGTCCGTGAGTTTTTCGTCCGTTCTTTCTTCCTCCGTCCAGCTTTATTTCCGTTCCACTCTGTCGGCCAGTTTTCCGTCCTTTCTCGTAGTCTGTCTGTCCCTTTACTGGTTTAGTACGAATGTGTATTTACGCTGCACCCACGGAGGCAACCAAACCTAGATTGTGTCTCTAACTGTGTCACTCGCTCACTCATTCACTCATTGTAACATTTTGAGGGATGAAATCTGGCAAGTTGGAACCGTGGAGTTTTTATTAGCGTCACACATAAGGGGGAGTTGAGGAGCGGGGGTATTGGTGAAGTGTCTGGTGTGCGTCTGGGTCGTGTCCGAGGTTTGTGTGTGTGTGTGTGTGTGTGTGTGTGTGTGTGTGTGTGTGTGTGTGTGCGCGCGTGAGAGAGAGAGAATCAACATTAAACATATTTTCTGATTCACTGTCCTCTCTTCCTCAGGTAAGCGTCCACTGGCGTTCGTTCTTCGATATCTGTCAGGTGAGAGAGAGAGAGAGAGAGAGAGAGAGAGAGAGAGAGAGAGTTTGAAGTAAAAATATCGCAGAATCAATAATAAAAGAATAAAAACGAATAAAAAGGGGTCAGGGAAAGTGATACCGGGAAAAATGGTTAGAAAAGACGCTAAAGAACATTAAAAGAAAGCCCATAAAAGACGTATTAAGAAAAGTCTGAAGGAATGATGGCTGAGATTTGAGGAGACTTGAGGCAGGAAAGACGTAAAAAAATGATGAGGGGGTGGGGGTGAAGGAGGGCGAGAGGGTGAAGGGGAGTGGGAGGGTGGGAGAAATTGAAAGTAGAAAGGAAGGGATGAGAGAGGAAGAGAAGGTGGGGTTGGGAGGGAGAGTGGGTGCTGGGGTGAAGGAGGGAGAGAGAGAGAGAGAGAGAGAGAGAGAGTTACATAGAGTTACATAGATACACAGACCACACAGACCTTACGGTCCCTACGAGGTGGTCCGGCCTTAATCCTAATATAGTGCATAGGAGCAGAAGAAAAGGATAGCACAGCAGAAGGCTCTCTCCCCCACCCTCCAGACCCTCCGGCATTTGCCGTACAGGAAACAAGAGAGGAAGTAATACCTTGCAGGAATGAAAAACCCGAAGGAATTTTATAGGATCGGCAGAAAATAGTATAATATGGAAAAGGAAAATTTGGGCATACAGCCACGGAGAGAGAGAGAGAGCGAGAGAGAGAGAGAGAGAGAGAGGATAGTAGTAAGTGTAAAAGGAACCCAGATGCTGTTATGTATTTGGAAAGTGACTCACTCAAAGAAGGAAGGGTGTACAGCGTTTGTTTTATTCTGGCGTAGATCCCTAATCGCCATCAGCTCAGTTGTTGGCCAGGGGTAGCTAGATTGGCGTGTCTGTTTGATTAGTATCCAAAGAGACTCATACCTCATAACTAAGGCTTATCCATTTTCTTACTGAAGGTTTGGGAGTGGCCCTGTTCCCTCAGGTAAAAAAAAAAATGTAGTAAGTCTCCTATGGCAGAAATTTGGAAACTTGATTTGACTGGTAACCAAGGAGATTCATTCCCGTCTTATAACTAAGGCTCTTTGATTGTCACACGGTATTGACTTAGTTATACCATTTTTACTCTAACTTGACCTAAAATTGCCAGCTTCAGTGTTATGACAGATTAACACTAGAATATGATGCTAGACACGAAGAAGTGATATGAGAAGGATATACATCCATAGTATTACCCTTTCCTGTCACGGAGCAACATAAGTTTATAAAGGTCGAAAATCTGGGCCAAATTAGAGGAAAAACAGTATAGTATTCAAGGCATGGGAGTGACACAGTTCCCTCGGGTGAAAACAAACCCAACCTACCTTCCTACCTCCTTCCTTCCTTCCATTCTTCCATCCTTCCTTTCTTTCTTTCTCCCTTCCTTCCTTCCTTCCTTTATTCCCTCCTACCTACCTACCTACCTACACCCCTCCCTCTCTCCCTTCCATTCCCTTCCTACCTACCTACCTACCTCCCTCCCTCCCTCTTTCCCTTCCATTCCCTTCCTACCTACCTACCTACCTACCTACCTACCTACCTACCTACCTACCTGCTGTGACGGACTGAAAACATACCAGGAAGAAAACGGACCAAAGTATCAGACCAAAGTATCATTCGTCCAGGTGCCAAAGAAGTACAAAGAATTCCAGATGACCCAAACTCTCTCGTGCCACGTCCGCGTCAGGCCAATTTGGGGACATCTGGGAAATTGCTAAATAACTTGGTGTTGTGAAACGGGGGGAAGGTAATGCTTTCTGGGAGAGAGAGAGAGAGAGAGAGAGAGAGAGAGAGCGTTGGTAGTGGCGGGTCATTTCTCCCTCACTACTTGTCCTCTCTCTCTCTCTCTCTCTCTCTCTCTCTCTCTCTCTCTCTCTCTCTCTCTCCCCGCAGGTAAAATGATAGATTCCCTAAAATTTCCCTGTCCTTCGCCACCACCCCCTCTCCCATTAACGGCGTTCTTCCACGATCTATTTCCCCATCTTCCCCACCTCAGTCCTCTTCCTCTTACCCCTCCAGTCTAATTCTGTCCCCACCTCTTAACTCTACTTCTTTCTCTCTGTTTCCACCTGTTACCCCTCCTCCAACACCCACCTCCACCTCTTCTGCCCCATTTTTGTTTCTAATCTCCCAGCCTTCCCCAATCTCTTAACTCCCTCCCTTCCCCCATCCTAACCTCCTCCCCATCTCTAACCCCTACATATCCCCATCTCTAACCTCCCACCCCATTTCTAACCCCTATATATCCCTCAATTGTAAATCCCCTCCCCATCTCTAACCCCTACATATCTCCACCCAAATCCCCCTCCCTATCTATACCCCTCCACCCACCCCCACCTCCCCCCTATCCCATGACCCATCTCTAACCCCCTACATATCCCCAAACTCCAACCTCTCCCTCACCTACCACCCCCACTCCATGACTCATATCAAACCCCTACATATCCCCAACTTCCAACCTCTCCCCCACCTCCCCTCCATCCCAGGACCCATCTCAAAGCCCTACATATCCCCATCTCTGACCCCTATACGAGTATATCCCCATCGTAATTCCCCTCCCCATCTTTAATCCCCATCAATCTGAAACTCCCTCCCCATCTCTAACCCTGCCCCTCCACCCACTTCCAACCTCTCTCTCCCCACCCTCCATCCACTTCCAACCTCTCTCCCCCACCCTCCACCCACTTCCAACCTCTCTCCCCCCACCCTCCGTCCACTTCCAACCTCTCTCCCCCACCCTACACCCACTTCCAACCTCTCTCCCCCCACCCCCACCCACTTCCAGCATCTCTCCCCCCACCCCCACCCACTTCTAACCTCTCTCCCCCCACCCTCCACCCACTTCCAACCTCTCTCCCCCCACCCTCCACCCACTTCCAACCTCTCTCTCCCCACCCTCCACCCACTTCCAACCTCACCCCATGCCCGAGGGAGCGCCTTGAATGTTTGAATGCTTCTTCAATATCTCGCTGGAAAAAAGTTTGTTAATTCAGTTCGTCTTTCTTTTATCGTCTTCTTGATCTTCGTCCTCTTTCATTTGTCTCCGTGTTTGCTGTTGTCTTCGTCATTATTTTCTGTTTATTTTCGTTTAGTATTTTCTTCCCATTTTCCTGTTCCTTATTGTCGTCTTCCTCCCCTTCTTATTTTTCGTTTTTGTTGTTATTTTTCAGTCTTTTTTTATTTTATATGTTTCGTCAACTTTCATTTTTCTTGAGTTGTTATGTTCATTGAAGTTTGTTTACAGTTTGTCTTTGTTTTGCGTCACCATTCTTTTGTCTTGAGTCGTCTTTTTTTTTTTTCCTCGCCTTTGCTTTTGTCGTTTTCATTATTGACTTTTGATTTTGTCTTTGCTGTTGCTTTTCCCTGCCATCCGTAGTCTTCATTCCTGATCATCGTTGGCTACATAAACTCCTTTCTCTTTCTCCGTAGATTTTTTTTTCTTTTTTTTTTTTAGTATGTCAGTTTTTCTTTAATTTTTAGTGTTGCTTTTGTCATTCGTTAACCTTGTTCTTTTCGTCTTTTCCAGTGTCTGTTTTAGTCGTCATTCTTTATTTTCATTGTTTTTGTCATTATCTTATGTTTGTTTGTTGGTAATCTTTATTGTCAGTGTTGTTATTGTCATCTTTGTTTTTGTTATCGTAAAAACATTTTGAGAGGATAAATGCTTTAGGGCACTTGGCTTGTGTTTGGCAGCTCGTACAAGATTGTGAGAAAACTTCTATAATAAGACAAGGATAGCACTGTTTTCTCTCTCATTTTGTCTTTACCGACTGCTGTCTCTGCCTTCGTTCTCTTATTGTTATCGTTGTTTTTACATCAGAGTCTGAATAGTCTTCATCACCTCCATCATCATCATACTCACCTTCATTTTCTTCCTCTCTCTCTCTCTCTCTCTCTCTCTCTCTCTCTCTCTCTCTCTCTCTCTCTCTCTCTCTCTCTCTCTCTCTCTCTATCATCATCATCATCGTTGTTTCTTTCATCGCCGTGCGTCGCTTTACAGAGGGCGAATCCACCGCGGTTCTCACAGGATTTTGATACGGATTTAAAGTTTTCTTCTGGGGTGGGGGGTGCTGAAGGTGTATGTGGGAGGGGGGTGGAGGAAGGAACCCAAGGGGGTGTGGAGTTGTGTGGGTGGGTTGGGAGGACGTCTGAGAGGATGTGGGAGAGGGTGTATGGTGGTGTGAGGGTGGGGTGGAGGGACGTCTGAGTTGGTGTGAAATGGCGTGGGAGAAAGTGTGGGGGATGTGGTGGTTGGATGGAGGGAGCTTTTTTTCTCTCTCTTTTATCCTTGTTGCAACCAGACGATTTTATGCAATTTATGGAAATCCTTTGTATGAAGCCTTATTGTCTCCAGCTCGAAAATCTCTTCTAGTGAGAATAAAATCGTCTTGAGATAGTAAGAACTAAGAAGGAAGCAGAAGTACGCCCTCGAACTGAAAGGGTTACTTAGTGAGTTGGGAATGTGAGTTGGGGGTTGGGTGACGGTACGGGGATAAGTTGTGGGTTAGGACGGTAGGCTGTGTTGAGGGGGAGGGAAGGTGAAGGGAGGGAAGGGGGAAGGGAGAGGAAGGGAGGGGGAGAGAGGGGAAAGGAAGGGTGAGAAGAGGGAGGGGAGGATAACGTTGACAGACTTGGCTCCCCTTGTGGGTGAAGTTTCCAAGATGGCCCTTAATTGGCTATTGTATTTTAACGTAGATTTAACCCTTTTGCACCGTTTAGTAGTCTTCCAAGCCCATTAATCCCCTTTCAGTATTCAGTAGTCTGCCTCACTCGTTAATCCCCTTTCAGTATTCAGTAGTCTGCCTCACTCGTTAATCCCCTTTCAGTATTCAGTAGTCTGCTTCACTCGTTAATCTCCTTGCAGTATTCAGTAGTCTGCTTTAATCGTTAATCCCCTTGCAGTATTCAGTAGTCTGCCGCATAGATTAACCCTTTTATGAGATTCAGCAGCCAGCTACACAAATGCATGCGTCACCCAATCTGCGCTAATACCCTCAACCCAGATTAGAATTGGAAAGAAAGAATAAATAATGCCAGGCAAGTGTGTTTGTGTAAGCGGGGATATGTTTGGCTTCTCGCCGGTGTATAAAACCATGTAGCCTAGTGTTATTCAGATTCTTAAGAGCACATTTACCAGTGAAAGGCTTAGGAGTTATCAGCGGTAGTCTAGTCCGTGGGTGAAGCTGAGTAAAATCGTCTGGTGGTAGCTAGTAAAAACTGTAGTCGGTTTTATTACGTGACACACACAGCTATAAATCGTGGTTATGAGGTGGGAATAAATCTCCTTGGTTACTAGTCCAGTTTCACTACAGTAAACCGAGCTGAATTGGGCTCTTCGTCAGGCTAGAACAAGCGCGCTGTATTAGGTTAAGTGATCGTACTGAAAGGGTTAACTGGTTTTTATAGATAATTACCTGGCTAAGCGTTGAAGTTACCCATTACCCATTAATGCCGTGTGGGTGAATGGGGAGGGTGGCGAATGGTTGAAGTAGGAGGGGAATGAACACTGAGTTAATGAATAGGAGGTGTTAATGGGTGGCCACAAACGAATCATCTCCATGTCACCTTGCCCCTCACCGTCAGGCCGCCCTCCATCCAACTCCTTCCCCCCCCCAACCCCACTCACGTACCTCTCCACCTCATCCCTCGCCATAGGGAAAGGGTTAAAGTAGGGGTTAGTCGTGAATGTGGCAGGCCTGAGATTAAGAAACGTCAGATTTGTTTAAGCAGGACCGGCGATGAAGGACGAATGCATTATTTTACCATGCATGCAAAAATAAACCATATTTACGGCAGGTAGTCCATCTTAACGGGAATTAAATTACTAATGATAGATGAATTATAAGGTCTAAAGCATGGGAGACAGTGAGACGAAGGTGGAGGGAAAGGAATATATTTGGTCGGGATACATCTGGGCGCGAATCTGGGGGAGGATGAAGTTGAGGAGAGCTGGGGGACTTCTCATCTCGTAATTGGGAAACCTGACTCTCCTTAATTGATGTGATTATTTGGGGAACCTCAGCACCCGACTCAATAGTGGTGTAGTGGGTTAGGCACAGGGGAGCTCGAAGGAGGAGGAGGAGGAGGAAAGGGAAAAGAAAGGAAAAAGAAAAAAAGACAAAGAAAGGAAAGAGGAAAAGAAGAAGAAGGTGATGATGATGTTGATGATGATGATGATATAAAAGTGCGAAAGTACCAAGTAGATGTAAAACCAATGATGGTCACAATATGAAGCTTCGATAAAGTCTACGGGAGTGAAGCACGTCACGTTCGTAAATTGCTAGTGAGAGACAGATGGACAGGATCGCTCCAAGTGATATTCGCTTATCTAAAATGAAGATGAAGAAATAAGAAAGGTTGTAGGTATTATGTCGCGAGTGATAAAGACTGTGTATTTGGCGTTGGTAGAGTGATGCAGATATATGTTTTGTGTTGCTCTTGTGTTGCAGGTTGTGTGTGAGTGTGTGTGTGTGTGTGTGTGTGTGTGTGTGTGTGTGTGTGTGTGTGTGTGTGTGTGTGAGTCAGGTTGTATGCGGTGTTTTTAGCATGTATTTTTAGTTGTAGGTTGTAGGTGTTGGAGTGGGCGTGTTGGAATGACAGTGTGAGGCCTCCCCCTCCCCCTTCCCCCTCCTTCACCCCACTTACCACCTGGGAGTGACAGGTTAAAAAGTTTATCCCAGACACACAGTTGCCATCCCACCCACCTACCCTACCCACATATTAAAGTAGTCGGTTGCCATGTTAGTTGATTGCCAGGTTAGATGGTTGTCAGGTTAATTATAGTAGAGGTTGGTTGCCATTCACCGTACCAGACACCGTTGCCCTACCGCCCAACCAAAAACGCATGTTACTTGGTTGCCACATCTGTTGGTTCCCAGGTTATATATTGATTGGTTGACGTTTTACGAGGCTCACTGTTGCCACCCTGCTCACACACCTAACCCTCATAGAGTTGGTTGCCCTATTACGTAATGGTTAATCGTCAGTTTATATATTACAGAGAGAGAGAGAGAGAGAGAGAGGATGAGGTAGTTGGCCGCCAGTTTATAGATGACTTGGTTGCTACTTTACCTCTTTGCATGGAATTGATTGATTGGGGAGTTAGGTTCGTGGGTTCCAGTTTACGTGGGTTCCAGTTTACGTGGGTTCCAGTTTACATGGGTTCCAGTTTACATGGGTTCCAGTTTACGTGAGTTCCAGTTTATGTGGGTTCCAGTTTACATGGGTTCCAGTTTACGTGGGTTCCAGTTTACATGGGTTCCAGTTTACGTGGGTTCCGGCTTACTTGGGCTCCAGTTTATGTGGGTTCCAGTGTGACAAAAAATGTGTGTGAAATATACGTAGATTTTCTCTCTCTCTCTCTCTCTCTCTCTCTCTCTCTCTCTCTCTCTCTCTCTCTCTCATCGTAATCATCATTAGAATTGTTTGACGCCTCGCATTTGAACTATTGATGACAACTACTTTAAGGAATCCAACACAGTCTCTCCTCCTCAAGTAAACCTCCTCTGGCGTTTGTTCTTCGAGATCCGTCAGGTGAGAGAGAGAGAGAGAGAGAGAGAGAGAGAGAGAGAGAGAGAGAGAGAGAGAGAGGGACAGACAGACAGACAGACAGACAGAGAGGGAGAGAGACAGAGAGACAGAGATTTTTCCATATTTTATAAAGCAACCTTCCTTGTCACCAACTCTCCATTCACAAAGCATACCAAATGATAGGCCAGGTTTTGAGGTGGGATCCCATGAATAATAAGTAAATATTTTTATACATAAATGGATAAGATCAGGGGCTCATTCATCCTTCAGTGTTGTTCAGTGGAGTCTCAGTGAACAAACGTCGTCATAATGTGGCGTGTCCAATAAAATGCCAGTGAACATGGAGGGTAGATATGTGTCTGGGGTGGATGGATTGTGTGTGTGTGTGTGTGTGTGTGTGTGTGTGTGTGTGTGTGTGTGTGTGTGTGTGTGTGTGTGGAGATAATATTTTGCACTTTGGATGTTTATTTTAATCGGCAAATCTACAGGTGTTTGTTGTATTTGATTTTTATTGATTTACGGTACAGGAAAATCCACTACTGACTGACTGACTTTTCAAAATTGTGAATTGACTGACTGATGAACTAACTGACGATAAAGTAACGTGATTAACTGACTGGCTGATGAACTGACTGACCTATGATAAACTAACATGATGAACTGACTGACTGATATTGGAACTGACTGACAGGTGATGAATTAGAATGTTGAACTGACTGACTGAATATAAACTGGCTGATGATGAGCTGACTGACTGATGAGGAAGTAGGAGTGATTGGTCGATTAGTGGTGAAATGACATCATGAACTGACCAGTTAACTGACTAACGTAACTGAACGACTGATAGACTTGGAGTAAACTTCGTAGAGTGACCGTCAGCAAAACAACGGTCTAACCTCAAATAACAACTTTCCCGCAACGGTGTATATATATAAATAATAGTTCCGTCTGTTATGCTTCCCCCAAAATAGCTTACATTATGCCCCCAAATATGCTGTAGTTATACCGTTTCTACTCTAACTTGGCCCAGATTTTCGCCATTTTGCGGCTAA
>NC_137021.1:5417500-5447500 GCF_032717465.1 Coenobita brevimanus
TATTTACACCTTACTCCCACACTTGCATCCCTCACCCACACTTACCCCCTACACCATCACTTACATTTTACACCCACACTTACACCCTACATCCACACGTACATTCTACACCCACACTTACACAATGCATTCACCCATACGCACACCCACACCCCACGTACACACCTTTACCCCCAACAACCCTACATAGCAAACACACCCACACTCAGCACGCATCCTGTCCACACACACACCCACACTTACACCCTCCACCCACACCCACACCCCATATATGCTTATTTACATCTGGGCATCTGGAAGTATACAGGTCTTGATTTTTTGTATTCTTTTAACTTATATACTTTGCAAGGAATGGCCTTTGTAATCTTTTAGGTTTTTGTTCCTTGTTTTTTGTATAAACGAATTTTGGGAAGTCAGAAATGTTCGTAGTGTTTATACTTTTTTCACATCAACTAAAGTTCTTGTACCTTAACTTGACCCAAATCTTCGTCCTTTTTGCAGCTTATTTCTCGTAGCTCAGTAACAGAAAAAGACAACACTACTGCTCTCCATCCTATCCATAACACTTTTTCGTGACTAGTACAGTTTTCTGATGTTAATCTAGTGGTACAACTCAGCATTCAGTACGGTGAGATGTCAGTTCTAGGCCAGGTAAGAGTAAAAAGAGTATAGGCGTGAAATTACCATCTCACTACCTGGAGTTCATAAGAGATTAACACTAGAAAACGATGCCAGCTCACGAAAAGACGCCGTCGAAAGGATGTGGAGCCGTAGTATTGTCCTATTCCGACACAGAGCTACCGAAAATAAGCTGCTAAAGGACGAAAATCTCCTCCAAGTGGAAATGAATGAACTGTAGGAAGATTAATGGTAAGATGTATAGAAATGAAAAGGTGCTGTGCTCTGTTCACTGAGCCTTACTCCTTCAACCCAGAGACGCATTTCGCATTTTATTCTTGCGACTTTAAGATGCTTTATACTTAGCTTAGGAGAGACTTCGAATTGGAAGGGTGAGATATAGCCTTGGTGCATCCCATGATTACTACAGTTCAGTCACTTCGTTGTACAAAATTGTGTAGTATACTATTTTGTACACTAACTTGGCCTAAATGTATCGTCCTTTTGCAGCATATTTCACGTAGCCCAGTGATAGAAAGAAACTTTACTATGGTTCCACATCCTTTCCACAGGCCTTCTTCGTGACCGGCATCCTATCCTGGTGTTAATCTATTGCTACAACTCGGCATACAAGATGGAGAGATGGCAGTTTTAGGCCAAATTAGAATAGAAAGGGTATAGTAGCGTAACTAGAGCTACAATAAAATAACCCATTGCATTGACGTGGTTAAATATCTGGAATACAGCCGTTAACTGGATGATGTTCTGCTGAGATATGAAACCATTATTTTTACATACGAATCTTCATCTCTTCCTTATATTACTTCTTCCTCTTTGCATATGGAAACTGTTTCGTAAATGACCAGCAAGTGTAAATCTAGAATAAATTTCAAAGTAAAAACATACACTAGGTTAAATTCAGGTTGTTTCGTATGGATCAGAATAACAAAGGTTACGGGTAGAATATTTTTAGTATGATGTAAATGGTTAGTGAAACATGTTAAGTAGTATTTTCTAATGTTGCACGAACCCCTTCAGCAAGATGGCGTGTTACTTTAATTCATGTCATTTCTATATAATATTATTTAATTTAGAGGATATTTTTCGAACTAGAGGGGTAGAATATCGCCTTCATTAACCTCTTCACAGGTAGAGGTCCTTCGTAAATTAAAATTATCCATTGGTTAAGTACAAAATATACCCGATTTTACTCTAACTTGACCTAAAATTGCAGTCTTTTTGTCGTGAATAGTGAGCTGTAACAAAAGATTAGCACTAGAATATGATGCTAGTTACCAGGAAGTGCTTTGAAAAGGATTTAGAGCAGAGGCACTGTCTTTTTCCACCGTTGAGCTGCGTTCAAAGGGTCGAAAATCTGGGCCAAGTCACTGAAAAGAGTATAGTAGATGCAGAGCTTCAAGGTCTTTCGGTTAATGCCCCTGCTGTGGTATAGTGTGGTGTGGAAGGGTGACTTTGTGTGGTGTGGTATGTGTAAGGGTGGTGTGATGTGGTGTGGTGTGGAAGAATGATTTTGTGTGATGTGTGAGAGGGTGGTGTGGGGTGGGGTAGGGTGGAAGGGTGATTTTGTATGGCGTGGTGTGGGGTGGGGTAGGGTGGAAGGGTGATTTTGTATGGCGTGGTGTGAGCGGGTGGTGTGTAGTGTGGTGTGGAAGGGTGATTTTATGTTTTTGAGGATGATGGGTGATTTTGTTTGGTTTGATGTCGTGTGGAAGGATGATTGTGTGGTGCTGTGTGTAAAGGAGATTTTGTGTGGTGTGGTGTGAGAGGTTGGTGTGGTGTGGTGTGATGTGGAAGGGTGATTTTGTTTGTCTGATGTGGAAGGGTGATTTTGTGTTGTGTGGTATGGTGTGGAAGGGAGATTTTGTGTGGTGTGATGTGGTGTGGTTTGGAAGTGTGATTTTGTGTGGTGTGATGTGAGAGGGTGCTGTGGTGTGGTGTGGCCTTGCTGAAGTCTGCGGAAGCAAAGCATCTCGTCCGAAAATCACTAGTAAGAGACAGACTGACAGTGCGACCTTCATAGATGTTCCCTCACTAAAAAAAAAAAAAAAAAAAAAAAAACGCCATCTGCATGAAGGGCAAAATTATTGAAGTTGAAATAATGTTGTGTTGGGGAAGTGTTGACGTCAGCTAGATATTAATGATTAGCTTAAGCACGAGAAAAAGTAGATTAGAAAAACTGGGTGTAGGACATTGACGTAAAGGTATATTAATTGTGCCTGGAATAGCCTTAGATTAACTGGGATGATATTCGGTTGGATCAGATTAGGCTAGATAACGTTTGTCTATACCTGTACAGTAAGTAATAGGTGCGAAATTAAAACATGTTCACCTAGGTTAATTTAGGCTATGTTAGGTTTAAGTAAATAGTATGTGTTAGATCAGGTCGAATCAGGGCAAGTTAGGTTAGCTTAAGTTAAGTAAGGTTTGACAAAATAACTCGTATTATATTAGGTCTAACCATGTCCAGCTTGGTTAAGGTGAGCAAGGTTATGTTTGACTATTAGTAGTCTTGGGTTAGTTCAAGTTAGATCTAGCTAAGTTGTCAGGCTAAGTACATCTACCAAACATGTTAGATTAAGTGCAATTAGGATAGCTTTGGTAGATGAAGTGCAGTTAGATTAGCTTAGGTTAGAGTAGACTAAAAACTAAACAGGATAGACGAAGCCAGGTCAGGTGTGGACGCCTTAGGTCGGGTTTGGCTTAGTTACAGTGTGCTAAATCACGTTGTGGTGAGTGAGGTGGGTCTGGGTAGCCCCTCTGATAGCCATTAAGGTAGCCTCGTAAAGTAATCCCCCCAAGGTAGTTCCCCCAAGCAGCATCCTAGGGTAGTTCCCTCAATATTGCCTCACTAGAGCCCACATGGTAGTCGTCGAATCTCTGTGGTAGCCCCCCAAAAGATAGCCCCATAATACTCCTCAAGGTAGCCCCATATTGTAGCCCTCAAGGTAACGCTCTCAAGTTAGTTCCATAAGGTAGCCCCTCAAGGTGATCCCCAAGGCAGTTTCAAGATAGCTATCAAGGTACAGCCCTACAAAGTTGCCCCAAGTTAGTTCCTAAGCCTAATACAAGATAGCCCCTAAAGATAGCCTCACCAGGTAGCCTCGAAAGATAGCCCTTCAAGGTTGTTCCCAAGATAGTCTCTAAAGTATCCCCCATGGTAACCCCCAAGATATCCTTAGAAGTAATCGTATGGTAGTTCCACAATATTGCCTCACATTGTAGCCCCAAAGATTACGTCACAATGTAGTATAGCTTCCAAGGGAGCCCCGAAGATCTCAAGGTAGCCCCGAAGTTTCCAAAGTAGCCCCCATGGTAACCCCTAAGACAGCCATAAAAGTAGCCCCAACATAATCCCACAAAATAGACCCACAATGTAGCCCCAGTGACAGCCTCACAAGGTAGTATAGCATTCAAGGTAGGCCTGAAGATTCAAGGTAGCCCCCAAGGTAGCCCCCGAGTAGCCGCGGCGTGGTGACCTCAAGGCTGGTGTAGGTGGTGAGCCAAACCCTGCGGGGAGAGGGAGGGGCGTGGGGGGAAGCAGGGGGGATGGTAACAGTGGATATGGAGTTTATTTTAGTGTTGGAGAGGGACGCCTTCACGTGGTGCCACCAATAGAAGCTGGAGAAGGGTAACATAGCCTGCAGTCCACCGGGTTCACGATTTGATGAACCTGGGGCCACAGCAAAAGCAACAAAGTATATTTTTTTATTACGTCATGTCATTTTCCTTGAGAAGGGACTTGGTATTTAAGGTATTAATTATAGTATCAGCGAATCTTTTCACAGAGATGGTTTCTGTTTTTTAGGCTATACAGGAAGAGGCAGAAGTTCTCCTACTATTCTACTGCTTCTTGCTGACGATCAGGGCATATCCGTCACTTCTCAAACGGAATATATAAAGAGAATCACGTACAGGCTGAGAAAGCGTCAAGCCTCTCATCAGCTTTGGGATAGGCTTTTAGGTGGCAGAGGAAAATGAGCAGGCGAACTTTTGTCCCAAATTGCACATTCAATCTCTAGACGATTTGTTTTCAACCTAATCCATTCACAGCGATGACGTGTTTTATTTTTGCTACTTTTAGACGGTTTTATTTAGTTATGGAGAAACATCTTTCAGTAAATCATAAGGAGTCTCCATTAAACTCCCCCACAACGGAACGTCTGTGAAAAGAAGTACAAAACCGTCAGGTGGTGGAAAATACAGCCGAGGAAAAGGAAGTCTCAGGCTTAAGGGGTTAATAGTGGACTTTCGCCTCCATGGGTTAACATTATCAATCCTGTAGCATTTATTTTCGCTACATTTACACGATTTTAGTTAGCTTTGGGAGGGACTGTGTTAGTGAAATGGTAGATAAAGAGGTATATTGAACCCCTCCATTAACAATTATTTTGATATGAAAAAAATAATAATAATAATAATAGACTGGAGACAGCAGGAACATAACAATATATATGTTCAGCCCGCCAGAATGCGATTATGTGTCCCGCCAGTTTAGTGCGACCCCCGGCTGAGGGTTCGAATCATGGCGGGGTTGTGAAAAAAGATTAGTGCTCCAATTTGTCGGTGTGTGTAAGGGAGTCCGTAGCGCCTAATGGGATTAACGCCGTAAAGTAAGATGCTGGGGATTAAGGTCTGAAAACAGTGTCCATTAACGCCGCCAATATTCCTATCTATTATTCTGGTCTTTGCCGCCATCAGCCAGTTTTATTTTAGTTGGGAAGCACCATGTGAGTTGATTGTGAAAGTTAGGAGCATTATATGTTCATCAGTATGTGGTTATTTATTTATTTATTTATTTATTTGTTTACTTACATGTACGGTATATACGACTTTAAAATGTACCCCACATATGTATATAAAATATATACAGGGTATTATGTCATTTTGCAGCATATATCTATATATATATATATATATATATATATATATATATATATATATATATATATATATATATATATATATATACCTGAGAGTTGGTTGTTAAGGCGAGTACATGTTTAAGGGAGAGCGTGGGAGGCTTAAAAAAAAAAAGTATATCTTAGTCTTGGGAGTTTAAATGTCAGGATTGTCGGACACTTCCACTAGAGAGTATTGGAATGTTGAATTGTAAAGGGTGAATGCTTTTCCTGCATATATATATCACAAAGTACCCTGCCAGTATTAACTGATGTTCTTATGAGCATATTTTCTCGGTATCTTTTTCATCCTCCATACTCCGTACGACCTCGCCTCCAGTCTTTTTTGACTTAACCTAATTTAGCCGAACCTAACCCAAGGAACTTTGTTGTTCATATTCCCAGGTCATTTAGGATTCTAATGCACAGGCAGATAAGGCGATGAATTTCCTATAAGGAAAGACGTAAATTTGTATCATGGACCCCTTCGTTGTACCTATATTTGCATCAGTCCATATTAAAATCCATTGCAGGACCGGTCCTTCTTCCCTTAAACAGAGTGATAGCCAAAATTAACCCTTTCCTATGCTTGTTAAGTGCGAATCGGGAAGAAGTATCTTTAGTCGCGTTCGTTAGAGCAGTTTATGTGAAAGCTGATGTGTTGTAATTGGTAGTATACCTTAATATGTCAGGTGTCAGTAGCTGTTTTTGTCGAGGGTATGAGCCAACAGGATTTGAACATATGCAAGCATGTGAAAGCAATATTACTAACACCTACTTTAAATGTTCACCACGATTCGGGTTCTGAACTACAGACTTGGGGATACATGTAGTTCGGGAGGCAAGCACAGCATCACTAGACCACATCCTTCACTGACACCAAATGGCTGAATCCTTATCATCGTTCTTGGTTTTGCAAATTAGCTGCATGAAATATTGTTGGAAAAAATTGCTGAACATTTTTTAAAGGGAATATTCATGTTGTTAATGAAGATGAGCAGACTTGGAAACGGGTCCTCCGAATCCAAATTTTCCCGCTTTTTTTGTTTTCTCAGGTAACTGTGAAAAAAAAAAAAAAGTCTTTAAAGGCTCAGGTCAACGTACACACGACATTTCCTTCGGTGCCCACGAATGGAACGAGATCCATACCATCAGACCCTTTTATTCTCCTCTAACCCTTCCTTTTGCTATTCACAGCCGAGTTTAGGGACGTATTCTATAGTGGCGTTAACGATCGTAACACCCCTTCCGTAGCGACTCATTCTCCACCTTGCAGCTCAGTATCCTCTTGTATGTTACTGATGTCAAGTACGTACGATACATATTAAAGCGGGATAATTAGTACACACACACACACACACACACACACACACACACACACACACACACCGTCCGTAGGATTTTTTTTTTTTATTCCCCTAAAGTTTCTCCCGAAATACCATGATTCCATTTCTCACTGATTGTTTTATACTCACACTTTCCTCATGCTGTTTTATTTATTTATTTATTTGTTTATTTATTTAATGACCCTTGTTTCTTTATTGTACGTTACTCAATCCTAATGTGGGCAAAAGTCTTGATGATGATGATGATGATGGTGTTGATGATGATGATGGTGATGATGTTGATGATGATGATGATTGTTATTAGTGATTATTATTATTATTGTTGTTATTTTTATTATTATTATATTATTAGTAGTAGTAGTAGTAGTAGTAGTAGTAGTACAGTAGTATAGTCATTCTTACATTTAATATATTTGTGCTTGTTCATGTATATTATTTTCGAACCTATGTATTTATTTCCTTTATTTACTGAATGATTTGTCTGTTTGGTTACAGGTACGTCCATACCCCGGTACATGGTCAAAAATTCCTTTACTCGCCCGAAATCCCGTACCAGGTAAGCGAGATTCCGTTGCATTAGAGTATTGTATTATTATTTCTTTTAGCAAGGTCTCGTTGGGTCTGTCACAAATGAAGGGGCACTTGTTAACTGGGTCTGTACAAACACCCACTTAAGTGTGAATACTCATAGGTTTAGTGAAAGTGGACGAGAGGGATGAGTGGAAAACCTATTATTATCGGCGTCATCATCATCACCATCATCATCATCATCATCATCATCATCATCATCATCATCATCGTCGTCGTCGTCGTCGTTATTGTCGTCGTCAGGCAGAGAAGGGGACAGGGGGCGAGGATAGGCAAGGGAAGAAACAGGGCAGTGACAGCGACAGTAATAAAACGATGAGGATAGGCCAGCAGACAGAGTGAGGATGGTGAGGATAGGCAAGGATGGAAGCTGAGGGCAGTGACAGAACAAGAGAAAAAAAAAAAGTTGAGGCCAGGGCAGGCAAGCAGGCAGGGGGCGGGGCGAGAACAGGCAAGGATAGAATAAAGGGCAGTGACAGCTAAAGAACGAGGCCAAGCAAGAGGAGAGGACAAACAAACATAGTGAAAGGGTAAGGACAGCGAGAGAAACAGAGGATATGCAGAGATAAAGGTCGAGAGCAATGACAGCAAGAGAACGAGGACAAACAAGGGACGAGGATATGCAGGCAGGCGGAGGACGAGGACAGGCAGCCAGGCGGAGGACGAGGACAGGCAGGTATAAAAGCAGAGGACAATAACAGAAAGCTAGCAACAAGATTACGACTGGCCGAGAGGGGCCAAGGATAGTGAGGGCAATGACAGCTCTGGAACGAGGACAAGCAAGGGGCGAGAACAGGCAGGCAGGCAGGCAGGCAAGGAGGGGAGGGGTTAGCGAGGACACATTCCTTGCTTTGTGAAGGCCGGGAACATCAGTAGGAAGGAACAATACAGGGACGACAGAACAGCTCACAACCGGTCCTTACTCCAACAACACCCCCCCCCCCCCCGCCTCTCTCTCTCTCTCTCTCTCTCTCTCTCTCTCTCTCTCTCACTCATGATGCAAAGGAAGAGGTGCTTTGAAGCCTCCAAAGCCCAAGAGGAGAGAGAGAGAGAGAGAGAGAGAGTGTGTGTGTGTGTGTGTGTGTGTGTGTGTGTGTGTGTGTGTGTGTGTGTGTGTGTGTGTGTTCGCGTGTGCGTGAGTGTGTGTGCGCGCGCGCCTGCGTTCGCACATGCAGTTACTTTCTTTCATACTGTCTTCTCGCACACATTCCATTCCTTGCAACTTTATCTTCCGTTTATGGTCAGTCTCATAGAAAGGGATTATTTGTTGCATCTTAATATTTCCTCCATGTGCTTTGATTTGACAGTTTAATTTCTTCAGTACGGCAGTGTTAAAAATGTATGCCTTATCTACCGTATTGGCTTTTTTCAGCTTTGGTTTGGGCTTTTTTTTGGGGGGGAGGGATTAGCGTAGCCTTCAGTGACTCTTTCCCCTCTGTGAAGTTCCTCTAAACGGTATAAAATCATCTGGAAATAGCAGGAATAAACCAGTAAAAATCGTCATATTGAAAGGGAATCCATTGACTCTTCCCCTATTGTTACATTCTCGAGAGCTGAATAAAATCGTTTGGAGACAGCAGGAATAAACCAATAAAAATCGTCATCCCATCGAAAGAGTTAATTTCTCAACCACTGGCACTGAAAAACTGGGGAGATTCATGCCTTGCGATCAATACGTCTAGACTTGTGTAAAGGTTTAACCCTCTCAGCTCCAGGATATCAGGTTTATTTGTTTATTTACATATTTATTTTATTTAGAGGCTTTCCATAGCCGAGGGAGGAGAGCTACTGTATTTCCTCCTCTTCTTTCTTTCTTTTTCTTCCAAACGCCTTTTCAACTTTGCGCCATTTATTTATTTCTTCACCAGTTCGCCTCAGACAGCACAGCTTTTCCTTCGGTCAGTAGTTGTAGTTTTAGACTCTCTCTCTCTCTCTCTCTCTCTCTCTCTCTCTCTCTCTCTCTCTCTCTCTCTCTCTCTCTCTCTCAAGCCTGTTAAACGGATTAATGGAAGAATCAAACATCAGACCATAATTATAAACACGTAGATTTTGAAGTTCTGTGTTTTTGTATACTCATTAATCATCATGGCATTGTGTTCGGAAGCATGTAAGTGTACTGTAGGTGTGTGGAGACCATCTGGCATTCCCATGGTAATGTTGACAATCTTATTTTTTATATTATTGCCTTTTGAATCTTGTTACTGCAAAACCATCATCCACTCACTCGATGAGGAGTTACCTTAAAGTGGCTGTACGCTCATTGACAAGAAAATACTTTCTTTTATCTCAGGGAACCATTTACTAAGTTCGAGGGTAACCCTATAACCAAATGGACGCCAGGTGGTCTACTGGGTTAAGGCGGTCCAACCGCATGTAACCCGTAGGAGTCTACATGTGAGTAGTTTATGTGGTTGTAGTTTACTGCTCACATAATGTCACTAAGGAAAGAACAACCAGTCGTTCATATCAGTAATACCGTATTTGGACTAAGTAGCCTAGTCCCGGGCCCCTATATTCCTGAAAGAGCTGTAAAGGATTAGCATCATAGATAGATCATACCATACGACTCACTGCATGTGGTCATTTTTTTTTTTTTTTTTTGCCTTATTATCAGATGACACGCGAGTAAACGACGTATTTTGTGTCCGATTCTTAATATTTCAGGCAATTTTATTTAGTTTACATTTTCGCCGCATCCACAGGTGCGGTCAAACCAAGTGCGTGTCCCAGACTGTGCCAACTACTCACTCATTCACTCAATGTACCATTTTGAAGAACGAAATTTGGCGAGTTGGAACCTGAGAGTTTTAGAAGCGTCACACTTATGGAGGGTGCTGTGAGGTGGGGATATTGATGATGTGTCAGGTGAGCTTCTTTGGAGTTTATGATGTGTGTCTGACATGCGAGCAGTGTATATATGGGGTGTGTCCAAGAGTCTGTCTGAGGAGTATATCCGAAGACAAAAGGTCACCTTTGGTATCTGCTGGGGTGAGTGTTGCTGTCAAAGGAGACTTTTTGCCTTCTCTGAACCAGACGAATTCGGTAAAACCTTCATTATCATTTTCGCAAGAAGTCTCCCCTCAAGCTGAACATAATAGTTTGGTAGTAGCATAATAAATAAAGAAAAAAAAATCATAGTGATTAACCCAGTCAGAACTAAAACGTCATTTTTGGATGCGGGAGCGTTTCAAGAAGCGGCGCAGTAAGTAAATCACTCAGGTTTTTCTCACACTACGTGTTTCACTTCCGTAGACTTCAGCGAATCCCCACATTACAGCTTTCATGGCAACGCATCTATACAAGACATTGGTATTTAGCATTGTGTTCTTGCCATTAACAGGCTTCCTTCACCTCTCCTCCCCTCCCCTCCCCCATTCTCTCTCTCTCTCTCTCTCTCTCTCTCTCTCTCTCTCTCTCTCTCTCTCTCTCTCTCTCTCTCTCTCTCTCTCTCTCTCTCTCTCTCTCGTTTTCTTTCTGTATTAAGACCAGGCCACGTATCAGTGACCATAAAGTATGTTTAGTCTGCATTTACATGTAACACTGGTTCTCTCTCTCTCTCTCTCTCTCTCTCTCTCTCTCTCTCTCTCTCTCTCTCACACACACACACACACACACACACACACACACACACACACACACACACACACACACACACACACACACACACACACACACACACACACACACACACGGCCCTACGTATGTTCCCCGTCCCTCCCACACACCCCTCACGTTCCTGCCTCTGTGCTTTCAAGAAACATGCGGGCAGTGAGGTAGGTCAGGGTGGGAGAGTTTGGGGGGATCAGGGAGGTGGAGGTGGGGGGGAAGGCTCTCAAGGCACGATACCAATTCATGCACTGAGTTGGCAGAGGGTGTTGCTGTGGGTAGAGGGAGGTTGGTATGTATGATGTATTGGTATTAGTGAGGTAGGTAGAGCGGGATTGGTATGTGTAAGGGTTGGCGGGAGTAGGGTAGGTAGGGTTGTTGGCATGTTTTGGGTGGTGGTATTACTGGATGTGGTATGTTTGGGGTTTTGGTATTAGTGGGGGATGGAGAGTGGGATAGGTATAGTAGGGGTGGTGTTTGGAAGGTTGGCATTAAGGGCAAGGTAGAAGAAAGTTGGGGTGTTGGTGTTAGTGGGGTTGGTATGGGTAGGTTTTTGATCTTAGCGGGGTATGTAAAGTGGGGTTGCTGTGGGTGGAGGTTTGGTATTAGTGTGTTAGGTAGGATGGGGGGCTTCTATGTGAGGTGTTTTGGTGTCAGTGGGATTGGTGGAATTTGGGTTTTGGCAGCAGTGGGGTTGGAAAGGCTCCGGAAGGCAACCAAACCAATTTATTCGTGTTGGCATGTGTGTGTGTGTGTGTGTGTGTGTGTGTGTGTGTGTGTGTGTGGCATGTTTGTGGTTGATTTGATGTGTTGGCGTATGAGTTGCCGACAGAGCGTGCTGTTGTCAGAATGTGTGTTGTTGTCAGGATTGGAAAGTGTGGTTTTTCAAAAGGAGTGATGTTGTCACGAGAGAGAGAGAGAGAGAGAGAGAGAGAGAGTTGTTATTAGGCGATGTCGTGTTGAAATGTTTGATGTTGTCAGAAGTTGTGTTGTTTTCATGTGTCAGATGTGGGGGTTGAGGATGTGGTGTTAAAAGATGTAATGATGTTTTCAGTGGGGGTAGAGGATGTGGTGTTAAATGGTGTGGTGGTTAGAAGATATTATGTTGTTAGAGGTTAGAGGACGTGGTGTTATAAGGTGTGATGTTGACATTGGGGGAAGTGAAGGCAAAGGATCGAGTCATAGATGGTAGGCTAGACGTTGTTAGATGAGGTTTGTGAACTATTGGTGTACCTGGTGTAAGTTGAATTGGTATTAGTGTGCATCTGATATTACTTTACGCGGTGGCAATGTAGCTGGTATTAGTGTGCATCTTGTATTTAGTTTACATGGTGTTAAAGGAGCTGGTATAAGTGTGCATCAGATAGTAGTGGTGATAGTACTGATATTAGATACTGAATGGATATGGTAAATGTGTGTGTGAGAAGGGGGGTACCGGTATAGGTGTTGAGTGTAGGTCATTGACACTGACATCGAATTGACAGGATGAAATATATACGATAGAGCACATGGCAAGGGTTTGACACCTGATTAGTTAACTTACATTTGACGGGATGGCTCTGTCTGGCAGGTGATTCTGATTTGCTAATGTAACAGAGCGACGCCAAAAAAAATTCTTGTAGATGTTAGGCCTGTAAGGTGGAGCTAGGATTCCGGGGGCTTCAGTGGTGTGTGAATGATTGTCTGGCCCATAATTATCACTGGCCGTGTTGTTGATAATTCTCACACTATCGTTGTTTCTCTCTTGTTGTTCTGAATCCTACCTTTGCCCTTCCTTAGGTGGAGAAAATAGCCTTGATGGTGGTGGGGGTGGGGGGCGTGGATGTGGATGTGGATATGAATATGGATGGAGATGGTTGATTTGAGTGCGGGAATGGATATGTGTGCGGGTGTGGTGGTTGTGGATGAGCATGTCCATGTGAATATGTGGATTTGGGTGGCTATATGGATGTGGATGGTTGATGTGGCTGTGGATGTGGATGGTGTGTGTGTCAGGTATCAGTGGATGTACGAGATTTATGAGCACTGTAAACCTCTGAAGATGTACCGGTAATTCTCTCTCTCTCTCTCTCTCTCTCTCTCTCTCTCTCTCTCTCTCTCTCTCTCTCACACACACACACACACACACACACACACACACACAAACACACACACACACACACACACACACACACACACCAAACATTCCACTTTTTTTCTACCATCTCGTGCGTTTGAAGGTCGCAGCTCTAGATATTCTTTCTCGCTTCAACCACCATATGGTGCCTCGATTTAGATGATGATGGTGATGATGATGATTGATGAAGATGATAGTGGTGGTGGTGGTGGTGGAATGAGGGGGAAATTAATGTGGGTGGGGGGGTGGAGAGGGAGAGGAAATGTGTGGGGTTGAGGATGGGTTGAAGAGGAGGAGGACATTTGTTGGAGTGAGGAGGAGAGGAGGGGAGAAAATGTTGGTTGATGACTGGGGTGCGGAAGATGAATAGTGATGGGGTTGATGAGTGGGAAAATGATAGGGAAGAGAGGAAATGTATGGTGAGGATTGTGAGTGGGGGAGATGAGGAGAGGAAGAGAAGGAAATGACGCAGTGCCCTTACAACACCAGGAACAACTGATCGTATTCTAGGTAGCATAAGGGACTTTGTGGCACCCCATGCTCAGCGATGTATTCTACATATTACACACTCTTATTCTAATACCACATCTCACACCAGAAACAGTCTTAATACCACTCTACTAAATTCACACCAGTCCAGTTGCAGGTGTTCACAGATGACCAGTAAAACCAGACGCCACCCTAGCATTCCAAGCCACACTAAGTCTCCACGGTACATCAGTAATACCAGACTACACCAGTGCTTCACCTGCCACTGGTAGCCTACATGCAATTCCTGGTGTAGCCCATGTTTCCTCAACTGCAGTCCCTGTTTCATTGAGAAAGTTTTAGGCTGACGAGTTTGAGAAGAGAAGAGA
The DNA here is from genome assembly GCF_032717465.1 of Coenobita brevimanus. NCBI lineage: Eukaryota > Metazoa > Arthropoda > Malacostraca > Decapoda > Coenobitidae > Coenobita > Coenobita brevimanus. Next base: position 5,431,551 of record NC_137021.1, read on the forward strand.
CATTTTGCACTGTTCTTTCTATAAACTTGGAGGAGGGGGGGGGGTCTTGAGTGTCCTGCGTTTGTGTGTGTGTGTGTGTGTGTGTGTGTGTGTGTGTTTATGCGCTCGTTTTTATCCTGGCTTATTGGTTTTGCTCTCACGGTATGATTTAGCGTATTCAAAAATATACATGTATTATCCCATCTAACACCAAAACCCCCCCTAGCCCACAACCCAACCTTGCCTCGTAACGTGATCATACCCACAACCCCACCTGACCCCACAACCCCACCTGACCCCACAACCTCACCTGACCCCACAACCTCACCTGACCCCACAACCTCACTGACCCCACAACCCCACCAGTCTCCACAACCCCACCAGTCTCCACAACCCCACCAGTCTCCACAACCCCACCCGACCCCACAGCCCCACCTGACTCCACAACTCCACCGGACCCCACAACCCCACCTGACCCCACAGCCCCACCTAACCCCACAACCCCACAACCCTACCTGACCCCACAACCCTCTCCACAACTCCATCTGACCTCATGACCCCACCTGACCCCATATCCCCACTAGACCCCACAACCCCACCTGACTCCACAACCCCACCTGACCCCAAAACATGACTTCACTTGACCTCACCCTGCCTCTTGACGTCACCCGAAGTCAGGTCTTGCAATGGGTCGTCCTCGAGTCAAGTGATGAGGCGTCACGTCCAGGCAGCCTCTCCTTGAGACATCACTAGAGGAGGAGGTAGTGCTGGAGGAAGGGAGAGAGGGAGAGAAGATAGTGTTGGAAGAAGGGAGGAGGGAAGAGTAGTGCTGGGGGGAAGGACGGAGGGAGGGAAGGAGGGTAGAGCTTGGAGAGAGGGAGGGAGGGAGGATGAGTAGTGTTGCAAGGAAGGAGGAAGGGAGGGTAGTGATAGAAGGAGGAAGGAAGAGAAATGTTACGGAGAGAGAGGGAGAGAGGATAATGTTGAATGGAGGATGAGTAGTGTTGCAAGGAGGGAGGGAGGGAGGGAGGATAATGTTGAATGGAGGATGAGTAGTGTTGCAAGGAGGGAGGGAGGGAGGGAGGATAATGTTGAATGGAGGATGAGTAGTGTTGCAAGGAGGGAGGGAGGGAGGGAGGATAATGTTGAAGGGAGGATGAGTAGTGTTGCAAGGAGGGAGGGAGGGAGAGAGGGTAGTGATGGAGGGAAGGAAGCTGTTGGAGGAGGGAAGTGGATGATGAAGGGAAGGAGAAAAGGTAATACTTGACAGAAGGAGGAATATATAAATAGTCAGATTCGGAAGGCCTATCACATCACTGTTTTATCTACATGTATTTATTTACTTTATTGTACGGGAAACGTGGCTGGTTCAATCCGTAGACTTTCTCAAAGTAGTTACCTTCGTTCACCAACTACCCTCTTCCACCTCTCATTCATACCCTTTCATCTTCTAAGCACCATCCACTCTTTATGCTTCACTGCCGTCCCCACCTCTCACTCACCCTCTTCTTCCAACCCCTATCTTCTCCCCTCTCTGTACTTCCCCTACCCCTCCCGCCCTCCACTACCCTATTCCACTTCCTCTTCCTTTAGCCTTGCCCACTCCCACTCACTCCAGCCTCTACCTCCCCTGCTACCTAGTGCTCACCAACCCTCACTCCCACTTACACTCCACCTCCAGACACCCACTTACCCCTTCTCAGACAGACTTTAATTTCTACTCCTACACCCAGTCATCTTCACTCCCACAATCCTACTCCATTTTCCCAGAGTCACCCCCAAATTCACTTCAAATCTCACTCCCACAGTAACACTCTCTGTCTCTCCCACTCCACTTTTCCACCTCCACTCCACTTTCCCACTTCCCACACCTACACTTCCTTCCTGAGAGACGCTTCAGCCTCCCACTTCTGTACCCTCTCATCCCACGCCCACCCAGCCTTCCCACACCAACTGCACCTTCCCACCCCTTATTTTAACTACCACTTCTGACTCCCACTCCCAGTTCTATCTCCCACTTTGACTCCCACCCTCAGTTCTAACTCCCACCTCTGACGCCCACTCCTGACTCCCACCGCAATTCTAACTCCCACTAAGCCCCACATCTGACTCCCATTTCCCACTCCCATTCCATCTCACCACTCCCACTTCTGACTCCCACACCCACAATGTCTCTTTCTACTCCCACTCCTTCAGCTTATCATCTTCAAGTCTCACTCCGGCCTCCCTACCTCCCAGCCTCTCTACTTCGTCTCTCTCCTCCTCCTCCTTCTCTCTCTCTCTTTCCTCCCTCATTTTTCCTCCTGTCTCTCCCAAGTCTCTCACATCTCTCAGTATTTTTCCGTCGACCTCCTTTCTTTCTCCCTCCGTGTCCTCGCAACTCTCTCTCTCTCTCTCTCTCTCTCTCTCTCTCTCTCTCTCTCTCTCTCTCTCTCTCTCTCTCTCTTCTCCTACCTACCTACCTACCTCCCTACCTACCTACCTACCTTCCTACCTACCTACCTGTCCATCTACGTATTCCTGTAATTATCTATCTTTTATTTGTTTATCTGTTTATCACTCTATCTGGCCATCAATCTATCTGAAGTGTCTGTCCATTTATCTCTATGTCTGCCTGTCTATTAATCTATCTATCTATCTCTGTTTATGTATCTGTATCACACTTTTGTTTCTCCTCATCTCTTTATTTATCTATAGATCCTTCTATCCATCCATCCCACCATCCATCCATCTATCTATCTATCTGTCTATCTATCTATCTATCTGTCTGTATCTATCTCACTTCTATTTCTCTTCTCTCAAGGCCTGGGAGTTTTATGTGTCGTGAGGAGTGCTGAGTTCAGAGTCTCTTAAAAAGATGCGAGGGAGGGAGGGAGGTAGGAAAGGAGGGAGGGAGGAAGGAAGGGAGGAAAGTAGGAAGGAAGGAGGGAAAGAGAGAAGAAGGGAGAATAATCTTACGCAAGAAGGGGAAGAAATGAGTCGGAGAAAGGAGGGATGGAAGAAGGAAAGCAGAGAGGGAGGAAAGTAGGAAGGGTGAGTGGGACGGAGGGAAGGAAGAAGGAAAGAGGTATGGAAGAAGGGAGGAGGGAAGTGGGTAGCCTGGGAAAGAAGGGGAGGGAGAAGGTGGATATGGAAGGGGGAAATGAAAGAGGAAGGAAAGTAAAAGAGAGAGAGAGAGAGAGAGAGAGGGAGGGGAATAAGGAAGGAGGGATGGGAGTGGGAAATGAGGGAGAGAGGAAAGAAAGAAAGGAAGGAGGGAAGAAGGAAAGGAGGGGTGGCTTGGGAAGGAAGAAACAGCAGAAGGTGGATGGAAGAAGAAGTGGAGGAGGAGGAGGAAGGCAGGAAAAGGGGGAAGGAGGGAGGAGGAAAGGGTGACTGGGATAAGAAGAGGAAGAAGCAACAGGAAGTGGATAGGGTAGGAGGAAGTGAGGGATAGGGAGAGAAAGGAAGGAGGGACAGGTAAATGGGGAAGAGTAAAATAAAGGTGAGGGGAAAGTAAGGAAGGTGGGAGAGAGGAAAGGAGGGAGAGAGGAGGAGTGACCTGAGAAAGGAAAGGAATCAGGAGGTAAACGAAAGAAAGGGAAGTGAGGAGGGGAAGCAGGGTGGAAGGGAAGGACGTTGGGAGGGAAGGAAGGGAGGAGGGAAGGAGATGAGGTTTTGGGGTGTAAAGGGGGAGAGGAGGGTTCGAGGATGGGGAACTGGGGGAAGACGAGTGGGATTGGTGATGATTTTGGAGGAAAAGTAGAGTGAAGACGAAGAAAAAATATCCCAAAGCACTGAAAATACGACTCCAGTGTGAAAGTGAGGATTCAGGTGAGATGATGGTAGGAAATTGGGAGGAGGAGAGAACTTTGGAGAGGAGAAGAAAGAATGGAGATAGGGAAGGGAAGTCAGAGGAAGAGAGAGGCTTGAGGAGGAGAAGAGAAAATGTAGAAGGGAGGTGGGAAGTGAGAGGAAGAGAGAGGCATGGAGAGAAAAGAGTGGAGATGGAAGGAGGAAGGGACATAGAAAATGAAAGGAGACAAGGTTATTGGGTCTAGCCAGGGAGAGGGATGGGGATTCGAGAGGGAAGGTTGAGAAATTGGGAAAACGGAATAGGGGATGGTTAGGGCTTGTGAAAATGAGGAGAGGAGTTAGGAGGCTTGGGGAAGGAGGGAGAATAGGGTGGAGAGAAATGGGTAGAAAGGAAATGGGTTGTTGGAAAGAGGCAAGGAGACGGCCAGGATAGGAACGAGGGGAGGTTTGAATATTTAGGGAATGAAATTGGGAATGGTGAAGGCGTGAATGGATAGAGGTTAGGGTTTTGCCAGCAGTATTTTGGTCGCCTTTTGAGACTCCCCATCACCTCTTGCTTACCAGTTTATCGCTCCATATGGCACGGTTATCTATGTACGTTATCTGTGTAGTGTATGTTTAAGCTAATTTCGAGGTAACCAGAATATAATAGATAAGATGATATGTGGCCTCCTGAAAAAACCAACTCATGAAAGTGTCCTGTCCATAGAATTAATATAATCGTGTAGCAAGAATAACTAAAGGGGCAAATGCTGAGAGGGTAAATTATTATTATTATAGATGATGAATGAATGATGAATGAATTATTATTTTTTTTTTTTTGCCAGGCCACGTCTTTCCTCAACTTATGGTAACGAACACCTGGCGATGATAATTAGCTAAAGCACCGGTAAGACGTCAACAGGCAGTAAGGGCTAAACACAGAGTTACCTATCCAAGCAGACCCTCTTCTCTTTTTCCCACACACAGCCCCTTGACACCTATCCTTCCACTTCCTCATTCCTCAGTTGGCAAAACCTCCCCTGTTTGCCCAGTTGTTTGCATTCCCTCAGCACCACCCTCAGTCCTCACCTAGCTTCACCTCAGCATACCTCACGTCACCTCACCTCATTTCACCTCAGCAATCCTTCCACCTCACGTCACGTCACCTCACCACACCATGCCTCCCGCCCAGCTGTGTCGTATCATCGGGCTAGGCCACCTCAGCGTCTCCTAGCCGGATGCTGGGCCAGCCACGCCGCAAGCTGGCATCGTTGACACCGCAGCCGTTGACTCTGCATAACACACACACACACACACACACACACACACACACACACACACACACACACACACACACACACACACACACACACACACACACACACACACACACACACACACACACACACACACACACACACACACACACACACACACACACACACACACACACACACACACACACACACACACACACACACACACACACACACACACACACACACACACACACACACACACACACACACACACACACACACACACACACACACACACACACACACACACACACACACAGAGGAAGTGAGAAAGGACAAGCTTGCATTTTCTACATCAACACCTGTAACTGCGTTGGGAAAGGAGGAGTGGCAGGTAGATAGATTGGTAGATAGATAGATGAGAAGGTATTTTTTTTAGTTTATTTATGCTGCTACTAGACGATTATAGTCAAGTTACGAGATCCCCCTTTCCGAGGCTTGTATGAATGTCTATGAGAATTACGATAATGATGATGATGATAATGATGATGTCCAGGGTTACGAGAATATGATGATGGTGGTGGTGGTGATGATGATGATAATGATGATGATGATGTCCAGCTCACGAGACGAATGTGAAGCAGAACTCACCCCCCACCCCCACCCTCACCTCCCTCACCCAAGCCAAACAGGAAGCATGAAAAAGACCCACTAAGCAGTTTCTTCATCACCACCTGGACGTTTCGTGGGAAGGAAGAGGGACTGAAATATAGGTCATGTTTTGTTTCGTTTGAGATTGGCTACTTAGATTTAACTTACCTGTAATTATTAGGTGAGGAAAGGTAATTACTAATAATAATAATAATAATAATACTATACTACTACTACTTTTGCGTCAATAAGTGTGCCATCCTTGAAGTAGCCATGACCTTTCTTTTCCAGGTAAGGATGAAATCGCTGCTTCTTGGTGTACGTGAAGGAGTCTTGGCCAAGGTTGGTGGTTTACGTTAAGTTAGAGGAGGTCAGGTTAGGATGGGTCAAATTAAGTTAGATGAGGTAGGTTTATGTTAGGTTTGGCTAGGTAGGGTTGAGTTAGTTTGAGTTTGGTTGGGTTAGGTTTGATTAGATTACGTTAGGTTGGGTTAGATTAGGTTAGGGTGGTTCGGTTATATTACGCTAGCAGCAAAGATGAAGCCAGACAGGACGTGGGTGTGTTTGAATGTTCCTGCAGACAGTAGGCTAAGTTAGGTTAGACTGAATTAGATTAGATTGGGTTAGATTAGGGAAAGGATAGGTTAAGTTTGCGGCATGAAATACGACAATTACCATCGTAGTGAAGGGTTAATCCAGCTAGAATGCGGGCCTGTATGAGGGTGTTAGCTGACTTTGGCTTGCTGATAGGGAGGCCACCACCTTGCGCACTGTAGGCCATTCTTTCCACGAGCCCGCCGCTGACTCAACCTCTAGCGTCAGCAGTCCGTCAGCCGGTGTTGTTATGGTGACAGTGTGTGTGTGTGTGTGTGTGTGTGTGTGTGTGTGTGTGTGTGTGTGTGTGTGTGTGAGAGAGAGAGAGAGAGAGAGAGAGAGAGAGAGAGAGGACGGACGGCTTCTGCACCTGCGTGTGTTGTGCTTACTGGTGGTGTTAGAGCTGTGCATGAGAGAGAGAGAGAGAGAGAGAGAGAGAGAGAGAGAGAGAGAGAGACAGAGAGACAGACAGACAGTCAGACAGACAGACAGACAGACAGAGATTGTACGTGAAAGAGAGCTGTGCAATAACACAGATAAGTAGTAGAAAGAATACAGGAGTATAAACGTCATTGGGAAAGGGGTTTTAAATCATAGAGTGGAAGCAAGAATAGAATATAAATTGCTTTATTGTAAAGGAGTTAATAAAAAATACCAATTCGACACTCATAGACATCCACAAAACGCCACACCAATCTCCCAAAGTCTCTGTTCACTAAGCAGCATGACATCTGGACATCATTTGCAGACATCAGACTTCACATACTCCGCCCTTCACCTCCTCATTACCATCCCCATCCTTCTCTCCATAATTTGAGTTTTAGTATCTGTCATAAAAAATACTGAACAGTCATTGGGAAATCACTTATCCTTGTCTCACTTCAACCCTGATATAAAACCACTCAAGACATGCACCTATTCTTATATACATTTTATTTCACTACCATCACAGAAACTCCAAAACACTCAGCAACTTTGTACCCACGCCATACATATGAAGGATTATAATATAAAGTATGTCATTGTGAAGAGGTTAAGTACTTCCGTAGGTGTGAAGTGTGAGTGGGTGGAGTTTGTGGTGGAGTGTGAGTGGGTGGGGTGTGTTGGTGTGTGAGTGGGTGGGCACTTGGAGCCGAGACGTGATTGTGGGAGTGAGCGAAACGACTCAGGCGGAATGGGTGCTGGAGTGTGATGGCTGTGGTTTATGGCGTGTGGGAGTCATGAGCCAGACGAGGTGGAGGTGTGGGTGTGGTAGAGCGTAGCCCCTTCAACCTGAGGACATCCTTAAGGTGTGAGTGTGGGTGTGGATAAAGTAGGGATGGATGTGGAAAATATAGTGCTGATGGTGTGTGGGGGTCCTGAGTCAAACAAGATGAAAGTGTGGGTATTGGAGAACTTAATCCCTCCCTCGAGAATATCTATAATCAGTGTAGGAGAACCAGTTGTTGCTGTGGGTGGTGGTAGTGGTTGTGGGTAATTTTGTGGGTTTTTTGAGTATGTAGGAAACGTAACTTTGTCAGCCAGTGGACGTCTTTATATATATATACCGTTGGAGAATTGGTTGTGGGTGTGGATGTGGCTTTGGTATGGAGGGCAAGGAGTGGTGTGTGTAAAGTGGAGGTAGATGTGGACTAAGATTAGTTGTGGAAGAGGTTGTGTTTGGGAGGTAAATTCGATTGATTTTAGCATGGGGAAGCAAGGAGTGGGTATGGAAAATTAAAGTGCATGAGTAAAGGTTTATTGCATGTATGTGTGTGTGTGTGTGTGTGTGTGTGTGTGTGTGTGTGTGTGTGTGTGTGGAAGAGGGGAGGGGAAATTATTGACGATTGTGGGAAAGGAGAGTGGTGGAGGATAGCACCCATTGTAGCTCTGGGTGGCTTCGTGGGATTTTAAAGTGTGGGAAAACTAGTGGTGAATATGGAAGACTTAAGAGTGGTTGTGGGTGTGTAAGAGATATCTTTGTGAAATTGTGCATAATGGGTGTAGGTGTGTAAATATGGACGTATGTGAAAGATCTGTGGGTGTAGCAGTGGGTGTGGGTGTGGATGTGTCTGTGGGTATGGATTTTCACATGTGTATGTGAGACCTATTGGCGGCTCTGGGTGTGGATGTGGGTGTGTGAAAGATCTTTGAGTGTGGGTTTATATGTGGGTGTGGAAGTGTACGTGTGCGAAATGATCTGTGGGAGCGAGTGTGTGTGTGTGGAGGGGGAGGGGGGTGCTAGACGCAGCTGGCCTGGACACATGTTAGTGTTGATGTTTGACAAGGCTACGTCGCCCTCACATCAGCACCCCATCTCTATCCCCCTCCTCTCTCCCCTCCCCCTTATCTTCTCTCCCCTTTCCTCCCTCCCTCACCTCCCCTTTACTTTACTTCCCCTTCCCATCCCCTCATTTCCTTTCTCTTCCTTCCCCTCTTCATTCTCTTCCCTTCTCCCCACCCCTCTCGTCTCGTCCATCCTGTTCGGCACGTTGCCTCCCCGTCTCATTCCCTCATTCCCTTTTTCTTCTCTTTTCCTCTCATTCATTTCCATCCCCTCATCTCCTTCTCCCCTTACTGTCCCTTCCCCTCACACAAACCCCCTCTTCACTTCTCCTTCCCTCCTCCTATTCCATCATTCATTTTTTTCTTCCCCTCATTCCCGTTCTCTTCTCACTTCTTACATTCCCCTCCCCTGCACATCCCCCTCCCATTCCATTTTCCTTCTCTTTCCCTCCTTTCCCTTCACTCCCATCCCTTCCCTTTCTCATCCCTTCCTGTTTCCTGCGCACATTCCCTTTTCTCTGTCGGATCACCTTATTCCCCTTTCCTTCTCCCTCTCATCTCCACACTTCCCTTCCCTCCCCCTCCCAACCCAGCTCACCTCCCTTCCCTTCCCTTCCCATCCTCTCCCCATACTCCCTCCCATCCTCTCACATCCTTTCCCATCCCACTCCCATCCCCTCTCCTTGCCTTCTTCCATCATTTTAGTACGCTTGTCTTCAATCCTCATTTCTCCATCACTCCCACTCATCCATGTTCCTTCCCCTCTCATCCCAATCTTTTAATCCCGTCCCATCCTCCCCAGCCCTCCCCTTCGAGTCGTTCCCTTTCATATGTCTTTCCTTCCTCAACCCCTTCCCATTCCACACCATCCCCTTTCCCGCCTTCCATCTTCTCATAGTACCTTGCTTCCCTTTCCTGTTCCAGTCCCTTTCATTCGCCTCACCTTGTCACTTGCCATCCCCTCCACTCATTTCCCTTTGTTTCCCCTTCCTTGCATTCCCGTCTTATGCCCTCACCTTCATTCCCTTCCCATCCCTTCCCTTCTCCCCACATCCCTTTCCTTTCTCTCACTTCCCTTTCCTTCCTCTCACTTTCTTTCCCTTCCCATCACCTTCCTTCCCTTCCCTGACCTTCACTTGCCTTGACCCTCACATCCCTTCCCTTCCCTCTTCACTCCAGTCTCCACCTCTCTTTATACTCGTCCACCTCTTCACCTCCATTCTCAGTTTTCTCTCTCTCATCACTTTCATTTTCTCATATTTTCCTTCTTTCCTCGTATATAATTTTCCCTCGTCTCTTGTACTCATTACTAGTTCCTTTTTCATTTTGTCTCTCTCTCTCTCTCTCTCTCTCTCTCTCTCTCTCTCTCTCTCTCTCTCTCTCTCTCTCCTGCATTTCCCATGTTCTCTCTCACTCCAACTTCCCTCCTTCCCCCCCCCTCTTCACAGCATGTCCCCTCCCACTCCAACTCCTCTCCTTACCTCTCTCTCTCTCTCTCTCTCTCTCTCTCTCTCTCTCCAACTTCCCTCCTTCTTCCCCCCCCTTTCCTCAGATACCCTCTGTCCAACTCCTCTTCTTACCTCTCTCTCTCTCTCTCTCTCTCTCTCTCTCTCTCTCTCTCTCTCTCTCTCTCTCTCTCTCTCTCTCTCTCTCTCTCTCTCTCTCTCTCTCTCTCTCTCTCTCTCTCTCTCTCTCTCTCTCTCTCTCGCACCTTCGTTCTCCATCTCTGCATAATTCATCTCCACTTTCTGGAGTTCTCAGAAGCCCTTTCACCCTCCCCCCCCCTCTCTCTCTCTCTCTCTCTCTCTCTCTCTCTCTCTCTAGTTCACCACTTTTTTACGTCTTTTCATTGTGGTTCGTCATTTTGCACTTCTTTTCGCTCTTTACCCTGCGTTTCTTTTATTCCTGTCTTCCGTTCTTCGTCTTTTATTCTCTCTCTCTCTCTCTCTCTCTCTCTCTCTCCCTCTCTCTCACACACACACACACACACACACACACACACACACACACACACACATACACACACACGCTTCCCATCCGTAACCCTACACCCCCGCCCCCCTCCTGCTTCCCCCACATCTCTGCCTTTCTGTCCCCTCCCCCCCTCTTCTACCCCCCCTGTAATCAAGCACGCATTCACTACCCTCTCCCCTCCTCCCCTACCCCTCCCTCCCCCACCCCCCTACCCCTCCCTCCCCCTCCCCCCTACCCCACGTTATGTAATGCAGGTCTCACAGTTCTCCCCCTCATCTCTCTCTCTCTCTCTCTCTCTCTCTCTCTCTCTCTCTCTCTCTCTCTCTCTCTCTCTCTCTCTCTCGCCGCCCTCCCCCTCCCCCTCCCCTACCCCCTCCCCCTTTCCCTTCTCTTACGTAACGCCGATGTTGGGCGAGTTGGATGCTTTGGGGCGTCATTTTTGGGCGTGAAATCAGCCTTACCAGTCTTATCGGTTGGTTTTCTTGGTCAGTTTGGGCGCATTGGTGAAGTTGGGCGTACTGTTTAGTTGGTGTGTGTGTGTGTGTGTGTGTGTGTGTGTGTGTGTGTGTGTGTGTGTGTGTGTGTGTGTAATTTTGGGTGTAATATATTAAATTTGTTGATAATTTTGGGCGTAATATTGGAATCAGTAGTTGGAGTGGCCTTTTTGGTGATTCCGAACATGTTGGTGAAATTAGGTGAGTGGTGATATGATGGGCGTGATTTTGGGCGTACTGATGAAACTGGGCGTAGTGGTGATATGGTTTTGTTGGGCGCGTTTGTGAAATTGGGCGAGATTTTGGGCGTGTTGGTGAATTTGGGTGTAGTGGCAAGAGATATTTCGCAACACCTCTTAGCGAGCGATTTATTTTTATTATTACAGCGCCACTTGCTCGTGTGTTATTTCTCTGCTCTTAATATGGACCTAATTCACATCAATAATATACACCAGGATGTTGAAGTTAAATATGCTGAGTAAATCACTAGGAAGAAGGCATTACGGTCCAAGCCAATTAGAGTAAGACCCTGAATATCCTGAAGCATCCTTGATAATGCTTCAGTACATAAAAAAAATAAACAGTAGAATATTTGCCTCTTCAAGACGATGATGGTCCTTGTGTCAGCTTACAGTGGCTTGCCTTTATTCTTTCCACTGCGTTTTGTGTCAGCATACTGCGTTTTCTTTCAGCTTACTGCGTTTTCTTTCAGCTTACTACGTTTTTCTTTCAGCTTACTACGCTCTTTTGCTCAGTTTACTACGTCGTTTGTTGCTTATCGTGACCATTTCCTGTGCTGTTCATTATATCGTTTTTTTTGGGGGGAGGGAGGGGTGTAGTGTGTGTGTGTGTGTGTGTGTGTGTGTGTGTGTGTGTGTGTGTGTGTGTGTGTGTGTGTGTGTGTGTGTGTGTGTGTGGCTTGCGAAATGCTTGAGACGTATTCCATCTTTTCATTAAGGCTGCTTCATCTCCCCTCTATCAGTCCACCTCCCCTCCTCCCGCTTCCCTTCCTTCCTTCCTGCTTTCCTTCGTTCCTTCCTCTTCCCCTCCTTCCTTCCTTCCTTCTCACCCTTCCCCAGCTCTCCCTACTCCCCGTTCCCTTCCTTCCTTCCTTTCCTCCTCCTCCTCCTCCTCCTCCTCCTCGACTTCAGAAGTACCGTAGGGAAGATGAAAACACACACACACACACACACACACACACACACACAGAACCATCCTCAGCTCATTCATCTATTCCTTCATCATTCCGGCCATCAAAATTTTCTGCTTAAGACATAACGATAATAAACCAAAAAGAAGGCATCGTAGTGAAGTGGTTAGCCCCTTCAGTCCGATAACCTGTTCTTATCATGACGCCTTGAATCCCGTGGCGTAGACTGCATCTTTTTCTTACCTTCGGACGTTTTTTCTAGACATTGATAACAAGTCTAGTACCGAAGGAGGTCAGTGAACGCAAAGGTCCCCATTCCTGTTGGTTAAGGAAGCTCCCTCCCTAGCACCTTCTCCATAGCGATTTATTTATTTATTTATATTTCTATGGCTGGTATCAATTTGTACGTTATTTATGCTGAAAAAGTGGTGCTGTGGGAATTATTTCAGCGCCACAGACGAGGTTAGTAAGGACTGATAAGCAAGAATAAGCAAAATAAATCGCATAGGAAGATGTGCTGTGGGGCTTAGAGAAGTCACCCGCGATGTGAATAAAATCACTTGGAGATAGCGAGAATAAAGTGTGAAATGCGTGTCCTGGCTGGAGGGGATAATCTTGCCTCCACCAGACGATTTTATTCAGCTAAAGAAATCCCCGTAGTGGTGGAGAGGTTAGTGAAGGCTGCATCTAACCCCTCCAGATCGAAAAGTTGGTAAATCGTCTGAAAATAGCAAGAATTAAGCTCAAAATACGTCCTCGAAATGGTTGCCTCATCCCCTACCCTCACTTCCCCCACATTCCCATCCCCCATCCTCCCCTCTTTCCCAGGCAAGCTGCACTAAAGGAAGGGGAGGGGAGGGGAGGGGAAGGGAGGAAGGGGAATAGAGGGGTATAAGAGGAAAGTGGAGGAGGGAAAGGGAGGGGAGAGTGAGGGGAGAAAGGAAACGGGAGGGAAGGGAGAGAGGGAGGGGTGGGGAAACTGGAGATAGGAATGGAAAGGGAGAGGGAAGAGAGTGGGGGGAGACGAAGAAGAAGGGAGGAAGGGGAAAGGGAGAGGGAAAACCAATAGGAAAAGAGGAGGAAAGGGAGAGGAGAAAGCGACATGAAAAGTAAAGGAGTCGAGGGAGATTGGAAAGGAAAAGAGAGAGGGGAAAGAGGAAGGGGGAGGGAGAGGCAGAGGGAAGGGAGAGCGAGAGGCAGAGGGAAGGGAAAGAGGGTAGGCTGTTAGGAGGTTCTTAAAAACGTGATAATTATAGAGGGAAAGGAGTCCAGTGTAAGACAAGGAAGCTTCAAAGGTGTCCGGCCGCTGGGTAGTGCTTGTTTAGGGGTGAATAGGGTTGTTTGCGGGCTGTTAGTGGTTGTTTGTGGGTGATTAGGGCTTGTTCAGGGGTGAGTGGGGTTGTTTGCTGGTTGTTTGTGGGTGATTAGGGCTTCTTTAGGGGTGAGTGGTGATGTTTGGCGGTTGTTAGTGGTTGTTTGTGAGTGATTAGGGCTTTTGGAGGGTGAATGGGGTTGTTTGGGAGTGGCTAGGGCTTGTTTGGGGGTGAGTGGTGGTGTTTGCGGGTTGTTAGTGGTTGTTTAGGGGTGAATGATGTTGTTTGGGGATTGTTAGTGCGTGCTTGAGAGTGTATAGTTCGTCTTAAGGGTTGAATTGGGTTGTTTGCGGGTTATTAGTGGTTGTTTAGGAGTGAATGATGTTGTTTGGGGGTTGATACGGTAGTGCTTGTTTACGAGTGTATTGTTCTTCTTTTGGGGATGATTGGTGTTGTTTGCGGGTTGTTAATGCTTGTTTGTGCGTGATTAGGGCTTGTTTGGGGGTGAATGGGGATGTTTGTGGGTTGTTGGTGGTTGTTTGAGAATGAGTAATGTTGTTTGGGAGGTGTTAGGGCGTGTTTGAGGGTGAATGATGTTGTTTAGGCATGGTTAGGGGTTGTTTGGGAGTGAATTATGTTGTTTGGGAGGTATTTATGATTGTTTTAGGGATCACTGATATTGTTACAAGGTGGTTAGTGCGTGATTTAGGGTGAATGGTGTTGTTTAGGGATGGTTAGGGATTGTTTGGGTGTGAGTTGTGTCTTTCGAGGGTTGTTAATGGTTGTTTTGCGCAAATGGTGCTGTTTAGGGGATGTTGGTACTGGCTAGTGCTTGTTTGTGAGTCATTAGTGCATGTTTGGTAGTGAATGATGTTGTTTGGGGGTGGTTATTGCTTGTTTAGGGGTGAATGGTGTTGTTTGGTGCTGGTTAGTGCTTGTTCAAGGGTGAATGGTGGTGTTAGGGGATTGTTAGTGCTTGTTTGTGAGTGAATGGCTAAGTTTGGGGGTTGTTAGTGGTTGTTGGGGATTGTTAGTGCTTGTTTAGGGTGAATAGTGTTATTTAGGACTGTCACTAGTGGTTTATGGTCATTAGTAGCGCTTGTTTATGGCCATTAGCCGCTGTTTGAAGGGCATTATAGTCAAAGATCGTCAGTGCTGGTGTGGGTTTGGTTTCAGTTTGCTTGCACTTCATTAAACACACCCTGCCTGATTATTTACCTTGTTTATGGCGATTACAGCTTGTTTAAAGTCATTAGTGGTTGTTTATGGCCATTAATGCTTGTGTATGATTGTTAGTGCTTGGTAATGATCCTCAGTGCATGTGTGAGGTTGGTTCCAGTTGTCCTTCACTTGTCTAAACAGCCCAGCATAATGGTTTGCCGTGTTTATGATCGTTTGTGTTTGTGCAGTGACCGTGACTCCGTGTTCAGAGGTCATTACAGTTTGGAGTGGAAGAATTGTGCTCATGTACAACAGATAGACGTTGTTTATTTAGCAGATGTAGCATTTTTTTTTTTAAGTGCAATCACCCCCACTTAACAAGCACTATAGACCGTGGTGTGTTAGTCATATGTCACCATTGTATTTCTTTGCGTCTCGTCTACCGCTTCTCGTAGTGGTCAGATCTTAGAAGACGTAAGTGACAGTCAGATACACTGGTGTCACGTAAGAACTTCAACAAATTACTCCCGGTAGTGTCTGTAAGTGGAGCCGATTGTACACTTGGCCACATATGAACCTGGGGCAGCATCAGTGTGTAGCAGAGGTCTAGCATTTGGCACACTTGACATCCCTGACATAATCCCATTTTTGTTGTGACACTGGCATGAATGAACGGAGGTGTCGGATATTAGTCGAGAATGACCACGTAACGCAGATATATGAACGTTGGCAATTGTAGGTGGACCTCCACTTTACACAGGCACTCTCCCAGGTTCATGTATTGTCATTTGTACCCGGAGAGAGTCAAAATCGGGGAGGAACTAGTCAATCTTATTTTTCAGACGTGGGTAACCTTATCATTCTCCGTTTAGACAAGTCATGACACTGTGAAATTAATGTACGATAGTTTGCCTCCCTCCCTCCAAACACACTGGCTTGATGGTTTTTGCCGTGTTTGTGATCAGGTTGCCTCTGGACGCAAGGTGTTCGTCACTTCAGCGCCAGACTGTGCTTTGCGTTCATTAATTACTTCTTGTTTGTTTTTGTTTGTGTAACGCCCCGCTGTTTGGGTATACAGTGTGTGGGGGGAGGGGGTTGAGGGAGTGTGTGGGGGGGTGAAGGAGTGTGTGTGTGGGGGGGGGATGGGGGGTGTTGGGTGTGGGTATATGTATGGGGGTTGAGGGAGTGTGTGGAGGGGGTTGACGGAGTGTATGTGTGTGTGTGTGTGTGTGTGTGTGTGTGTGTGTGTGTGTGTGTGTGTGTGTGTGTGGGTGGGTGGGTGGGTTGGTGTGGGTATATGTATGGGGGTTGAGGGAGTGTGTCGGGGGAGTTG
>NC_137021.1:5452500-5455000 GCF_032717465.1 Coenobita brevimanus
AAGGGAAGAAGGGAGGAAGAAATATTAGGAGAAAAGAAATGGATTGGAAGGAGAGAGGAAGAAATCAGAAAAGGAATGAATGGAAAGCTAAGAAGGGAAGAAGTAAACGAAAGAAGGAAGCTAAAATGAAGATAGGAGGAAAAAATAGAAAGGAGGAAAGGAAGGGGAAGAAGATGGGAGGAAGAAACTAGAAACGAAGGGAACAGGAAGAAGAAGAAAGGAAGGAAGAGGTATAAGAGGAACAACAACGGGTTACTTATCCGTTGCTTCCCAATTTTTATTTTTTTTTTTCATTTCTATAAGGCTGTTATTTTTTTCATCTGTTTTTTTTTTCCTTCCTCTGTATCTAATTTTCATACTTAAAAAAAAAAAAAGTCATCTCAGTACTTGGTTTTTCTTTACTGTTATTTTTCTCTTTTTCACCTTTTTGTGTTTCTGTTTTCACTTTTTTCCCTTTTTGTACAACATCCTTTCCTTCTATTTTTTGCGTACAGAGGAACCACAAGGAACATTCACTTTGCTCTCTCTTTTTTTTCACTAGGCATGCTGGTGTTAGTTCTCCCCCTTCCTTACTTGCTCCTTCCTTGTGTTCTTATCCTTTGCTGGGAAGAAAAGAGTCAGGATGGTAAAGAGGATGATTATTTTTTTCTATTTCTTTTATATCATCTAGCTCTTCCTCTCAGTTTTTGTACCTTCACCCCGATGGCGTTTTTTTTTTTCACTATTCCTGCCACCCTCAGACGGTTTTTATGTAGATTTTTGACAGGTTTCGACATTGAGGGGTTTAGTATGGCCGTCTTTAACCCCTTCACTACGAGAGATCTCCCCCTGGTTGAATCTTTGGCTGGCAGCAAGACTAGTGTTGAGAAATGCGTCCTCGTTGTGAAAGGATTTGTATGGTATTTCCTTGTTTGATTTCTGAAGGGATTATGTAACACCGGTAGTGGTATTTTTTGAGACGACGCCTATAGGGAATTGAAGGTATGACAGGTGGCTGGGATGGAAGGCAAAGAAGGATGGAAAGGAAAAGGGGGTAGAGTGGGTAGGGGAAGGGACGGGGAGGAGAGTAGCGAGACAGAAAGGGTGACTGGAAAGTGAAGTACTGGGAGTTTGTGGGAGGATGGGAGGTGGAAGAGGAAACTGGGGGAGGGGAGCGGAAGGGAAGGGGAGAAGATAGAGGAGATAGGGAAAGGGAATGGGAGTAGAGGGGATAAGGAAGGAATGGGGGGGAAGAGGAGGCGGGTAGAGGGGGATAGGAGGAGGGTGGAGTAGTTGAAGGCAGAGGGAGTTTAGTGAGGAGGAGACTGGGCAGAGATAGAGAAGATAGTGGGAGGGTGGGTGAGAGACGGGTTGAGAGGATAGATAGGGGGAGGGAGGGGAAATAGAAAGGAAGTAGAGGGGATGGGGGAGGGAAGGAGAATTGGGAGGCGGGTAGAGGGGTAGGGGAGGGAAGGAGAACTGAGAGGAAGGTAGAGGGAATACGGAGGGGGAGGGAGAATTGAAGTACTGGGAATTTGGGAGGGAGGGGAGATGAAAGATGGGAGAGAGAGAGAGAGGGGGGGAGGAGGGGAGGTGGAAGAAGGGGGAGGGAGAGGGAGGGAAAATGAACTACAGTCTCAGAAAGGTTACAGAGGACGAGATTTGGGAAGGGGAGGCGGGGAGAGGTATTGAACCGGATTGGGTAGAGGAGAATGGGGAGGGGAAGGAAGAGGATAGGTAGGAAGTGGAATGAGGAGGAGGAGAAGAAGGAAATGATGAAGAGAGGAGGAAGAAGAGGAGGAGAGTAAGGAGATGCGGAAGAGAGAATGGAGAGAGGAGGATTGTAATAAGTAAGAAAGTATATTTGCATGGAAGAGAACAGATAAGTAACAAGAAGAGAGAAGGAGTAAACAAGAAAAGGAGGAAGGACAGTAGGGGAATTGAGGTAGAACAGAGAGAAAGGTAATTGAAGAAGTTAGGAAGAAGGGAAGGGAGAAGTGTAGGGAGGAAAGAACAGAAAAGGTATTGGAAGGAGAAACAGACGATGGGGAAAAAGAAGTAAAAATGAGAGAGAGAGAGAGAGAGAGAGAGAGAGAGAATAATCATGGTATTGATACTTGTTCGTTTTTGGAGGGAGAAAATTAATTTTGAATTTTTTTTGATCAGGCTCGGGGAAGAGGTATTGGAAGGCCGTGCTGGGAAAAATAGTATGTTCTCCGCCTTGGAAAATAATAATGATACGGAATGATTGGAAAGAATGAAGGCAAGAAGGAAGGAGGAAGAGGAAGAAGGAGAAGAAAGGAAGAGGAGGATGAAGTAGGAAAGAAATAGGAAAATATAGCTGCCTCAATGAAAAATAATACCGATATGGAATTACAGGAGAGGAGAAGGTTGACAGAGGAAGGAGGAGAATGAAGGAAGAGGAAGAAGAAAGAGGAAGGAATGAAGGAAGAGGAAGAAGGGGAAGAGGGAAAAAATAGATATTGTACAATGTCATATATTTCTTTCTACCTCCTTAGAA
>NC_137021.1:5460000-5462500 GCF_032717465.1 Coenobita brevimanus
TGTTAACTGGGTAGAGGGACGCAAATGCGGCGTCCATTCGGAACCAAACTTCCACTCACTTCCACGCGCCTCTCTTTGGTGAGGCGCAGTCTACCACAAGGTAACACTGGATTCCTGCACCGGCCGGCCCTGCAGGGGAGAGTGTTCGTTTGCGGTTGATGGGACTGCTAAACCAGACAAACTTGGGTTACTAACAGCAGCAATTTCGTTACTAGCATCATATTCTTGTGTTCATCTTTTGTTTCAACTCACCATTCAGGATGAGAGATGATAGTTTTGGGTCAACTTCGAGTGAAAAGGGTATATTACAGGTACTAAGCCAGTACAGCCACACAAAGCCAACACAGCCACATACAGCAAACAGCCAGCACAGCCAGTTCAGCCAACACAGCCACTGACGACCAGCACAGCCACCCGGTACAGCCAGGAAAATGTCAGGCACTCAGCACTCCCATTTGTCACTGGTATTACGAATCTCTCTCTCTCTCTCTCTCTCTCTCTCTCTCTCTCTCTCTCTCTCTCTCTCTCTCTCTCTCTCAAGGAATAATGTGCAAAATAGTTAGGTTAAGAAAAATTACTAGAAACTCTCCATAACTCTAGATTCCACGACACTCTCTGTATGGCTAATAACTAGAATTAGACAAGGATAGCAAAGAGAACAAATCGCCTGCCTGTCCACTAGCGTACAAGAACGACTTAAGACATGAACGCCATGCACCGTAGAAGAACAAAAACTTACATATGAACACCATACAGCAGAGAACAATAACGTACATATGAACACCATACAGCATAGAAGAACAATAACACACATATGAACACTATGCAGCGTAGAATAACATTAAATTACATATGAACACTATGCACAATAGTATGGAACTACGCATATGTTTTTCTTTTATTTTTATTTTATTTTCTATATTTTTAACCTTTTGAGCACGATGACTTATATTCAAGCTTATTTTTACTACTTCGAGACGATTTTATTCAGCTGAGGAGAAACTCTGTGAGATTTAGAGATATCCTTAATAAACCCCTTCAAAACAATAGGCATTCCAGGCGATTTTATTCAGTTTATCAGAGGAAATTATACCATAGATATAAGTTTTTGGCCATTATTAACCCTTCAGAACGACATACTATTCCTAAGCTGAGAAAAATCGTCTGGAACCAGCAAGGAAAAACGAAAAACTACAAATTTCAAGGGGAATGTTATTTGTCATCCCCCTCCTCCCCCCTCCCTCCTCGTTACCTTGGAGACACCCCTCATCCACCCCAAATCAATTCTCGTTAACAGTTTTCCTTATTATTTTGTTCTTGGTGACCCCGGATTTCCTTACCACCTTCCCTCCCTCCCATCTCCTCCTCCTCCTCCTCCTTCTTCAACTTTTTATTTCGTATTCTTCCTCTTCCCAGTCCCTCCCCCTCTCCAGCAGTCACACACGCACGTGGATGTACGCACGTACGCTCACACACACACACACACACACACACACACACACACACACACACACACACACACACACACACACACACACACACACACACACACACACACACACACACACACACACACACATTCTCTCTTTTTTTTTTTTCTCTCTCTCTCTCTCTCTCTCTAATATTGTTGTCCTCACCAATCTCTTTCTCCACTTTCATCCCCCCTGTCTCCCACCAGTTTCTTCTCGGTTCCTCCTCAGTTACTCTCCCGTTCCTTACTCCCCAGTTCCTCCTCAGTTCCCCTCCCTGCAGTTTCTCCCCAGACCTCTCCCCAGTTGCCTCCCATCCCCCCCCTCCCCAATCTCCTCCTCCATTGCCATGCTAGGGGTGGGGCCGAGCCAGTAACTCACGCTGGTGCTGTGGCGTGCCTTAATATTTATATGAAGTCCAGCCTCACTCCCTCCCGCTCCTTCCCCATTGCTGGACCGAATCTCAATGAACCCGCCCCACACCACCACCAGCCTTGACCCTCACCCTCCCCTCTCCCTCCTCATTATCTCGCTCCATCTCGTTAATATCTCGTTGCGTCTTGCTATATCGTTGTTTTGCGCTGTTTTTTTTTCTTAAAGGTCGCCTGCTGTCTCTCCTAGTCTCGTTAAGATCTTGGTTTTTCTTCGAGGTATCTGAATTAGTTTCGTCCGCCATCCATTCCTTCCATTAATCGATCGTTCATATCTCGCTGTGTCTCGTAATGTCTCGTTTTTGGATCTCGCTGCTTTTTCCAAGTAGTCTCGTAAGATCTCGTGCATTATGAGTCTTGACACCATCTTCCCTACCATTATCTCGCTCTGGTTAATATCTCCTTGTATCTCCCTGTGCTTATGTGGTCTCGTAGTATCTCGCTCAGCCTCGCAATATCTCGTATCTTACCGTTTCGCATGTAGTCTCGTGCATTCTCGTAGCACCTCCTAATATCTCTGTCTCTCGTTCCGTCTCGCTTAGTCTGGCTTTGCTCCTCGCAGTATCTCGCAATATCTCGTAGTATCTCGCCGTACCCTGT
>NC_137021.1:5465000-5675000 GCF_032717465.1 Coenobita brevimanus
AGTACTGTTTAATGAGAAGATACAGTAGTTTACACGCGGATATTTCATCTTCATTCGTACCGGAAGAGCGGCTGAAAGTTACATTTTCTCATACAGTATATAGGTAGGACGAATGTATATGCAGGTAGATAGATAGATAGATAATTAGATAGATAGGTAGATAGATATAGATAAGTAGATGGATACATAGATATGCTCGTTATTGATCCCTGCTTGTATAATTAGATGGTAGTATGGTATGGACCCAGCAGACCCTTATTGCACATGCATTACGAAGAGCCTAGAAAACTTCAGCCAACAAAATTGTGATTGCAGGCGAACTGTGTGTGTGTGTGTGTGTGTGTGTGTGTGTGTGTGTGTGTGTGTGTGTGTGTGTGTGTGTGTGTGTGTGTGTGTGTGTGAGTATGTGTGTGTGTGTGTGTGTGTGTGTGTGATGCAGTTGTCTGAAGTGAGCCATCAAACTAAAGGTGACGTTATGTTTGGAGTGTCGTGACCGCAGACTTTAACACAGTATCCACGTAGGGCAAGGAGGCTCCCTAGCACCACGACCCTTTCTATTTATCCTCCATATCACACCTTACTGTATTCTTGTATGTTACTTAGGCCTTTACAGTATCAACACAGATTGCATAAATAGCACACAAGATATTATTTACGCACCATAAGCAGATATAAACTAGTCACGAAGAGGTGCTAAAAAAATAATAATAATAATAATAAGTCTAAGAGAATAGGGTGTTTGGCTTAGTTTCCCCTCGGGTGGGTGGCATTGGGTAAACTTTAAAAACTGAAACTGAAACAGGAATATAGAGAAACTGAACTATGAAATTTATTGAGTTAGCTCAATTTTATCACATAATGTCTACCTCTTTTTTTGTAAACAAAACAAAACAAAAATGCAAAAGAAAGTACAGTATCGTATATGGTGTTTGTTAGCCTGTGAGATGGAACTAAGATTCCTGGAGATTGAGTGATGTGTGGGGATTAATGAGTGGCCCATTTCATTAGACATGCTGTTGATAATTCACTCTTCTTTCCTTGTTTGTAGACCCTGCCTCACCCTTTCTTAGATGAGAATAAGGGTTAGAATGATGATGGTGATGATGATAATGATGATGACGACAGAGGGGTTACGGGTTTAGTGGGAAAGAGGATCAAAGTATAGATAATGATGGTGATGATGATGGGTGTGATGGCGGTGGTGGTAAAGGGATTCAGTGGGAAAGACGTTAAAAATATGTGATGATGACGATGACGATATTAACGATGATGATGATGAGAACGATAACTATTACGACGATGGCGATGACTATAACGACGATGACGATGACTGTTACAACGATGACGGTGACACAACGATGACGATGATACTAACTTTGATGTAAGACACAGAATACTAACTCTTGTGTCGTTGTGTTGCAGGTACGATGTTGCTGTCACCCTCTCACCTTAGCCAAGCAAAAGGGAGGGGAGGTCAGATGGGTGAGTCATTCCTTGATGAGATGATAAAGAAAACATTACTGTGAGTTATTTAGAGTTGCAGGCTGTACTGCGTGTCGGAGGAGTCTTTGATGTGTGTGTGTGTGTGTGTGTGTGTGTGTGTGTGTGTGTGTGTGTGTGTGTGTGTGTGTGTGTAAACCATCCCTCATTACAGAGAAACATGTAAAGGGAGGGGCTTTTAAATGAGAGCGAGGGATTGGGGACATTTAAAGACTGGATTGAGGTGGTATGATGATGACAGGGTGATATTTAATCCTTTCAGTATTATGACGTCTTTTTCTGTTTTCTTGCTGCCTCCAGACGATTTTACTCAGGTTAGGAAAACCCCTCTTGCATGTAACGAGTTAATATTTCTAACCCCTCAAGTTCGATTTTAAAAAAGCTAAGTGGAGTAAATCGTCTTGAGATAACGAATAAAAATACCTCATCGTGGTGAAGGGTTATCGTAGTGAAGGGGTTATATATACGGTATGTAAATAGTGGTACTTTTAAAAGAAGTAGAACCTGTAGTAGTAGATGTAATCCCTTTAGAGCCATGACTGTTTTTAGCATTATTTTAAATCTATAATCACACGATTTTCTGTACTTTTGATGTCTAATTTAATCCTGTTACCGTCAGATGATTTTATTCATGTTTGGGGCGATACACACCGTAATGAATGGTGTTACATACTGTCTGTTTTGGCTCTTCCATTACGATGATTGTAAGATTTTTACTTGGGTTACGACTAGAGGTTTATATAGCGTAAAACCTCTCGGTAAGTGGCCTAGTCATTTTTTTTTTTTTCACTGCTGAGGGAGACTGTGTACTAAAGGGGTTAATCTCCAGGTCTTATTCTAGATGACGAGCAATTTCGTAATACCACATACCAATTACACCTGCGTCCCCGAAACCAAAGTTGGTATGTTTTGCTCGACGTGTTTGTTCTGTCCTATTGTCTGTCTGTCAGTGCATGAAGAACATTAACCAGTTTTATTCAGTTTTAGCCAAATTAGTGGAGAGGGGGGGGGGGATCTGCCAAGGGGTTGACATTTTTTGAGAGCAATAAGTTAGAGGTCAAGGTCACAGGACTGTGTGTTGATCTAGCGAGGTCAGCATAAAAAGATTGTATCCATTTTAGACCAGACTTGGCGGAAGACTTGAGTGGAAGGCAAAAACGAAAGGATGTAAAAAAAAAAAAGTCAAAAATTCAAGGTCAGTGGACAAGATCAAAGTTCGACCCGTGTGTGTGTGTGTGTGTGTGTGTGTGTGTGTGTGTGTGTGTGTGTGTGTGTGTGTGTGTGTGAACAAAATAACTAAATAGGTTTTGGTATTACTTGAACCAGATTTGGAAGGGCTGAGATTAGCCAAGGGGTTGACCTCTTGTTTTTGAGAACAGTAGGTCAGAGGTCAGGGTCACATGGCAAGATAAGCTCAAGCAGTTTTTTTTCCGATTTAAACCTAGATGTGTGGAAGGGTTAAGGTTAAGGTGAGGGTGAAGTAATTAGATTTTGAGCAGGTAAAGGTTAAGGTAAGGGTGAAGTAATTACAGTAGATTTTGAAGGGGTAAGGGTTAAGGTAAGGTGGTGTAATTAGATTTTGAAGGGGTAAAGGTTAAGGTAAGGGTGAAGTAATTAAATTTTGAAATGGTAAGGTTAAGGTAAGGGTGAAATAATTAGATTTTGAAGGGGTACAGGTTAAGCTATTAAGGTAAGGGTGAAGTAATTAGATTTTGAAGGGGTAAAGGTTAAGCCGTTAAGGTAAGGGTGAAGTAATTAGATTCTGAAGTAGTAAGGTTAAGGTGAGGGTGAAGTAATTAGATTTTGAGAGCAGTGGTTCGAAGGTCAAGGTCAAAGGGCAGAGTCAGTTAGGCCCTTTGACCAGTTGGTGAATGAGAAGTCTTTTTTAAAGGAGATAAAATTTTTGCTTATATTCTAAAGAGGGCTTGAGGAGGAGGCAAAGAAGGGCTCCTGAAAACGGCACCGAACGTTATCCACGCCACGTCCTGAGAGAGAGAGAGAGAGAGAGAGACTGAAAGTAGTTGTTGACAGACAGATAGGGGAAGGTTTTGTCAGTGGCGGAGATTTGTGTGTGTGTGTGTGTGTGTGTGTGTGTGTGTGTGAGAGAGAGAGAGAGAGAGAGAGAGAAAGAGAGAGAGAGAATTTTAGTCGGCTGGGTGAGTTTAGGAGCCCGAGAGTGTTATCGCTGACACTGTTAACCCTTTGGCGGTCAGGGCAACTCTAGTACACTTCCAGCCAACGCCAGACGATTTTATTCAGCTGAGAGTGTAGGAGGCAGAGTTAATGGATATCCCTAAGTTAGATGAAGTCCCATAAGTCCATCCCAGCAAGACGTCCCCCTCAAGACATCCCTCACCTGAAGATGTCTCACTGGCCGTCTCTCATGTGTTGTTATTTACTTCTGATTTCCTGTCCTCCTTGAAGATCTCTCCCTGTTAGTCTCATTTAGTATTGGCTTATGCACTTTCCTCTTGAATTTCTTGTCTCCCTGTCAGTCTTCTTTAGTGTTTGTTCATTCACTTTCCTCTTGCATTTCTTACCTCCTTTATATGCTCATTTTCCTCTTCAGTGTCGGGGTTTTCCTGTCAGTCCCGCTAACCTCTTGAAGTCTTGTTTCCTTGCCGTTTCTCCTGTTTTGTTTATTCACCTTCCTCTTGAATTTCTTGTCCTCTCTGTCAATCTCTCTAACCTCTTTTATTTTATTTTTTTACCTGTGTCCCTCTCTCGTGTACGGTTTCATCCCTTTCCTCTTTCTTTTCCCCTTCGAAGCTATCTCTGTGTCCCTTTCTCCTATATTGTTTATTTGCTTTCCTCTTGAATTTCTTGTCCTCCTCCTGGCCGTCTCTTCACCGTCTAAGTTGTAAGCCACTTGGGGGAAAAGTTTTGATTCTGACGAGTGTCCAACTTTTGCTTTACATCCAAAGACCCCCCCATCACCCCCCCCACCCTCCTCTCTTTTTCGTTCCTTTTTCTTATTAAATTCCTTCCTTTTTACCTTCTCTTTTTGTTATTGTGTCCGCATTTTCCATGGGTCACCTTTTCTTTATATCCTGTCTTAATCAACCCCTCAAACTCCTCCCTTATCTCTTTTTTTTTTTTTCTTGATTTTTCGCCTTCTACTCCTTTTCTTTTTTCTTATTGTTACTTTATTTTTCCGTCTTCAACTTTTGCTTTATATCCTGCCTAGGAAACCCTCCACGTCTCTGTTTCTTCCGCTTCGTTATCTTCTTTTGATTCTTTGCCGTGTGTGTGTTTTTTTTTTAATTGTCTATTTCCTCCTCCTCCTCCTCCTTTTTTGTGCTTGTGTGATGCATATTTTCTTCGCCGTCGTCGTATTATTATTATTATTATTATTATTATTATTATTATTATTATTATTATTATCATTATTATTATTATTATTATTATTCATTGTATATTATTACTTTTATTATTATTATTTATTTAAACTCATTTGGTCCTAATTTTCTTTTCTTTTGCTTCATTTTCTGTTTCTCATGTCTCAGTATTATTTTTTCGTCTTCCTTTTTTTTTTTCCTTTTTTTTTCCCCTCCATCTCTTCATTAGTCTCGTATCTCTTCTCTTCTTTGGCCTCCTCCTCTCTGTACTCTTTCTCGCTTCCTCTTCATTCTCGTAACTCCTCTTTCCAGCTTCCTGTCGTCTCTTCTCATTTACTGTCACTCTTATTGGATGTCGTTTTTTTGCATTCCTGTTTCTCTCTCTCTCTCTCTCTCTCTCTCTCTCTCTCTCTCTCTCTCTCTCTCTCTCTCTCTCTCTCTCTCTCTCTCATATATTTGTATCTACACACACACACACACACACACACACACACACACACACACACACACACACACACACACACACACACACACATTCATTCCGGCGTCGAGTGCCCCCTATTCAGAGGCGGGGTGTTTCGGTATGCGTGTTTACAGTGCCGCGAAGGGATGAGGATGTCCGCACACCACACCTAGCCACTCATTCCACCTTTGCCATTTCACCTCCATTTTCACTTTCTCTTCCCTCTTCCTTTTCCCCTTTCTCTTTCATTTTTCGCTTCCTCTTCCTCTTTCCTTTTCCCTGCGTTTTCACTCATCTTTCGTTTCCTCGTCCTCCTCCCTTTTCACCTCGTTTCCTCTTTCATTTTTGGCTTTCCTTTCCTCTCCCCTTCCCATTTCCTATTCTCTTCCATTTTCCTTTCACTTTCCCATTCCTCTTCCCTTCCCCTCCCTCTTTCTCTGTCTCTTACCGCTTCAGGGTATTCCTTCCTTAGCACTTCGTCTTTTCTATTATTCTTCTCTTCGCCTCTTCCTATTCACTTTTCTATCAATCCCCATTCTTCATTCCCTTTCCTATTATTTTTCATCCCCATCCCCATCTTCTTACCTGTTTACTCTTCTTTCTCGTTTTTCTTCTTCTTCCATATGTCTCTTCCCCTCCCGTCGTCTTTCCCTCCCGTCGTCTTTCCCTCCCCCACTTCTTGTTTCCTTCGTCTTGTCTTCTTCCCATACTCTTTTCCTTCTCCTCATCCCTCTTACTCTTCATCTTGATATTTTTTGCTTCACCCTCCATTCTTCCTCTTCCATATTCTTATTCACCTCTCCTGTTCGTCATCTCTCACTTATTCTTCCTCCTCCTCCTCCTCCTCTTCTTCCTCCTCCTCCTCTTCCATCTTTTTGCTGGTGTTCCTCCCCTCCCTCTCTCCATTCCTCCTGTCGCCGTATTTCTTCTCTCCCACTTTACGTCTCTCCCCAAATTCCTCCCCTCACCGTGTTCTTTTCTCCCCTCTCCCCCATCACCTCCCCTCCCCTTCCTTCTGATCCCTTACCTTCTTCTTCTCCCTACTCCCTCTATTTCCTTTTCTTCTCGTCTCTCCCATCCTTTCTCCTTCCCTCTCCTCCCTTCCCTTCCCTTCCCCACCTTTCCATTCCATTCATTTACCCTTTACAGTAATAAGAGTACCGTATCTTTGCTATATTCTTGTTACCACCAGACGATTTACAGAGGCTCTGAAGGTCCTCTCGTTTTAAAGGGGCTCGATATCGTGTCTTAATTTTTGTAAACGTTTCTCGGATGGTGCGTAAACTTGGTGTCTCGGTAACTTCATGGATCCAGTGACTTTTTTTTTTTCTTGTCACAAAGGAGGAATGTTTTGCGTTTTCTGTGTCTTTTTTGGTTTGTGTATGTGAAAGAGAGAGAGAGAGAGAGAGAGAGAGAGAGAGAGAGTAAATATAAACTAAGGAACTGGTCCCCTGTGCAGTGTCCCGAGGGTGGAACAATGAAACCATCTTGTGTCTTCAGGATCTCTGGCCTCACCAAACTTTTCACAGCCACCTCAAAACTCACAACTAACAAGACTCCCTCTGATCTCACCTCTCTCCCCCATCTCCCTTTCCCCTTATATTTCCCCCCATACCTCTCTCCCTTTCGTTCTCACCCTTCCCCCCTCCTGTTCCTTCTCCTCCTCTTTCCACCTTCTCTTTTCTTACCTTTCCGTCCCTTTCACTATTCTCTTTCTTTTCTTTTGCCCCTCTTCTTTTGTCTCTCACCCATCCTTTCTTCCCATCCTTTCTCCCCTCCTATCTTCCCTCCTCACCTCCTTGCATTACCCATCCTATCCCCCGCCTACCCCCATCCTCTCAGCCTCTCCTTTATTCATTATCCCCTTTCTTTCCCCATCCTCTTACCCTTTCCTTTCTCCCCTTCCCCTCCCTCCTCTTCCCCTCTCTTTCTCCCTCCTCTTCCCCTCTCTTTCCCCGTCCTCTTCCCCTCTCCTTCCACCTCCTCTTCCCCTCTCCTACCCCCCTCCTGTTTCACTTTCTCCTCCCCTCCTGTTTCACTTTCTCCTTCCCCCCTCCTCTTTTTCTCCTTCCCCTTTCTCTTCCTTCTTCTCCTTCCTCTTCCTCTTCCTTTATCCATCCCCCTCTGTTTCCTCTTCTTCCCCTCTCCATCCTCCTCCTGTCTTCTCTTCTTCCCCTACCTCTTCCCTTTCCTTGCCTTCCCCTCCTCTTCCTCCTCCTGTTTCCTCCTCCGTTTCTTCCCCTTCTTTTCCTCACTCTTCTCCTCCCTGCGTCTTTTCTCTTGATCTCCAGGTCGATTTTCAGGCCAGTCAGACAGTTAGACAAAGTTTGTTTTCCTCGTCTCAGTTTATCCAGGGCTACAGTTGTGGACTTCTGTGTAATTTTGATTTATGGGGCTCTTGCTCTACGGTAGCCTTGTCTTGCTCTCCAGTCGCCTTGTCTTGCTCTCCAGTAGCCTTGTCTTGTTCTCCAGTAGCCTTGTCTTGCTCTACAGTAGTCTTGTCTTGCCCTCGAGTAGTCTTGTCTTGCTCTACTGTCGCCTTCTTATTTTACTATTCTGGTCTTCACCTCATAGACTCAGATATCATAGTTTTTGTGGTACCGATACTTTTCTGAAACAAGCAGCCTTGACAGGACCATCAGCTCTATTGCTGTTTTCCTTCCTTTGTAGTCCTTTTCCCACACCTCCCTTACACACTTCCTCCCTCACGTTTCCTCCCTTCCCATCCTCCTTTATCCCCAGACTCTTTCATCCTTACTCCCTACTTCTCCAGTCCGTCTTCCTCTCCCTCCTTCCCTAATCTCTTCGCCCTTCTCCTTCCATTCTTCCATCTCCTCTCCCCATCACAACCATTCTTTCCCTTCCCTCACCATCCTCACCCCAACCCAACCCCCATCCCCTCTCCCCACCACAGCCATTCCTTCCCTTCCACCACCAACTCCACCCCCACCCTACCTCCCACATCAAGAAAAATACTAAAAAGCTGAAGCCTTAAATGGTTGGGCCCTAAAACTTTCGCAATATGGCTGGGTAAAGAGGAGGTAGAGTCAGTGGCAGTCCTTGTGGGGAAAGTTTACAAGCACTTCTGGATCCCGTATTTATAAACCTGCTTAAGACTGAGTTGTGTTTAAGATTGTTTGTGTATAGCCTGTGTTTGTCTTTATTCATACCAAACACACTACTATTATTGGCCGTGTATTCATAAACTTTCCTAAGTTTAAGTTGCGTTTGAGATTGCTCGTGTTTACTGTTTTCTTTTTTTTTTTCTTACACATGCACTGAAGGGGGACGCCTTCATGTGGTGGCACCGATATACCTGGACAGCTCCACTACCCGGTTATGCAAACATCCTTCATTTCCTCCCTGTCCCCCGAAAGGAAGATGGTGGGGAGCAGAAGGGCAGCCTCAGCCTCCAGTCCACCGGGTTTACGTGCAGATGAACCTGGGACTACAGTATCAGCAACAGGATTCACTCGTACAGCCGCCGTGCATTCCACAGCCAGACTAGAGTGAACATGACAATGACAGAAAACGAGAGAGAAATTTGCTGTAAGGGTTGTAATGCAGACGTGTGTGTCTTAAGAATGGGTCAGGATCTTTTATAGATTCTCCCCCTTGTGTAAATACCGTGGTCCCCCCACTGTAACTTCACCCTTTACTTGTCCTCTGCGTTCGGTCACTCTGGCACTGGCCTCTCGTTCTGGGGGACGCCCTGGAGTGGGTTCGAGCTCAGTTGACTGCCACTGAGCTTGTTGGGGTGGATAATCACCATCTAAAATTTCCCCGCAGCAATAACATGGGCAGACCTACACCATAGGCTACATTTGTCCACAACCACTGTCTTCTGTGTCTTCATACCATACCACTGTCCACTACCACTGCCCTCTGCTTCTTCATCTGTGCTTCATATCTGTCCATAACTGTCAGATTAGCAGAACCACACCATACCTTTGTCCACTACTACTATCATCTGTATCTTCGTGCCATACTCTTGTCCACTACCACTGTCTTGTGTTTATTCATATGTGCGTTATATCCATTCTCAAGTCTGATAATCACCCTACACCACACCACTGTTTACCACCACTGTCTTCTATTTCATCTTCAGTGCCTTGTGGCTGTCCTCTCCTCCTCCTAACTACCCAATGTCTTCACTATATACTTCCAGCACTCAACACCATACCACCGTCCACTACCCCCATCCCCTATTTCATCGTCTATGTCTTGTCTCCTTTCTATCCTTCATTTATCCACATTTAGCCTTACCAGTACTTTGCCTCTGTCTTTCTGTACACATATTGCCCCTTCTCTCTATAACTTTTTCCTTCCCTACTGAGCAACATGATTGGAATAAAAAGTGGGGAAAATGTGAGAAGAGGGTAGTAAGCGAGGGTCGGAGGGGAAGAGAAGAGAAGATGCTAAGGGAAGGAAGATGTGAAGAGAGAGGGAGAAATGGGGAAAAAGGGGAGGAGCTGGGAGGGGAAAGGGGAGAGAAGAGGGAAGAAGCTGAGGGATGAGGGTGAATCGGAGAGAGGGAGAGGAGGGAAAGCGTGGAGAGAAAAGGAGAAGTTGGGTTGGGTAAGGGAAAGAGGCGAGAAGGGGAAGGGGAGAGAGGGAGGAGGGAGGGAGGGAGGAAATGTGGAGAAGATGGCATGTGAGAGCGTGAGGGGGAAGGGAAAAGAGGAGGGGAGAAGTGGATGGAGGAGGGAAAAAAAATGGGATAGAGAAAGGGAAAGAGAGGTGTGAAAGGGAGGGAGGAGGGAAAATAGGTGGGATAGGAAAGGGGAGAGAGGTGTGAAGTTAAGGGAGTAGGGGAAATGGGGTGAAGTTATGATCAAAACATGCCGGCCAAAGACTTATGTTGTTTACTGTTACCGTGTCAGTTTAGAGCTGGGGTTACGCCTTTCTCTCACCCCCCCTCCTCAAATGTACTTAACTTGTGGCACACACACACACACACACACACACACACACACACACACACACACACACACACACACACACACACACACACACACACACACACACACACACACACACACACACACACACACACACAATATATTGTTGAGGTTTGTGGTGTATTATGGTCCTCTAACCTTAGGAGTTATTTTGGACCCTCCAGTGATCAGAGCAGCTTTAGCACTGTATTCCAAATGCAAGACGATTTCATTCAGCTAAGAGTGAGTCATAGGAACCTTTGAGCATTAGGACTGGCACCATTAACCCTTGCGTGGTCGGGAAAAATCTAGTACTCCAAGCAAACTGTCGTCAGACGATTTTACTCAACTGAGAAAATAGTCCGAGGGTGTTAATCTTACGGCAAGAGACTTGAGTGAACTAGAGCGAGCAGCATCAGGAGAGTTTATAGTCTTCGTAGGTACAGCGTTTATTTAATTTAGTTCGAGGTATGCTGTGATCTTTACCACCACTAAAAGGCCCGCCGTAGGACTCATTTTGGACTGTATTGCCGCGTGTTGAATCCGTAGAGTTTATTTAAATGTCCGTACTGAGTATTACAACCTGCCACGACTTCTGTAGACCTGAGGAGTATGAGTTATATTAATGACGGTGATTTTTATAACTACTCTTCATATAGGTTGTGACTCGTTATGGTTCTCCAGGGCGCAGTTATAACTTTCAGTAGTGGGGGCTCTCTCTCGTCACAAGCCCCATGTTTGAGTGAATTACCCTGAGATGTATCCGTAGAGTTTTGATATTTGTAAAAACGTAAGTGTATTTAAATTGTTTTGACTTGACTGAGATCCCTAACCCCTCTTCAGGTCAGTTGAAAGTCAGGTGTAGTCAGAGTGGAGGGTAAATTTGATTAGTGACCAAGGAGATTCATTTCTGCCTCATAACTGAAGCCCATCGAATTTCTTGCAACCATAGATTAGTATTCAAGTTGTTGGAGTGGCCCAGTTCCTTCAGATGAAAAAATGCGTTTATAGATTGTGGGTTATGATTCACAGCGAGTGGCATCCGTAGAATTTATTTATCAGGTTCTGAGAATATAGATCGAAAGATTCGCAACCCATCTTCCTAAGCGATTTATTTTACACATTACGCCCTGACGTTTCCTGGTTCCATGGTATATTATTTTTATCCTTTTAATGTCGATATAGTTTACATCATCCCCCTACAAGATGATACTGCTGCTTAATGTGCAAGATAAATCGCTAGAGATGATGTATTGCGAAATCTCCAGAGCGTCTTCAGGGTAAAGAGACTGCAGGTTATGATGATCGTCGGTATCTGTGGGGGGAGGGGATTATTTGCACTAAGAGAGAGAGAGAGAGAGAGAGAGAGAGAGAGAGAGAGAGGATAATATAAAGAGAAGAACTGAAAAGAGAAAGAAACCAGTAGGAATAAGGGAAGAGAGAGAGAGAGAGAGAGAGAGAAAGAGAGAGAGAGAGAGAGGGGGGGGGAGTAGGAAGAGGATAAGAGAGAAAAATAAAAAGCGAGAAAAATGGAGAAGAATAATCAACATATAAACATCTATACTCCGTTTTTTTTTTATTGAGGCGAAGATGCACTTGACAGGTTGATGATGATTGGCTGAATGCAACATGTCCCAAAAATATACAACATACCCAAATTTCCCCCTCAGATATTTGTTGTCAGTTAATAGTGCTAGATTATGAAGTAACGTTGCATTCAGCCAGTAATCACCAAATCTGTCAAGTGAATCTTCGCCTCGATAAAAAAAAAAAACTGAGTCTAGTTATGTTTGAGTGAAGTACCGCGAGCTGCGTCCTTAGAGTTTATTTATTTATAACTACCCGGCTTATAATTTCATGGGTTGTTATTATTATTCTCTTTTCTGTTATACCTCAGCAATGGCGGAATCACAGAACAAGAGGCGTGTTTGAGTTAATGTAGTTCGTTCACCGTAACTTGGCCCAAATTTTCGTCCTTTGCAGTATATTTCACTTAATGGAAAAAAAAAAAAATAGCTGGGTATCTTTTTCTTAGCACTTCTTCGTGACTATCATATTTCCAGACGATTTTGGTGTAGGCGAGACATCGATCTGAAGGGGTCATATATAGCCATCCTTCGTTATGTTTCTGATTTACCCACCTCGTGTATAACAGGGTAAATGATGATGATGATGACGATTGGAGAAGGTGATGATGATAGGAGGAGGAGGAAAAGGAGGAAGAGTAGAAGGAGGAGGAGGAGGAGGTAATGACAATGAGGAGGAGATGACACTGATGATCATAGTAAAGAATAAAAAAAATGTCAATAATTAACTTCTCCATCTAAGGTACGTCTTGCTTATGAATAATTAATCCTTCTGACGTTAGCCTAAAAAAAATATATAGTACTGCTAATATAAAAAAAAGAACCGAAAATACAGTAGACTAGAACCACAATGAAAAGATGAAATAATGATAAAAACCTTCTCTTTAATTATGGTGAAGTGACGGTATCGCTAAGCCCACTGCAGCCACCTAATCTCCCCCTACCCCTGCTTCCCCCTCCCCTTTCCCTCTCCACCTCATCTCCCCTCCTTCCCCCCCCATCCTCAGTTTTTACACTTCTTTTCTCCTCTCGCCTCCTTTTCCCCTTTCTTCTTCCTTCCCCCCCTCCTCCCCTCATTTTCTCTTCCTACTGTCCCCTTTCTCCCCTCCTCCTCCCTCTCAGCCTCCCACATCATCCATAACTCCCCACCTTTCTCACCCCGCCCTTCATCCCCTTTCCCCTCACTTTCTCACTTCATCCTACATTTCTTTAACCCCACCTACTCTCCCACCACCTCGAATCCCAGTTTCTCCTTTACCCTCATCCCACCCCTCATTCCTCTCCCCTTCTCCATCCCACCCCTCATTCCTCTCCCCTCACCCCTTCACCCCATTCCTTCCCCTAACCCCCCCCTCACACTTCATCCCCACACACTATCCCACTCCCTTCCTCCCACCCCCACAATTTATCCCTTTCCCTTCCCACCTCTGCGCTGTTCACCAGCCTCCCTCCCCCTCCCCCCTCACCACTAACCCCCTCTCTCACTTGTCCCCCCTTCACTTCAATTCCTCAACCTCTTCCCCACCCCTCGCCACTTGATTCTCTCCCCTCCCCCCTCCTCTCATCTTCACTTCTTCCCTCCCCCTCCCCCATATCCTCCCCTTCCCCCACCTCTCCCCTTCCCTCCCCTCCCCCTCCCCCACTGCACTCCCCACCACCTGTCATCCATCACTTGACTCCTCTGCCGCGAAATTACTTGTGGACATCCATCATGGCCAGCGTAGTTGAGAATGGAGAGAGAGAGAGAGAGAGAGAGAGAGTAGTTGAGGATGGGGGAGATAAGGAGGGGGAGAGGGAGGGGGAGGGGTGAGTACAGAGGAGTACAAAGGAAAGCAAACAGCAACAGACCTTTAGTCCTTTCGCCGCTGTTTCGTATAGGGAAGGTCGTAAGTAACTGTTTTATCAGCTAAAAACAGGGATAGAAAAGCAGGAAGATGGGGAGATGAGGAGGGAAAGGGGGAGGGGCAGGTAGATGAGAATGGGGAGGGGGAGGGGAGAGTAGATGAGGATGGGAGAGATAGGGAGGGGATTGGGTATAATTGAGGATTAGGGATTATTATTATCATTATTATCATTATTATTATTATTATTATTATGCTACTTTCTTCGAGGTAGACTTTATAATCCAGTACAGTTAATCCTCTTTCTCCTCTTCCTCTTCGTCGTCGTCATTGTCAATTTTTCTTGTTCTTCCTCGTACCTTCCACTCCTTCAATCCTTCCATCTTCCTTTTCTCTTCCTCTGCACCCTCCCTTACTTAATATTCTCTTTCCTCTTATTCCTCCTCTCTTCCTCGTTCTTCCTTCACCACGCAACTTCATTAATTTTTCACTCTTCCCCCTCGAACCTTCCTTTCCCTCTTTTCCGTCCATTCACTCCTTTCGCTCTTCCTCCACCTCCGTCTTTCCTTAATTTCTTCTCTTACTGATTCTCCTTTCTTTCTCTGTCTTTCTACTTTCTTCCTCACACCAAGAACAGTATTCGAGGATATACACAATTTAGAGGTGTTTTTTTTTTTTCTGTTTTGTTGTGTGTGTGTGTGTGTGTGTGTGTGTGTGTGTGTGTGTGTGTGTGTGTGGAGAGAGAGAGAGAGAGAGAGAGAGAGAGAAAGTGCGGGACTTTAAATCTTTGCAATTTCTAGACGATTTTACACAATTTATGAGAGATTTTCTTAACTGGAGGCGTTAAATGCAGCCTTCATTAACCCCTTCATGGCGAGAGGATTTCCCTTAGCTGAACATAATCGTCTGGTGGTAGCAAGATTAAAATAAAAATAAATCGCTTTGAAGGGATTAAGCGTTATAGTGGCTCTCAGTCTACAAAGGCTATACTCGTTTTACTCTAACTTGGCCTAGATTTTCGTCCTAATGCAGCTTATTTCACGTAGCATAGTGGTAGAAAGCAGTAGCGCTCTACATCCTTACATAGCACTTCTTCGTGACTGGCACCATATGCTAGGGTTCATCTTCTCTTACAACTCAGCATCCAAGACGGAGAGTTGGTAGTTTTAGGCCAAGTTAGAGTACAAAGAGTATAATAGTTTTAAGCATCAGTACCAGGAATTTTGGGGCGCGATCGTACACTGTCTGCTTCGATACAGTGAACCGCTTTGAGGCGCTAACCCTGTGATGGTACGAGATGCTTCATGTGACGGAACGCCCCGAAAACAATGCCTGTCTTGTGTAGGGTCGGCAAAAAATTTATATTGGTACTGTCGTGAGAGCCAGAGACGACATGACAAGGTTGGTGGGGACTTTCTTGTGATGGCAGCGATCGCAACCCAGCCTCCCGTATAGTTCGTCACCTCAGCCTTAAAAAGAGGTCGGGATGATGATGATGATGATGATGATGATTCGTGAACATTACCTTTCGAAACGACCAAACTTTTTTTTTTTTTTCCTCTGCGAGTCATTTATGTCTGAGTAACAATCCTGAGCTACAGCCCAGGAATTTATCGTCATCATCATCATCATAATCATCATCATCATCAACAACAACAGCAACTACAACAGGACTATCAGACAGCATCGTTGCCCAGTGAAATGAGAAGATGGCGCCTTTGTAGACTCCAAACAGACCTCCTCAACAGATGGCGATATGGTTTTTACACGGTAATTATGATGAGTGTAGCGACTCGTCCTTTGATGCTTTTGTTTGGTGTGTGTGTGTGTGTGTGTGTGTGTGTGTGTGTGTGTGTGTGTGTGTGTGTGTGTGTGTGTTTATAATTATGACAGCCAAGCTTCCCTTCACTCAGCAGCCCTCGTCTCTCCCCCCTTCTACCCCACTACCCTCTTCTTGAACCTCTCCATCTTTATTTACATTGTCTTTACTTTTTTCAGGAGGGGGAAACACGCTGGAGATGAAATATGTATCTCCATTTATTGCAGTAGTGTTGCTGACTTAACAAACTCTGCTATCTTGAAGGGGCACCAAATACCAGAAATATGTGCATGCGGTTCAGTAGGTAGATTTTTTTTTTTTTTTAAGCTCCTTCCACCGAGTAATGAAATATTCCAATACTTGTAGGACTCCACCCTCCCTCTTTCTTCCTCTCCCCTCCTCATCTTACCACTCTCCCCCATACTCTTATTTCCCAGATCCCCTCCTCTCCCACCATAGAACTGTTACTTACCTACACTAATCCACTTAACCCCAGATAACCCCACTTCGCTTTCCCAGAACTATTAGTAACCAACACCAATGCACTTCACCCCGATAACCCCAATTCCCCCACATCATCTTGACCTGCCCCAACGCCCCCACACACCACCCCACTCTGCTCACCAACTCCTCCACCACATTCCTTGAATCATCTCACAACCCCAGTTACATCATCACGTCAACCTTCGTATCAAGATCACTGACCTACCCCAGTACCCCCACGGGACTCACTCCACTAGATTGCACCTTTTTCACAAACCCTTAAAAAACTTCACACCCCACTTGTTCTACACCCACCTGCCCCATTAAACCCCCTCTCCCCCATTAAACTACCACCCAGCTCCCCCAGCAACCCCTTCCTAACCCTTCCAAACCACCCCACCTCCTCCCGATCACATACTACTCCGCTCCAGTGTCTCCTTTTCTCACATGTCTTGAAACACATCACACTTCACCTGTTCCATTGAACCCCCTCCCCTGCCATTAAGCCGTCATCCAGCTACCTCTGTCTAACCTCTTCAAACAACGCCACCTCTTGCCGAACCTACCCCACTATCCCAATCATTACCCCATTCTGCCGACCTTGTCTTTTCCCACTAAGCTTAAAATACCTCCAGATCGCACCTGCACCTTCACTCCTCCCCTCCACCTACACCATTACCCCTCCCCATCAAATACCTCCACTCCACCTGCACCATCACCCCCTACCTTTTAAACTTACCCAACCCTCTCTCTAACCCCTTCAGCAACCCCCACTTCCCCCTAGCCAACTCCACCACCTCTCAGACTATTTCCACGCTACTGCCGTCCTCCTTTCCTTACAGACCTTGAGATAACCCACCTAAACCTCCACCGACCTACCCCAAACCCCTCCGTAAATCCTCCAGCCACCGACCCACCCCAGCCCCCTCCCTAACCCCTCCAACAACCCCTCTAGTCCCCGACACACCTGGAGCAGTATCGTCGCGGGACATATACAAAAGAGACGTATGACTGTCCAACAATAGATACTCTCGGAAGTAAAGCCTTGGCTCTCGTTGTCACCCGTGGCGTGATGTTTGAGATAGATAAATAGATAGACACACACACACACACACACACACACACACACACACACACACACACACACACACACACACACACACACACACACACACACACACGGACGGACGGACGTAGAAATAATGCCAGAGAGAGAGAGAGAGAGAGAGAATTTAACAGATTTTTTACAGTCTGTAAGCAGAGAGAGACCTTTTGTGTTTTTCTGTGTACATGGTGGTGGTGGTGGTGGTGGTGGTGGTGGTGGTGGTGGTGGTGGTGGTGGTGGTGGTGGTGTGTGTGTGTGTGTGTGTGTGTGTGTGTGTGTGTGTGTGTGTGTGAAGTGTTTTTGTGTCGGTGTGTGTGCGTATGCATATATGCGTCATTGTATGTGTATGTGTGTATGCTCGTCAGAAGTATGCGTATGTGAGTATGTTTGTATATATACTGTATGTGTGTAGATGTATGTATGTCTGTGTGTTTGGGGTGGGTGCACATGCTCGCATATGTGTAGGGAAGTATAAGATATGGTACCAGCAGTATTGATATGGTACAAGCAGTGTATTGTTGCGTGAGGTGAATTGAATAATATGCAGTGTAAAAAGGGTATGCATTGCCCGGCTGCCAATTACTCGACCTCTTTACACCTCGCGTAGTTCATAATGGCCCGTAAATACCAGTCCACTAAAAACGCACATGACTGTATTGAATGTGTTACGGGGACGGCTGTGTCTGCTGGTGTGGGTATGGCAGTGGGGGTAGAAAATGAATAAATGATGCCGTCCCCGCGGCTCCAGGAAATCGCCTGGTGGAGTAGAAGAGGAATTGGCAGGAATTTTGATACATGTGGGAGAGGTTTCCGTCAGACGAGGCAAAAAAAAAAAAAAAAAAAAAAAAGTCAGCAGTCATCAGCCACAATGAAAATCTTACCTGTATCTCAACCTGATGATATTGTTCTTATCGCTTTCCAGGGCAAGTCGTAATTAACCGATATTTTGTTGTGACGAACGCTAGACGACCTTTGGAGGCTTCTTTGTACCCTTTCCATAACGATTTATTTTGTAGACTACAGCATATTATTCCACTGTGTGCTTGCTCTATCGTTTCCATGTCAAAATAGGTTGCTAGCCGGGGGGTGAAGGCACGCAGAGACTTTTTATTTTGAGCGTTTTGATAGGAAGTATGCTGTTGATATGGGAATTATCAACAGCATCTCTTAAAAATGTATCTGCAATTGAAGTGACGGACATCTCCAAAACTAACGTCCTCTCTGGTGGTGTTAGTGACGTGGGGCTGTGCTGGTGTCCACTGTGGTGTTGGGTTCTGCTTAGGTTAGGTTAGATAGTTAGATTTGGTTAGGTTGTATACATAACTCTAACCCTACCTGTTCGTGCACAGTAAGCGGGTTGTACTTAGTGGTGGTGGCGACGGCGACTGTGTTGGTGACGGTCGTGATGTTGTGTCTGCTGCAACTCTGGTTAGGTCAGTTTAGGTTAGGCTAGGTTAAATTTTCATTAGATTAGGTTAGGCTAAGTTAGGTTTGGATGAAGTGATATATTTGTAACCTTTCCTTTTCTCTTGTACAGTGAGCGGGGTGCACGTGGTGGTGGTGGTGACGGCGGCTGTGCTGGTGACGGCCGTGGTGTCGTGCGTGCTGGGCCACTCTAAGATGGGCGCTCGACTCTGGTCCCAGCGACGCACCGCCCGCGCCAGCCCGCAACCCTGCCACGCCCAAACCATCATATCGCCAGCAGCATTCACACACTCGGTAAGTACATTGTCCATTTGTTTGTCATGGGGTTGTATTCTGAGGGGCACCTTCACCTGGTGGCACCGATATACCTGGTAGAATGAGCATCACCCAGTCCATTCCTTGCCCCCGGAAAGAAGGATGGCGGACTACAGAAGAAAGGCAGCTTCGGTAATCATTTCCACTGGGTTCACAAGGTTCACATTCAGATGAGGCTTGGGTTGTTATTACCACTCTTAGGGGCGTATTATAAGTAGCATTGGAATTCGTAACACCTCTACCTTAGCAACTTCAGTAGCTTATTACACCTAATTGCAATATTCTCCTCTTTGCTCAGATCGTTTCGATACCGACATAGTTTGTATCGCTGACGTAGAGGAGAATAGTGAGGTGTAAAATCAACAAGAAGGGATGACGATAATGTCGGAGGAGGGCAGTGGAAGTGGAGGTACTAGGAAGGAGGAAGAGGAGAAGGCCGAAGAGGAGGTGAATGTACAGTACTGTGTGAACTTCTTCGTGATTAGCTGTATATTCTGTTGTGAATTCCTAGTTGCAACTCAGCAGTCATTGTGGAGAGGTGGTAATTTTAGGCCAAGTTAGAGTAATACGGCTTGAATCAAATCTCCCATCCAACCTGTCTACAGTTGGCCATTACCTTGGCTGGAAGGGGATAATGGTTCTCGCCTGATTGGAACGCCATGTCGTAGGTTGACTGAGTAAAAGAATATAATGAACGGGAATATATGTAGCATAAGTATTTCCCTCATTAGTTCTCTCTCTCTCTCTCTCTCTCTCTCTCTCTCTCTCTCTGTATCAGCATCATAGAGAAGGGCGCTGATGTCTTAATCTAGGTTAATTATATTCCATTGGATTAGGTATTCCCACAGAAATTTCCAGCTAACTTCAAGCCAAAAGAACCAGACAGTACAACCAACAGAACCAAACAGTATAGCTAACAAACAAACAGTATAACCAATAGAGCTAGACAGTGTAACAAATAGAGCCAGACAGTGTAGCCAACAGAGCCAGACGGTATATTTAACAGAGCCAACAGAGCTAAAGGGAGCCAGACGGAAAGAATGACACGTCCTTGGCACACTGAAGGCAGCAGTAGTGGATATTTTGGTCTGACATGTGGATATTTTTGCACAGCTTTTTGAAATTCACGATATGCCTCTCTCTCTCTCTCTCTCTCTCTCTCTCTCTCTCTCTCTCTCTCTCTCTCTCTCTCTCTCTCTCTCTCTCTCTCTCTCTCTCTCTCTGCCTCATAAGTCATAACCCCGTATTTCACCCACTCCACCCCCCACCACCTCCTCAAGCCGTCTTCCCACATGTACGGTACTCCACTCATCATCATCACTCATCTCCATTTATCTCCATCAATCATATCCAGTCGTATCCACCACTCATCCCCACGAGTCATCTCCACCCCTTCCCACTCTCCATGTCACCTTCCCTCATACTCTTACACTACTCACCTCTACCACGCATCTCCACACCTTCCCACCACTCGTCTCCACTCCTGCTCACTCCTCTCCACTCATTTCCTCTGTCCCACGCTGCCTTCCCCTACACTCTTCCAGCAGCCATCTCCACCACTCCTCATCGCCCATCACCACCTTTCCAGCCACTCCAGGACACTTTCCCTCATTCGCATCCACATCATCCACCTACCTCTTTCACGCTTCCTGGTCTCACACTCATACGCTCAATTCTCTTCCGTACTATATTATTTTTCCCAGTGTGAATAAGGGAATGAGAGGCCGAGTCTTCCATGTCCCTAATTCTTCCTGCAGAAATTAAACTTACTGCATTGAAAGATTGGTCGTAAGATTGTTTCTGAAATGTAGACCCGGTTTATGTACGCATTTTTATTAGTTCTAGTTTTTCATCTACCGTGCATTTCATTTTTATTATATATCTGAAGTAATGTAATTCCTGTTAAGCTCTCTGTTGGTGGTGAAGAGGGACGCCTTTATGTGGTGGCACTGATGTAACCAGGCGGCTCCACTGCTTGGTTATGCAGACGTCCATCAACTCCTTCCCTGTCCCCGGAAAGGAGGATGGGTGAACTGCAGATAAAGGGCGACAGATAGATAGGTAGATAGATAGATAGACGCCGGAGAGAGAGAGAGAGAGAGAGAGAGAGAGAGAGAGAGAGCGAGCGCGTAGATATAGCTAGCGAACTCGGTAGAAATATAGGTTAAAAAGGTAGATGCATAGATAGATAGACTGGTAAATATGTAGGTAAAATATGGCTTTACAATCCTAAATTTGACTCTAAATACGAAAACACATTACCCGTGATTTATGAGCGGCAAATAAGTAGGGAGTAGATGTGGACTTTGCATTCGACATTTTTCCATGATTTATGAAAGGGGAGCGAGAGAGAGAGAGAGAGAGAGAGAGAGAGTTGTCGATTGGTGCAAAATGGCGAGAAGGGGTCCTGGCATTAGAT
The DNA here is from genome assembly GCF_032717465.1 of Coenobita brevimanus. Lineage (NCBI taxonomy): Eukaryota > Metazoa > Arthropoda > Malacostraca > Decapoda > Coenobitidae > Coenobita > Coenobita brevimanus. The sequence goes on from NC_137021.1 coordinate 5,486,235, forward strand.
ATTAGGTGATTTTTGGGCGCAGGTGAATGCTTGACGCCCATTTATAGATTTGCCTTGATTAAAAAGAGGGAGACTCATAAATTGGAAGAGGGCAGAGACGCGCAGACAGTTCAGATCGGACACGCCTTGCTCTAGGAAAGCAGACACACTTCATTCCCTAAAGCAGACATTGTTTTGACCACCTCCCGCTGATGTCTTTATTTTTCACTTTTTTTTTTTTTAATCATTCCAGTCGATCTTAATGGGTTTTGATAAAGTCTCTGGCATTAGTAAGGTCTGTTGAAGCTAAATCAGAATACTTTATTATTTTTCACCTTTTTTTTTTTTTTTTTTTTTTTTTTTTTTTGTCATTCCACACGATCTGGCCGGGTTTTAGAAAAGTCGCTTGTATTAAAAAGGTTTATTGCGGCTAACGATAACGCATCAGGTTCAAAAAGTCAGCCCTGATTCATGTAAAATCGTTTGAAAGTACCAAAAATCAAATAAAGATGGACTGAAGCAGATAAAAAAGTGGGCATCAGTATTAATCACAGGACTCATAACACAGCGACCATACTCAACTCTTCCGCACGGTGTCATCTTAAGACTGCTTCCTTCCACTAAACGGAGCCTTCATTTAACCCAACACCACGAGAGGTCTTTCACGGCTTAATAAAATCGTCTGGGGGTAGAAAGAATGAACTGGGTTGGCGTGTCATTGTAGGGAAGGAGGTTAGTATATACCCAGCAGACAGTTTACAACCATATCATTAACCCCATAGGCTCCGGGTGACGTGATTTTCAGTTTATTCTTTGCTGATGCCAGACAGTTTTATTAAGCTTTACGAGAGAGAGAGAGGAGAGAGAGAGAAACAGACAGACACACAGACAGACAGAGACAGACTCCATAAAGCCGCTCACCACACAAGGCCTCTCATAAATCGAAAAAATAAAAATAGTCTGAAGGAATGAAGATTAGAATGACACAGAGCATCGTTGAAGGGGTTAAAACTGAGTGTGCTAAGATATGCAAACCCCTAATTTTTTATCACCAGTATTTATTTATTTATTTATTTATTTATTTATTGGAACGCTTGTCACTATTGCATGTTTAGCGAGCAACAGTGCAGGAAGGTCAGACATATTCTATCATCACATGCTTCAAAAATTATTATTAAAAGATAAGGGCTTGGCATTAGAGATTTCTGTTTTAACTATGTGGCTCACACGCACGCACGCACGCACGCACGCACGCACGCACGCACGCACGCACGCACACACACACACACACACACACACACACACACACACACACACACACACACACACACACACACACACACACACACACACACACACACACACACACACACTTGATGTATAGCCCCCTGGTCGCGACTTGAGTGGGGCAGATTGTTACTTGGTGCCCGATAAATCAGCTGCTAACTATCTTTTTTGGCCTTATCCTAGACACCGTATCAGCATTATTCTCAGCACTGGTCCACTCATACACACACACACACACACACACACACACACACACACACACACACACACACACACAAATGCATATAGTAGGTATTTAAACACACACACACACACACACACACACACACACACACACACACACACACACACACACACACACACACACACACACACACTTGCTTAATAACTAGAGGGCACAGTGTGATTCAAAAGTCCGTGGTAGTGTGAGTGGAACATTAAGTAGAATACAGCAGGAGTAAAAGGCTTGTGTAAGTCATAGGCCTGTATTCAGATCGATTAAGGAGACTCCCTAACACCTCTTGCTTAGCAGGAGTAAAAGGTTTGTGTAAGTCATAGGCCTGTATTCAGATCGATTAAGGAGACTCCCTAACACCTCTTGCTTAGCGATTTATTTTCGGGAATGCCTGGTTAATATCCTTTTGTATGGCATTTATGCAGAGTATGGTGATGTTAGATGGATTTATGTAACACAAAGGAGGACAGTACGGTGTAATAAGCAAAATAACTCGCTCGGGAAAGCTGTTAGGGAGCCTCATTACGCGACAAGAATACTGGCTATAATGCAGGGAGCAGAACATTCGATAGCAGTCTCTCTCTCTCTCTCTCTCTCTCTCTCTCTCTCTCTCTTTCTCTCTCTCTGTTGAATAAAATCGTCTGATGTTTGCCGGAACAGGATACTAGATTTGTTCTTACCATGGAAGGGTTGATGATGGCGGTATTGACTCTATTACCCACCCACGATTCACTATCACCTGAATAAAATCGTCTGGGCTGAATCAAATCGTCTGAATGAATAAAAATCGTTGAATGAATAAAATCGTCTGTGCTGAAAAAAATCGTCTGGATGATTAAAATCGTCTTGACCTAATAAACTCATGTGGATGAATAAAATCGTCTGAGTGAATAAAATCGTCTAGGCTAAATAAAATCGTTTGAATGAATAAAATCGTCTGGGTGAATAAAATCGTCTAGATGAATAAAATCGTATGGATCAATAACTAACTGAATCAAATCGTCCGGATGAATAGAATACTAGACTTATCCCCGGAATGAGAGGGTTATTGGTGGCGGAATTAACACTGTCATCCCCCTAGGACTCTCCGCTGAATCTATCTATCAACCATGTCCAGCTATCTATTTATCTGTGTGTGTGTCTGTCTGTCTGTCTATCCATCTTTTATGTTATTAAGAGAGGGTTAATAGTAATAAGGCTGTGATGTTATTTAAGCCTTTTCCCCGGTGCTTAAGGGTTGTTAATATTGAAGCTCATTTCTGCCCTTAACTTTGAGCTCAGCTGTACAGAGTGTTATATCTGATTCATGCTCTTAATTACGCTCATAGAATGCTTGCACATGTGTTCTGCTACCTTGTTAACACACACACACACACACACACACACACACACACACACACACACACACACACACACACACACACACACACACACACACACACACACACACAATCATCATCATCATCACCATCATCACTATAACAGGAACCAGTATTACGGATGATGATAACGAGAGCCAGAACCGAGACAGTGTACAGCCATCATCATCATCATCATCATCAAAATAACTACCACCAGTAATAATAATAATAATAATAATAATAATAATAATGATAATAATACCAAGAGCCAGTACCGAGACAAAGTTAAGAATTTTCAAGTTTTTATTGGACGCGACAGGTCACGCGATGCAAACTCCCAGGCAAACAGTAATTTTCAGATAAAGGTCTCTAATCACTCCTCTGTGACCTCCGCAAGACCTTGACCTATGACCTTGGGCGGAAGTTGGTTGAGGCCCAGGGTTGTGTCCGCTTTTTAAGTATATATATTTATTAGTCTGTATGTTTGTCTCTTTCAGTATCTATCTATGTTCATCTGTATCTGCTTATATCTATCTGTCATTGTATCTGTCTACCTGTCACATTATCTACCTGTCTGTCTGTCTATGTATCTATCTCTGTCTGTCTATCTTGCCTGGAGACCTATTCTTTCCCCTCTTCAGATTAACATAACACGCAGATAACAGTATATACCGTACTATTTTTACATTATTTACTTTTTTTTTTTTTAATTTGAGGGGCAGATCATTCCAAAATTCGTCTCCTTCACTGCTGTGGCGTAATTTTTTCACTGTACTCTTCCTACCCACTAACGATTTTTTTTTTTTTTCGATCTATAGAGACAAACGGCAATGACCTCTTGTTACGCTGCCATTATTATTATTATTATTATTATTATTATTATTATTATTATTATTATTATTATTATCAGGGGTCAGATTAACCTGTATTAATGAGGTCACCACGAGACATACGACCTTAAAGTCAATAAATTCATATGAAGGTGGAGGAAATGAACTGATCCGTCGTCAAAGTGAAGTGATTTAGGCAATTTCCCAGAGTTCCGGCGGGGTCATATCATCATCAGCATTATTATTACTATTATTTTTTTTTTCAACTTCTCCTCTCCTCCGATCCCCTCCCATGCCTTCCCCGTATTATTATTATTAGTATTATTATTATTATTATTATTATTATTATTAGTTTTGTTGTTATTATTTTCATCATTTTCTTTTTCGCTCTCACCCCTCCCCATCAAAATATAGGTCAAGAATGTTTACATATTGGAGACCTTTCTCTTACAGTCCTGCATATGCCCCTCTTTTCCTTCCTTAGATGACTAATGGATAACAAAAATGAATTAATAAATCATCTTACACACACACACACACACACACACACACACACACACACACACACACACACACACACACACACACACACACACACACACACACCGTGGAACAACTAAAGCTCGAATGGTGTTACGATGAAAGGGAGAGAGAGAGAGAGAGAGAGAGAGAGAGAGAGAGGGCTGGTGTATGGAGCCTCGTTAGGAAATGATAAATCACCATAAGGTACATTACTTTAAACGGGTAAAATTATATTGGGGTTAAATGGATGTTACAGAGACATCACCCATAAAACTAAAGATAAGAGAAGTGCAGAAAGTACCTTGGAAATAATAGGGAAGGAAAAACAACAGGAAATAAAACAATGAAGAAAAGAAACAACTCGTCACAAATTTCGTGTCAACTTAAAGGGAAGAAAAATTAGAAAGGGTGTCTATTTAAACCACGAAAACTAGAAAATATAATAAAATCTGAGAAAGAAGAGAAAGCGAGAGAATTTGTGAAAAAGACATAACAAACGCGAGGAAAAATTGATCAGATCCAGACATTAAAGGAACTACAGTAGAAGTACCGGTATTTAAAGAGAAAAAAATCTTTAATAAAGCAGCAAAAACTAGGAGAGAAAACGTCACAAAATGAGACACTCCAAAAAGAAGAAAAGAGAAATATTAAAAAAAAAAAGTCAGAAATAAACTGAAGGAGAGAACATGGGAAATATTGAAATCTCTCGTCATATATCATAGGACAATATAGGAGAAATACTGTATTTTAAAATTCTATCATGAATTAAAGAAAGAAAACAAGTATTTAAAAAGTCTATTATAAATCAAAAAAAGAAAGCAGTAAAAATACTGCAAAATATCTATCACAACTTCAAGTAGAAATGTGGAGAAAAACTAAAAAAGTATGGCATTAATCAGAGAAAAAGAAGTACCGGTACGGAAAAGGTGTGTCGTAAATTAAGAGAAATTAATATACAGTAGATCTTGAACAAGCCTGAAAAAAAATTGAAGGTGAAAACAAAGGAAATGTTGAAAAAATGTGTCATGAATCAGAGAAGACAAGCGAAGTATTGACATTTTTGACAATTTAAAGAAGGAAGCTGGAGGGGAAAAAATAAAATATAGAATTGTATTTTAAAAGCTTGTCATAAAGTGAAGGAGAAAACAGAAGAAACATTGAAATAGTGTCGTAAATCAACGAAGACAAGCAAAATATCGAAACGTGTGATATAAATAAAAGAGAAACCAGGAGATATATTGAAAATTCGATAATTATTTTAAAAAGCCTGTAATAAAGTGAAGGGGGAAACTGAATAAGTGTTGGAGGAGGATATGATAAATCAGCGAAGGCAGGCAAAATATTGAAAAGTTTTGACATAAGTTGAAGAAGAAAATAGAGGAGAAACATTGTAAAAATTAATGAAGAATTCAGGAGAAATATTGAAAAACTGAGAATTATTTAAAAGGCGTGTCACAAATTGAAGATCACAAGGGAAATATAAAGTGTGTTATTAATCAGAGTAGAAAATAAGAAAAGTACTGAGAAAGTCTACTATAAATTGAGAGAGGAAACAGGAGAATGACTAAATGAGGTTATTTACAAGAAAACACAGGAGTAAGAGTGAAATTGTGTCTTAAACTGGAGGGGAATACAAGAGATATATTGACAAAAGTTTAGAATATTTGAGAAAGCATATCATAAACTGACGGGCAAAATCAGAAAAAAATACTGAAGGAGTGAGAATTATTTTAAAAGCCTGCCATATAGAACAGGCGAAAAGCAAGAGAAACCGTAAAAAAAAAAATATTAATAAAGTAAGGGTTTGTTTAAAGCATTCCCCCTCAGTAAAATAAATTATAGTTTGTCATAAAGCTGCCTTTCTCTGGGAATTAGATGAATCACACAGCAACACATCAGTTTAGCAGCAATCAGTACCATTAGCGCTGACATTTAGCGGTTGTAAATATTAGCAGAGTCGGCCTTAAAAATACCCGACTTTCTTATTAATGTGGTTGAGTCATGGGCGGGGGTGGGAGAGGGGGGGGGGTGCACATTTGTTTAGTTCTTATGAGATTAGGGGATGATGTAGGAGAGAGAGAGAGATAGAGAGAGAGAGAGAGAGAGAGAGAGAGAGAGGCGGGGGGGCGGGGGAAGGTGAGAGAGATTCAGAACGAGGATAATGTGGGAGGCTTGAGCAACACGAATGACTAATGAGAGAGTGAGAGAGAGAGAGAGAGAGAGAGATAGGAGGGGGGAGGAAGGGGGGGAGATTAAGAAGGAGGATAATGTGGGAGATTTGAGCAGTACGAATGATTAATGAGAGAGAGAGAGAGAGAGAACAAATCGCCTCCATGTCACCCTGTCCTCCTCCATGCTGCTCCCCTGTTTCTAACCCATCCTAACATTTTCATATATCTTTCCACCCTATTACTCCATCATTTCATCCTCGATCTACCCCACCTTATTCACACACACACACACACACACACACACACACACACACACACACACACACACACACACACACACACACACACACACACTCATATACCACTCCATACTTATCACACACGATCTCATCCTCGATCTTCCTGCCTTATTCACACACACCCTCTCTCATATGCCTCTCCACCCTATTACTCCAATATCTCATCCTCGGTCTTCCCATCCTACCCCCATCTTATTCACACACACACACACACACACACACACACACACACACACACACACACACACACACACACACACACACACACACACACACACGCACACACCGTCTCTCATGTACCTCTCTACCCTATCACTCCGTATCATTCTCGATCCTCCCTTAGCACCCGTAGCAACAGGAGAGGTAAGGTTAATCACTGAGGGAGGGGTTGGGCTGTGGTATTGAGCGTCCTAGGCCGTTAGTTAATGACTGAGTTGGGGAAATGATATAGAGCCTCCTAGGACCAACAGCACCAGGACCGGCAAGGGTAATGGCGGAGGAAAATAGAAAAGAGTGCTTAGAGCCTCCTAAGACCTACAGCAACAAGACGTAAACATCTATGACATAACGCTGCCACACGCTGAGGGAAAGGTGCCATAGAGCCTCCTAGGACCTACAGCAACAGGAGAAGCAAGCATGCATGACCTTATACCGCAGCCAAAGCATCATTAATGTATCGACTGGCTTCACCGTCGGTAGGTTCCGGGAATTGGCCCAAAACTAAGGTGCCCTTGACATTTCACGTTGCTAGAGTCAGACAAGATTCTTTTATTGACTTCGGCACTGCAATGACGGTTTCTGTGTTTTATTCACGCTATCTCTTGCCGATTTTTGTACCAGTATAGAAACGTTTTAGACTTAACGGGGATGTATTCATTGTGACTAGCAGCATACGGTATTGTAGTGGCAGTCTGTTGTCACTACTAAGCGTTCAAGATGGAAAGATGGGAGATTTATGCGTTTTCACCTGACAAAGATACGTAACCCCTCTCAGCTCAGTTGAAGGCCAGGTGAAGTCAGACTGGAGGGTAAATTTGACTAGTAACTAAGGAGACTCATTCCGACCTCATACATAAGGCTCATCGAATACCATGCAACCACGACGTAGTATTCAAGTTGTAGCAAGTAAAACTAAAGAGTACAATCCTTCCTAGAAACACGAAATTTCTTAGTTACGATATAGAATTCGTCGTAAGCGTGTTTGTGAATTGCAGGTACAGGATGAGTGAGAGAAGTAGTGTAGTGCATGTTGCGTGAAGACTGGTGCTATGTTTCCAGTAACTTCCGTGTGTGTTAAAACTATGTAGCACACACACACACACACACACACACACACACACAGACAGACGATAAGTAGCTTCCGTGTGAGTTAGCTTATCTAGCGCACCAATGCACGCACACACACACACACACACACACACACACACACACACACACACACACACACACACACACACACACACACACACACACACACACACACACACACACGGGTCAAGGAACTGAGCTGGGACTTGGTATTGAACATGTACCTGCATTGTTATGTACTGTGTCGCATGGTATATGAGAGCCCTGCATTCCTCCTCCTTCTCCTCCTCCTCCTCGTCTTCTTCTTCTTCTTCTTCTTCACAGGGTTTACTGTCACTTCCCTAACTGACTTGCCACCCAACACTTTCTCCCCACTCCATACCCACCCCACCCTTATTATTATTATTATTATTATTATTATTGTTGTTGTTGTTGTTGTTACTATTATTACACTCCAAATATATACCGACAACCTCTACAGAAAAGTAAGAGAGAGAGAGAAAGCGATGAAGACGTGTGTGTGTGTGTGTGTGTGTGTGTGTGTGTGTAAAGTATTTGTGTGTACGTGCGAATGACATGGTGTTGGGGGCTGGAGGGAGGAGGGGGAGTGAAGCTGACGTCAAAGATTCATGATGTTACGAGATAATACTCCCAGGTGCGCACACACACACACACACACACACACACACACACACACACACACACACACACACACACACACACACACAGGGAGGGGGAGTAAAATAGTTCGATAGGTTTTTGCCATAAGGGACTGATAATTTTGTATTGGAAAACTCATTGAATTTGGAGTGAATTAGTTTCGCTCGCTGTACTCTATTTATTTATTTATTTATTTATTTGAGAAGACGAAGGGCATATTTAGAACTGTCCAGAGGAGAAACACAAGACGCACGTAGACTGGCAGACATTTTTTTTTTTTTTTTTTTTGTTCTTCTTTGTTGTGGACAACATTAGAATATGTGTAATTAAACCAAAGCGTCATGGTTTTATAATATTCTTTAAATTCGCCCAAATTTTCGTCCTTTTCCAGCCTGTTTCATATAGTTTAGTGACAGAAAAGTACATTACTCCTGCTCTGCATCCGTTCCGCAACGATTCTTCGTGACTAGCATGATATTCTAGTGTCAGTCTGTCATTGCAGCTCAACATTCGAGATGGAGAGATGGCAGTTTTAGGCCAAGTTAGAATAAAAATTGTATAGTCTGAAGAAAAGTGAATGTATGCTGCGTTCCCGAGAAAGACCCTTCGTATTACACATAGGACACCTAGGCACGTGTTCACATCGGTTAAGGAAGCTCCGTAACACCTCTTCCGAAGCGATTTATATGCTTATTACACCTGACTGTCCTATTCTGTTATGTAAATAATTACAATATCGCCATACTCTGCCTAAATAACGTACAAAGGGATGTTAGTCACCTATATCCAAAAAAAACTGTAAATCGCTAAGGAAGAGGTGCTAAAAATAAATCGCTAAGGAAGAGGTGCTAGGGAGCTTCCTAACTCGACGAGAATACCGACCCCAGTCTTTCTTGGTCATGAAAGCAATATCATTCCAGAAAAATGAAAATTGAGAGTTTAATTTCGCAGTAAAGTTATTAAGTCTGTTAGCGTATTGTTAATGTCATTAATGATGAATAATGATAAATAATAGATAGTTGTAGCGAAGATAATTGTTGTAGTAAAATTTTGTGCCTTAAGGTATTGTTCAAGTCAGTAATAGTGAGAAATACTGATGCTTGTGAATAAAAATGTTTTAATAATAACATAATAATAATAATAATAATAATAATAATACAGCAAGCAACAACAAGAAGAAAAAACTAAGAAGAAGAATTACAACAACAACAAAAACAAAAATATCACCACCACCACCAGCAACAACAATTTTAATAACACCTGTAGTACTAAAAACATTCAGCAACACCATCACAATCATAATACATAATCAGTGTCACCCAACCTGAGGCAGACTTACATTCTCTCCAAAAATCCGCAATAAAACTTGACTTCGTAGGCCCCCCATGAAGGCGACTCTCGGGCCATCACGCAAAGTTTCTTCATTATCCGTAATCAGGGCACCAAAGGCAGTTCTCCGGCTAGTAATAAATAGTGTGTGGGGGTTAAGGTATTTTTTTTATTTGTTATCATCATTATCATCGTTAGTGTTATTGTTATCGTCGTTATTATTACCTTTATCATTGTCTTTGTCGTAATCGTCATCGCCATCATCAATCATCGCCGTGCTATTATTATCATCATCATCAGTGTCGTCGTCCTCGGTACCACCACCACCATCATCATCATATCATCATCATCATCATCATCATCATCATCATCATCAGTATTGTTGTCCTCGTCACCACCACCACATCATTATCATTATCATCATCATCATCATCAGTATTGTTGTCCTCGTCACCACCACCACATCATTATCATCATCATCATTCAACTCCTTCCCTTCCCCCCCCCCCTTTTTTACCCTTTGAAAAAAAAAAATGGGTAAAGTATGTTAAGGGGGTGGCCTCTTAAGTGTATCAATAACCCCTTCAGCCCGAGGACTCAGTTATTGTAGTTTACCGTTGCATCTGCCAGACGATTTTATTCAGCTTAGGAGAGATCTTTTGAACAACAGAAGTTACTTGTAGATATTGCCTTCACTGACTCCACCTCTGCTTAAGGCCCTTCTAAAGTTTAATAAAAAAAAGATATATACCGGTATTGTCTAGTAGCAGCAGGTATAAAACGGAAAGACGTCCTCGTAGTCAAGAGATTAAGAAAATTTAATGAGTCAACAGGTAGTCCAATATTACCAGAACTTTTAATCCTTTCCAATTCGTATATTAGTGTTTTTTATGTTTATATCAAGTGGATTGGTGGAGGGTTAGTGCTCCTCCCTGTAAAACAAATAACTCAGAGTCAAATGGCAACCCCGTACGGGATTATGGCGTCTGGCAATAGATAGATAGATAGATAGACAGATATTGCATTTATTTATTTTTGGTACCGCCAGGCCATTAAGTTAGGGCTTCAGTATGCCTTTCGTAATGAAGGAGCTAGAAACAAGTCCCATTAACTGCAGTCAAATCGGGACTTCCTGTATTAGCATTACAAGCCCAGTGCCACCACCGCCCATTGCCACCTCGACCCCCACCCTCTGCCAATACCACCCAGCCAGTTGCCATCATCACCCAGCTAGTTACACGGAGCCGGACCCAGCACTTGGTAAAAGGGGAGACGTGAGTTGTAGTGGTATTACGGCAAGTTTAAATTCATCCTACTTGTTATAAGATTCCTCGGAGTTTATTACCAAATCCTTCTTTTCGTTTAAATGACTTGGTGATAACTTTTATGTAAGATATGTATTGCATATGTTTTGGTAAATGACATTGTTCTTTTTTTATCAGTAATTATTGGTCTGCCAAAAATGAGGGGGGGAAGTGCTCCCAGCTCCCTCCCCTAAATCTGTGCCTGATATTGTACCACCACCACCAACAACAACTACTGCTACCACACTCTGTACAACCACCACCACCACCATCACCACCACCACCATCGTCATCACCCAGTATCACCACCGCCATCACCTAGTGCCTGCGTATTGCATTGTGGTGAAGGGGTGGAGTGATAATTCTCCCTTACCCTGCGCCATCACTGTTTGCTTACCCTCCTGACAACCTGCCGACATGCAACCTCCCCCTCACACCCTCCCGCTGCCTCCATTCTCCTTTCTTCCCTCTCTCCTATCCCGTTCTATGTCCCCACTATCTCCTTTCTCCCTTCCTCCCTCCCGTCACCTCTCACCCTGAAGCTCCTTTCTCCCCTTTCTCCTGCCCCACTCACTTGTACCTCTCCTTCACCTTCATTCTTCCCTCTTCGCCCCGTCATCTCCCCTTCCGTTCCCTTTTCCCCCCTAACACCCCTCTCATCCACCATCCCCTCCCCTTCCTCCCTTTTCCCACCCCGTCTCTTCCCACCCTTCAATATCCCTCTCCCCACTCCCCATCTTTCGGTCTTTATTTCCCATCCCCCACACTTCTTCATCCCCCTTCCCTTGCCTTCCCCCCCCCCCTGCACATAATCTCTTATTCTCCGTCTGTCAGCCTTTGTTTCATTCTTTCCATCGCACGGAAGGTATTAGTGGAGATTGTGTTTAGCCTCTTCAGTGCGAGAGGTTTGTCTAGGTTGCGTTTGGTCGTCTGGCAGTAACTAGAAAAATCCGTAAAAGATGATATTACACAGACGGGATTAATAGACGACTGATGATGATGATGATGAGGAGGAGGAGGAGGAGGAGGCGGAGGAGGAGGAGGAGGATATGGTGGTGGTGGTGGTGGTGGTGGTGGTGGTGGAGGACGAGGTTTATTATTATTATTATTATTATTATTTTTATTATTATTATTATTATTATTATTATTACTGATTAATTTACAGATTTTAGCAGCGTTTTCAGTATCATTAACAGCATAAAATCGTCTGGCAGCAGTAGGAATAAAAGTACACAAGACCCCATCGTACCGGAAGTAGGATTAAGATGACGTTGATGATGATGATGATGGCAGTGATAAGGCGGATTTATGGCCAGACGGACCCCAATTATCTCTGAAAAGATGCCGCGTCCAATTTAGCCAATTCCAGTTTTAGTACTATTACCAGGCAGCGATTTTTAACATTATTTTCTATTTAAATCCATATCTGATTTCATCCCCATCTTAAAATTTCTCACGGATGAATAAAATTGTTTAGTGTCAAAATAAAAAAATGTATATATATATATTTTTTTTTTCACATGGCAGAGAACCGATTTTTAACATTGTATTTTACTTTTTTTTTCCATATCTGATTTCATCCCCTTCTTAAAAATTTCTCAAGGATGAATAAAATTGTTTAGTGTCAAGAAAAAAAAGGATATAGATTTTTTTTTTTCGCTTGACAAGTATCCCTAACCCCTTTAAGTTCAGGTGTAGTCTCAAGGATAAATCTGACTAGTAACCAAGGAGATGCATTCCTGCTGCATAACCCAGGCACACTGAATTTCACGCAACCACAACCTAGTATTCAGCGTGTGAGACTAACCCAGTTCCCTCAGGTGAAAGAAATCCGTCTTAAGTTGCCTCTAAGGAGATGTAGGTGACCGAGACAAAGCCAGATCCCCCCCCCTTTTTTTTTGGCTCAGAAGAAATCTCTCGTAGTGAAGGGGTTAAAAACAGTCCTTTGTTAACCCCTGAAGAACGATTATCTTTTGTTTCTTCCCAGACGATTTTCTTCAGCGAGGGCAGGGGGGGTTTAAGAGGGTGGTGGCGGGTCTGACGGTGCCCCTCCTCCCGCGTCATATCTTCCCCCGCTGCCAGATTGCGATATGCGCAGTTGCAGAGAGAGAGAGAGAGAGAGAGAGAGAGAGAGAGATTATACAACTTTAATTGAGAGAAGCAGGAGGGAGTGTGAACGGGAATATACAACGTAGAGAGAGAGAGAGAGAGAGAGAGAGAGTGAGAGGGACTGAACGGGAATATACAACTTAGAGAGAGAGAGAGAGAGAGAGAGAGAGAGAGAGAGAGAGAGAGATTATACAACTTTAATTGAGAGAAACAGGGGGGAGTGTGAACGGGAATATACAACGTAGAGAGAGAGAGAGAGACTGAACGGGAATATACAACTTCGATTGAGAGAGAGAGAGAGAGAGAGAGAGAGAGAGAGAGAGAGAAAGGGACTGAACGGGAATATACAACTTAGAGAGAGAGAGAGAGAAAGGGGGGGGGAGAAATTAACAAAACTCGCCATGATGGAAACAAGAACTAAACCAAACCAAAATGTCACCATCCTAATCACCGCCCAAATTAAATAATAAACTGGTCATCGTACTGAAGTGGCTGAATTAACCTGAAGGGGGGGAGGGGGAAGCTTGGCCGTGTGAAGGGTACGCAACCTTGCAACAAAGCAGGCAGAAGCAACAGGAAATAATAAAAAAAAAGGCGTGTGTGTGTGTGTGTGTGTGTGTGTGTGTGTGTGTGTGTGTGTGTGTGTGTGTGTGTGTGTGTCTGTGTGTGTGTGTGTGTCGGTGGTCTGAGATATGGCACTCCTGGCGTAAGACTTGGCACTCAGCGGGGTTCATGATTTGGCACTGGCGGTAGATGGTATAATCACACACACACACACACACACACACACACACACACACACACACACACACACACACACACACACACACACACACACACACACACACACACACACACACACACACACACACACTGATCTAACAAGCGTCGGTACTCCTATGACGCAATTTTGTCGGCTTATTCTAACAGACCATTTTCATCAGCCCAACGGAGACGCTGTGTAGTGAAGAGGCTATAATTATCTAAACTATCTATCTGTCTATTTGTCTGTCTGTTTCTATGTCTATCTGTCTAACCATCTGTCTGTCTGTCTTTCTCTTATCTGACTACCTAACCATCTATCTGTCTGTCTGCCTGACTCCTATTTATCTATGTCTGTCTGTCTGTCTATCTATTTATCCATCCATCTATCTACCTATCTATCTATCTATCTATCTATCTGTCTATGTGGCCAGACGCCGTTATCCCAGCAGTGGCTACAAACGAATCGCCATAGACTCGTAGTCGGTTAAGGAAGCTCCCAAACACTTCTTCCATAGCGATTTATTTTTGGATATGGCTAGTTACCATCCCTTTGCACTTTATTTACGCAAGAGTGTTTGGATACTGGAAGGATTTATATAACGCGGAAGAAGACAGTAGGGTGTAATAAGCAAATAAATCATATTGGATGAGCTGTTAGGGGTCTTTCTGAAGTGAATACCGCCCTCTATTTTACCTCTCCAGCTCGAACAGTCTTGGAAGGATTTATATAAGACTGAAGAGGACTCAGTAAGGTGTAATAAATAAAATAAATCGCCTAGGAAATGGTGTTAGGGAGAATATGGGCTCATGTCACCCTGTTCACCGCTCAAGGTAACACTTTTTTTTTTTTAATTAACTGAATATAATAGTGTGGAGGAAGCCAGAAGGAAATATAAGAGTTAGTCATCGGAGTGAAGAGGTAAGGGGAAGTAAAGGGATTAGGTCGTCGAAGTGAAGAGGTTTGAGGGAAATAAAGGAGTTACGTCATCGCAGTGAAGAGGTTGGGAGATTAATTACCTGTTGGCAGCTTTTACCTCGTTGTTTTGACTTCAGCGTACCCAGGTGCCCATTATCCACCTAGCTGTCTATCGGTGTATCTGTCTTGATCCATCTATCTTTCAGTAACTTCTATCAATCTGTCTGTCTGTCTGTCTGTGTTTATTATATGGAACCTGGTGATGACTTGAGAAAGATGTCTTTAGAAGAAAGTATGGAATCATGTGATAAACACGAGAAAGTTTGTAAGTATAGAACCAGGTGATAATTTAAGCTCTATAAAGATGGTAAATAAGAAGCTGGGAGTGCCACATCAAGAAAGTTAGTAAATATGGAACCCCCTCCCCCCCAAAAAAAAAATTATATAGGGCTTGGTAAGAAAGATTATAATAAGGAACCAGGTAGTGATTAAAGTTCAAGAAAATTTATAACTTTCGAAGCTTGAGTGGCCTAAAATCTAGATGGGATTGATATTGGACAGGTGTTTGGAGTGAGGGGGGGAGGTTGGCAAGACTGTAGCCCTCCTGACAGATTTACCCCCGTGTGTTTTCTTGTGTTATTTTCCGGGTGTGGGTTTCCTTCTGCCTGCCAGCCCCCTCTCCATCATTAGTAGGGGTTGTGGGCTTGGTAGACTCCCTTACACACACACACACACACACACACACACACACACACACACACACACACCGACTTTGGCACATTGATATTCTCTTGTATGTTAGGTGTGTGCAAGGAGACATCTCTCTTTAATTCTGATTATGGTACATTAGTGATCACCCATGTTATTTATGCTAGCTGTACAGTCTGTTTCATCATCATCATTATTATTTTTTTTTTTATCATGACCTCTTTGCTTGTCTAGGGATGAGTTCAAGTGGGGTTCAGAAAACAAGGAATACAAAAGCACGAAGGCGGGAGAACTTTCGTCACGATGCCAAGTGACGTGGACCAGACGCTCCTTCATTTGCTATTCAACCCCGCGGAATCCTGGCTCCCTCTCGTAGGCCTAACCATCCGTGCATTTTTTTTTTTTTTTCATTATTTTCTTCTGCGCGCTTCAAATTATGTCAGTTTGTCGGCTGTCAAGCTTAAACAAAGGGAGGTGGATGTTACACCCTAGTCATATGCTCCTCCGTACATTATCTGGCCAGCCACCTCGATCCCCTATCTGTTTCCTTGCCTCATCAGCGTCCATACCCCTATTCATCCACTTTCTTGGATTACCATGCCTCCTCTTACCTTAAAACCCACTCACATAGCCTATATCCTCTCCACTACCGTATATCGTAGAATTCCATTGCCTCCTCATGACCATACCAGCCACAGTAAGCACACTGTTGTTGATATGGTTACCAGAAAGCGTAGAAAAACTGTATCGTGGATTACAGGTAACATTAGACATTTTACTGTGTGCAGTTGACAAAAGATATCACTACATCGAGTGAGTGTGGTGGTGATCGTGGTGGCATTAGTGGTGGGGGTTGTGTTGATGGTGGAAGTGATGAGGCAGGCAGTGCTGGTACTGAGGTGATAATAGTGGTGGTGGTGGCGTTTCAGTGGTGGTGGTTGTGGTTGTGATTGTGATGGTGGTTCGTGGGTAGTGATAGTGGTTGTGGTGGTGTGGTGGTATTAGTGGTGCTGGGTTGGTAATCGTTGTGGTGGTAGTGGTAATGGTGAGGTGGTTGTAGTGGTGATAGATTGTGGTTGTGGTTTCCGGTTAGTTATGGTGGTTGTGGTGGTGGGGTGGTAGTTGTAGTTGTAGTGGTGGGGTGGTAGTAGTAGTGGTGGGGTGGTAATCGATTTGGTAGTAGTGATGATGAGTGGAAATCGTAGCGATGGAGAGGTCCCTGAGTACAACCGCAAGGCCAGACGTACGAGGGAAGTCCCACCATGCTCCAACACCCAACCCCACCAGCCATCCCACGCCCGGCACAACTCTAGCATTGCATCCCAGCTGTATAACGTCAGGCGATGTTGGTCGACTGAAGCTGAATCGTAGAAGCCTGAGAGTGTTAACAGTGTCCCTGTTAACCCCCACATGATTAAGACAACTCTCGTATTCTGTTCAAGCTACTGCCAGACGATTTTATTAAGCTGAGAGTAAATATATAAGCCTGAGAATATAATGTCTTCCACTTCCAGACGATTTTGTTCGGCTGAGTGAATATAGAATGAGACTTACGGCAGTAGCTTTGCAGATTTCGTAACTCTTCTTCACCAGCGGTTTATTCTGCAGATCACACCTTCATAGCCACTTTTATGTCACTGGTGGAATGTATGTTGATGATGAAACAATATATAAATAGCGTGCAAGAGGATGCTGAGTTGCAATAAGGATGCAATAAGGATAATAAATCGGTAAGAGAATGGAGTTAGGAAGTCCACAATACGACTAATACTGACCTTTAACCTATTCACACTGAGCACATCATATTTCAGTTAATTCTTGCCTACAGCAGACGATTTCATTCAGTTCAGGATATTTTTTTCTTGCTCAGTAAAATATCTTGCCTTTTTCTGGTCCTCGGCCTTGTTAACCTCTTCACAACGAGGATGCTGTGTTTATTCTTAGTGTTTTAAGACGAATTTATAAAGTTCAGTAGAGATTTTTTCGTGAATGAGCTATTACGTTAATCCATGATGATGATGATGGTGGTGGTGGCTGTGGTGGTGATGATGATGATGATGATGATGATGATGATGATGATGATTATGTTGGAGGGCTTAAATTAGTCTTCGTTGAACGTACTGTTATTGATACAAGAGAATGCACCACAAAAAACACGTCATCGTACTGAAATAGGAGGTAGGAAGAAGTGCTACGAAGTTGCAAAAGAGAAACGTAAATGTGCAGAATAAATCGCAAAGGAGGAAGTGCTACGAAATTGCAAGAGCGACGTTTAATGCGACCTTCAATCCGATCCTTGCTATACTTGATTTTTTTTTTTTTTCAATCCGATCATGTATTTATCTGTTATTTTTTATTTTGTTGCCTCCAGACATTTTACTTATTTTAAGGGGAAGCTTAGAATTAAAGGAGGATTATTATACCCTTTACTGGAGGCCCTTAAGTGTGATAAAATGGTTTGTAGTGGGAAAAATAGGTAGATATTTGAAAGGGGACTACTGCACTTAGGAGGAGAAGGACAAGGAGGACGAGTCTACTGAAGAGGAGGAGGAGAACAAGGGCATGGAGAACGAGGAGGAGGAGGAGGAGGAGGGTTCGTAGGCATTAAGTAGATAAATCCAGTAAATAAATATGTATAAGGTAACGTCCTTGACTCCCTGTCGTAATGGAATTTCTGAGGGTAAATTTATATACTTACGAAGATGATGTATTAATTTCCAGGTATCTTTTCTGTAAGGTATATTGGAGAGAGAGAGAGAGAGAGCTGTTATCGAAAGACCAAACCAAAGGAGAGAATAATTGAGAGAGAGAGAGAGAGAGAGAGAGAGAGGCGGGGTTAACGACCAGGCGTGTTTAGGTGAGGTTATCGTCACTCTGGCAGCTCCGCGGTGATTCAGCTGGTCAATCTTGTGACCTTGACGGGTTCTGCCCCCCCCCCCTTCTCATGTATATAATTTTTTTTTTTTTCTAGTGGCTTGATTTCTCTCTCTCTCTCTCTCTCTCTCTCTCTCTCTCTCTCTCTCTCTCTCTCTCTGATCCTTCCCAATCTCCCTCACTCTCTCCCCCCTCCCCTTCCCCCCACTGCACCGGTTCACCTTGTTGCTTTCCCTCCCCCTCTCCTATCTCCCTCACCTCCATCCCCATACCTCCTCCCCACCCCCGTTCTTCCCCTAACCTACTCTCTCTATCTCTCTCTCTCTCTCTCTCTCTCTCTCTCTCTCTCTCTCTCTCTCTCTCTCTCTCTCTCTCTCTCTCTCACACACACACACACACACACACACACACACACACACACACGAGGATGTAGAAGTCACATTAGCCAGCCTTAAGATTCAACCACCCTAATCTATACAATATTTAATCTTTCCAGACAGAGAATGCCCTCGATCTTATAACACTTTTTTTGCCCTAAGTTGACCTAGCATTGCCTTCTTTCCATTTAGAGTGTTAAGCTGTGACGATGAACACCAGAATATGATGCTAGTCACGAAGAAGCGCTGTGGAAATGATGTAGAGCCGTAACTTTGTCTTATCCTGCCACTGAACTCTGTGAAATACGCTGCAAAATACGAAAATCAGGGTCAAGGGAAAAGGGGTGTAATTTTGTTGTTTCTTCCTTCAGACGATTTGTTTTCCCACTAAGGAAGGCCTCTCGTATTGAAGGGGTTAATTGAATGTTGCGCCTTATTCTTACCGTTCGAGAAATCTCCCATAGCGTACATAAAACCGTCTGTAGTTTGGCGATAGTAGTAACAGTAGCAGTAGTAGTAGTAGTAGTTTTTGTTGGTAGTTGTAGTAGTAGTGGAAGTAGTAGTAGTTGTAGTGTGGTCAGTATTTCAAACACTTTTTTTTTTTTTTTTTTTTTTTTTTTACTCTCGAACCACAGTTCTCAAAATATTTTCAAAGTACCCATTGCTCTTTCTTCTTTTCCTCCTCCTTTTCAACTTTATTCAGATCTCGAAAAATATTTGTTGATTACTACCACAATATCTCAATATGTTACCTCTTTGTTTCATGTTTTTTTTATTCCTGTGTCGTACCACAAATGTCAAAATAATGCCAAAAACATTTCCTGGTCTTTCATCTCTTTTCCTTTCCAATTTCATTCAGATCTCGAAGTGGAATTGTCAAGATATTGCCAAAAACTTTCCCTCCTCCTCCTCCTCCTCCCCTCCTCCTCCTCCTCCTCCTCCTCCTCCTCCTTTTTTCCATTTTTATGCTACCCTCGAAACTGACCAAGAATTTGAAAAACAACTTTGCGAAACAATTTGAAAACTCATAACCTGTTCCCCTCCCCCTCCCTCTGAATTTCGCTCGACCGGTGTGAGTTTTTTTTTTTTTCTGGATTTGCAGTTGTGTGAGGGAGTTTGAATGCGTTTTATATTACTGTGTATTTCGCGAGGGTTGAAGTTTGAGTGGGGGTCGAAGGGAGGGTTTGAGGTAGGGGAGAGGTGTAGTGGTGATGATGATGATGATGATGATGATGATGAGGAGGAGGAGGAGGAGGAGGGGTGTGTAGAGAAGTGGAAAAGATGGTGGTGATGATGAGTTGGGGAGGTTGGAAGGAGAGAGGGAAGGGGTGAGGAATAGGGAAGGCGAGAAATTGATGATGATGATGAAGAAGAAGAAAAAGACGAATCCACACATGCTGATTAAGGAAGTAGAAATTAAGAGTTGCAAGTATGAACGATGGTGAATGGTGATATTTGATGCAGTTCTGAAGAGTTTTGTGTTTTACTGTTGGTGTTGTAACAAGAATAAAACAGTACTCGTTATTACTTGTGGTGGCATCAGAATGAAATTCATCATCATCATCATCACCACCATCTCTTCGCATTCTTCCTATCTTCATCACCATCATCGCCACCATGCTATCTGTGAAGTCAGGCGTGCGTCGACCTTAGACCTTTTCCTCCCATTATGCTAAGTTACTCTCCATTGAGTTACGTTCCTCATATCAGTATCATTGACCTAATATTTACATCTCCCCATCTCGAATG
Organism: Coenobita brevimanus; assembly: GCF_032717465.1. NCBI lineage: Eukaryota > Metazoa > Arthropoda > Malacostraca > Decapoda > Coenobitidae > Coenobita > Coenobita brevimanus. Next base: position 5,507,018 of record NC_137021.1, read on the forward strand.
ATGATGATGATGATGATGATGATGATAAGGGACTGATAGAAAGCGTGGTGTTGATGATATTGATGACTGGGAGAAACTGACGAGCTTTAACTGTGTCTGATGATGATGATGATGATGATTACATTTACTTCTGTCTTTCCTGTTTCTCATACCATAGCAGTTTCTTCATTCGCTTTTATTTCCTCGTAATCATGTTTATCTTTTTATATTTCACCATTGTGTTTAATATTATAATTTTGATCAGTTTAAAATGATTTGATTATACATATATTCGGTTTTCTTTTGCTGTTCTTTCCTCCTCACATCTTTCAATATGTTTCTTAGATTCTCTCTCTCTCTCTCTCTCTCTCTCTCTCTCTCTCTCTCTCTCTCTCTCTCTCTCTCATATGTATATTACTATTACAAAGACAAAACGAAGTGTAAGAGAGAGAGAGAGAGAGAGAGAGAGAGAGAGAATCAGTTCTTACAAACTCACATTCCTACTGGTTTACACAGCCATTCACAGGCACCCATGCAACACACACACACACACACACACACACACACACACACACACACACACTGATTCACGTACAGGCGCACACTCACGTAGGCACACAAAAACCCACTCATACATAAGAGCTAATTATAAACATTCATCCATGCATACGTGCATTCACACACATACACATGAACACGGATAACTGTTTCCACTCCTGCATCCATACAGACGCACACACCAAGAGCACACATACATACTTACATACATAAATACATACTTACATACACACGGAACAGATACACTGATACACACGAATACATTTTGATTAATCCAGCTGGACAGATACGATGTATGTATACTTTCCAGATACATACATACATTCAGTCTTTCATGGATGCATACATAAAATGCGTACATGAATACATACTGTTCATACCTATACTGTAATAGCATTCGTGCATACATAAACACACACATGATTACATACATTAGGTGCATACCGCCTAAAGTTATGCATAATGAAAATACGTACATACATACATACACATAAACATATAGTAATTCATATACAAACGTACACATACACAAATATCCCTGGCAGTACACACAAGCAAAGCGCACACATGAACGCACGCAAAGACACACACACACACACACACACACTAGTATGCACGAGAATTGCGCAGTTGTGGTGGGGAGAGAGAGATGGAGGGGAAGAGTGAATGAGGGAGGAAAGAAAAATGAAAGAGAGGATGAGGGAACAAGAATGGAGTAGAGGGAAGGAAAGCAAGGAAATGTGTGTGTGTGTGTGTGTGTGTGTGTGTGTGTGTGTGAGAGAGAGAGAGAGAGAGAGAGAGAGAGAGGAAGGGAGGGAGGGAGGGAGGGAGGAAGGGAGGGGAAGAAAAAAAAAGGAATGGTGACTGAATTATTGAAAGACAAGAAAGCAGACATTGTTACATGGAGGAAAACTGAGAAAAAATTACTGTATCAGATAAAGACGAGAGAGAGAGAGAGAGAGAGAGAGAGAGAGAGAGGGGGGGGGAAGAAGGTAGAAAACTGGAAAAGAAGATTTATGTGAGCGTACAAAAACTGATAGAGAGAGAGAGAGAGAGAGAGAGAGAGAACTAGCTTCCTGAGACTCTACTACGCATTCGCACTTTTTCCTTGATAATCTTCATTGTTAATTAACGAGGCTGATAAACCATGAAGGCAAATTAGAAAGAGAGAGAGACACACACAGACAGACAGACAGACAGACAGAATGCATGTTGGTATTTGTGCTTATCTGTGTGTGTGTGTGTGTGTGTGTGTGTGTGTGTGTGTGTGTGTGTGTGTGTGTGTTCGCTTCAGAATGTTGGGGAAGGATAGCGCATAAATCTACGGGGTTGCGACGATTGTTTTGAAGGTGTCACTTGGATTTCTTTTTGTAAACTCTTTAATTGTGCGAATTTTGAACACCTGAAAAAAGTCGTCAGGTGTAGCGCGAGTATTATTCCCAAGAGCGTTTATGGCGGGGTGAGAAAATAGCAAGTTATGTTTCACTGAATTTTAATCGGTTGTGTTAATTCAGAATGTATTTCCTAAGTGTTTTAGCAGAGACTGAAAGCATTAAGAGAATTTTAATCCCTCCCCCCCCAAAAAAAAAAGGATTTAAATAAGTATATAATAGATAAATAAATAAAAATAAGACTAGGATAGTGCCTACTCATTACACTAGAGTTCTTAAGCCAGGCAGTCCATTTTTGCCAAGACTGCTTTGTAATCACGTAATTTTCATAATACTTTATATTTTTATTAATACGAATTTCACATTCTGTGGAGTTCATATGGATAGCGTAGATATTTTTATTTTCTGGTAAAGATCTACAATGCTGGCATTCCAAGACCGTTCAAGATGGAGACTTGAAATTTTCAGGAGTGGTGTAGCCTGTCTTGGTTGCAGGCTTCTTTTGGTACAAAAATATTTTTCCTAGCACTAGCGCCACACTAGCGCCCTCTGCTATCTTTTCGATTTTTGCTTCTTTGCAGCAAAAACTACTAGTGTAAATCGATTGCTTTGCAAATATTCCAGTGTGTTGACGTCAGCATATACTAGTGCATCTAGTCTTGTTATTGATAGCCAACTGATACATTTTGAGAGACTGAGGATAATCAAAATTGCCGCCTCGTGCCTGAAGGTTCTAAATCGGAAAGTTTTGACCTATTTTGACCAAACTCGTTGGAAATGTAGTGGGTCATGAATTAGCATGATATGCATGGTTTGAATGACCTTGACCTTGATCTCAAGGTCACAAGTCAAAAATCCGTAAAAAAATTTTGAGTCATATCCGAAGTCCCTTAATATTAGGTCTGCAATGATAACAAAAGCATTTTGATCTGGAATGTGGAGTTCTGAGAATATTGCTCCAGCAATTTCAGAATTCTAGCTATTATTATTATTATTATTATTATTATTATTATTATTGTTGTTGTTGTTGTTGTTTTGGCTAACTGGAATTTTAATCAGTGTAAGGACCTCTATGAAGAAATGACTTTTAAAAATAATACCGTACCTCCCCCGCTTGAAAGGGCTGATTATTAATGTTTATTTATTTATGTATGTGTGTTTAGTGTATTTAATTACATCACGATCGATGGTGAGATAGCGAGCTGCACCAAAACTGATAAGAGTAGGAAATGATTAAATGGAGATTATTAAGAGCTGCAAGTATTCATGATGATGATAATGATGATGATGATGATGATGATGATGGCTACACCCGGAAGTGATATTTTGAGTAAGAAATAGTCGAGTGTAGTTCTTGAAAATGCTTGTGTAATAGCAGTCTTAGTCTCTCTCTCTCTCTCTCTCTCTCTCTCTCTCTCTCTCTCTCTCTCTCTCTCTCTCTCTCTCTCTCTCTCTCTCAGATCCCTGGCTAGTGCAACTGTTACTTGTTTTTATCGCTTCGGAGATGTGTGTGTGTGTGTGTGTGTGTGTGTGTGTGTGTGTGTGTGTGTGTGTGTGAATTATAATAATTTTATGAGTATGTGCGTATTGGTGATGTATATGTATGTGCGTAAAGGCCGTATACTTGTGGGCGTGTGCGTGCTTGGATGTTGTGCGTGCGTGAATTATGTATACTTGTGTGTGTGTGTGTGTGTGTGTGTGTGTGTGTGTGTGTGTGTGTGTGTGTGTGTACTGTATATAATAGTTCTTTTGCGTATCCCTTGTATTTGTGTGTGTGTGTGTGTGTGTGTGTGTATGTATGTATGTGTGTATGCTGTACACGGTATTGCGTGTGTATATTTCTTTTATTTATGTACGTTGTGTGTGTGTGTGTGTGTGTGTGTGTGTGTGTGTGTGTGTGTGTGTGTGTGTGTATGCTCCGTGTAATTGCGAGTGTTTTTATGACCGTTTTAATGTCGCGGGGATTTTGCTGACACGACTCTTATTTATTCCCTCAGTTGGTGTGTGTTTACCTGTTTGTTTACCTGTTTGTTTACCTGTTTGTTTACTTGTTTATGTACCTATTTACTGTTATTTACGTCATTGTTTATTGTTGGATAATTCATCCTTTCAGTACGACGTCCATAAATTCTGTCTTTCTGCGTCTGCTATTTCTGTTTACTGTTGTGTGATGACGTGATTTATTTATTTTTCTTGTTTATCTTTGGATCTCTGTTTACTGTTGTTAATTAACCCGTTCCCTAGATTATATATATTTTTTGTTTACATGAATTATTTCCGTTTGTTTATATTGTCTTTAGATGCTTAACCCTTTCCGTACGATGAAGTGTTTGTTTGTGTGTTTACGGTTATTTTCTGTAGTGTTTGTTTTGGTTTATTCGTTATTTGCTTTTGTGTGTTTACTGTTGCTTAGTTATTTCTGGGTGAGGAATGAGGTCTGGATGATGGTGGTGGTGGTGGTGGTGCTATGAATGATGATGATGATGATGATGGTGGTGGTTGTGCTGTGAATGATGGTGATGATAATAGTGGTGCTGTGAATGATGATAATGATGATGATGGTAATAGTAATGACGATGATCGAATAATGATGATGATAGCGGTGGTGGTGATGGTGGTGTTGATGCTGTGAATACTAATGATGATGAGAGTGATGATGATGATGATGTGGCAGTTGTTGTAGCAAGTAAATAAATAAATGTTTTCTGTGTCCTAATGTGGTGAGTCAGCTGGCGTGGGTGACATATATAATAGGTTGACGGTTCGGTAAGTGCCTGTCAGGTAATATTAGATCATTATACATACTTTTGGCCGTAGCACATTTTCCTTAGCGAATTATTGTGTCATACTTTTTTCATACTTATTTTTCATTATTATTTTTCATATTCATTCACACCTATTTTTCATACTTATTCATGCTTATTTTTTCATACTTTTGGTCATAGCACATTTTCCTTAGCGACTTGTTTTTTCATACTTTTATCATACTTATTTTTTATATTTATTTATGCATACTTTTTCATACTTATTTTTCATACCTTTTTTTCATACATTTTTTCATACTTTTAGTCATAGTACATTTTCCTTTGTGACTCATTTTTTCATAATGCTCCTTAACATTTTCCTGTATGCAGTTTACTCCGTTTTGATATTGACATAGCACCAATAACGTACAAGAGCACAAGAGCATAATGAGGTGTTATATGCGAAATAAATCGCTAAGGAAGAAGTGTTACGAAGCCTGAGTTCTTGCCTGTTAAGAAAGCTCCCAAACACCTTTTCCCAGGCGATTGATTTTGCGTATTACACCTCACTGTCCTAATGTTATATAAATCATTCAAACATTGCCATACTCTGCATAAATAACGTCCAAAAGGATATTAACCAGCCATGTCCAAAAATAATTCGCTAAGGAAGAGGTGCTAGGGAGACTCCTTGCCCACGAGAACACGGACACATAATACCAAAGTTCCTGGTATTTTCGCTGTGTACAGTAGATACAGCATTACGGTGTCACTTGAATACGGGCTGGTCCTCATATTGCACACCCCTTACCCCATTGCGTTATTATACAGTGTCATAAACTGGTGTTGGAAGTTAGTGGTATTCTGTGGTATAGAGGTGGTATTAAGATAGTCTAGTAATGTGGAGCTATACAGTTTGTGGATTACTTATATGGGAAAAAGTAACGGGTATTATATGGGTTACTGTTATCTGAAACTAACGGGTCGTATGTGGGTTACTTTTAGGGGGAAAGTAACTGGTAATGGGTTACTTCTGTGGGGAAAAGTAACGGGTATTATATGGGTTGCTGTAGGGAGAACGTAACTGATAATGTATGGGTTACTTTTATGGGGGAAAGTAATGGCTTTATTCCATGGGTATTTTTGAAGTGTCCTTAAGCTGAAAGAAGTTAAATCCCTTCAGTGCGATGACGCGTTTTTTTCTGTTTCCCCTGTTCTCCCCTTCCTCTCTCCCCGTCTACCTACCTTCCCCACTTAATCATCCCTTCCACCTATCCGCCTCACCCTCCCCCCCTTTACCGCCTTCTCATCTCTTCCCCTCCCCTCCCGTTCCCCTCCCCATTGTCTCATCACTTCCCCTCCACTTTCCCTCTCCTCTCCACCTCCTCATCCATTCCCCTCCACTTCCCCCCCGCTTCTCATTTCCCATTCCTACCCCCTCCAAATCTTCCTTCCACCTCTCCCCCTTTCCTCCACTTTCCCTTCCCCCCCCTTTTTTTCCCTCCTCTCTCCCTCCCCCTGATCTCTCCTCCTTCTCTCTCCCCCGGTTCTTTCCTACTACTCTCCCCCTTCCTCTTCCCTCTCTTCTCTCCTTCTCCTCCCATCTTCCTCCTTCTCCTCCCCCACTCCTCCCCTCCTCCCCCTTCCCCACTCCTCCCCTCCTCCCCCTCGCCCACTCCTCCCCCTCCCGCTGCCCTGTGGTCAGTCACCCTGCCACTCCTCTCCCTGGCCAGATTTGGGAGTAATTCCATGGCGAGCAAGGATTACACACACACACACACACACACACACACACACACACACACACACACACACACACACACACACACACACACACACACACACACACACACACACACACACACACACACACACACACACACACACACACACACACACACACACACACACACACACACACACACCTGCATTCCACGATTCCCCCATCCCCCATTTTTACCTCATCCAGCCCCCCATAAATCTTACCTGGGATATTTATAGTGCCCCTCCGCCTCCTCCTTGACACACACACATGACTTGCTTGACACCCACACCTGACTCACACACCTGACTTTTCACACCCGCACCTTACTCTTGACACCCGACCTACTTATAATATTTGCCTCTACATGCATACTAGACGTCCACACCTGAATCACATAGACCACCTTATCTGACTTTTGATCCACTTGACATTTATACTTGACACCTACACACCCCTGCCTTGCCTGACACCTTCACCCCCTGCTTCACCTGACACCTTCACCCCCTGCCCCCTGACACCTTCATCCCCTGCTTCACCTGACACCTTCATCCCCTTCCTCACCTGACACCTTCATCCCCTGCCTGTCTAACCCCTATCCCTACCTGACACGTTCACCCACTCCTGACACGTTCATCCACTCCCGACACGTTCATCCACTCCTGACACATTCGCCCCCTCCTGACACATTCGCCCCCTCCTGAAACGTTATTCCCCTCCTGAAACGTTCGTCCCCTCCTGACACGTTCACCCCCTCCTGACACGTCCACCCCCTCCTGACACGTCCACCCCCTCCTGACACGTCCACCCCCTCCTGACACGTCCACCCCCTCCTGACACGTCCACCCCCTCCTGACACGTCCACCCCCTCCTGACACGTCCACCCCCTCCACACACTTTCACTCCCTCCTGACAAGCTTACCCCCTGCCTCTCTCACCTGTGCCATCCCTTCACCTGTCACTCCCTCACCTGCATTCCTCCTGTATCTTGGCCAAGGTCGCTGCTCAGGCTTGATTTTTATTTTTACTTTTTTTTTTTTTTTGATAGTTTAATCTCGGTGCTTCCACATGATTTTAATGAGGGGGAGATCTTTCGTGGTGAAACGGGTAATGAAGGACGTATCTTTTCCTGGTCTGGTCATAGTCACCACCACCACCACTTCATTCCTGCTTTTACAAAGGGTGTCTCTGGAAAATTGAGCCAAAGTCCATTTTTTTAGTTTTATTAATGTGGGTCCAAGTTGGAACTATTGCGGAGGTACAGTTGCTGATGAAGTTATGGGTAACAGTTGTTTCCCTTGCAGTTACAATCACCATTACTTACACCAACACTTAGTCACCAGAACAAACAGCACAACGACTTACAAGTAACACAGCATACATCACCTTGTTTTGCAGCCACAACTTCTTACAACGACCACTACATACAACCACTACATCATACAACCACAGCTCACAACCATCACGTCTCACAGCCACTGCATCTTAGAACCACAACTTCTTACAACCACCACTACATACAACCACAGAGTCTTACAACCACCACATTTAACAACCACAGATTCTTACAACCACTAATTCATACAACCGCGAATTAAGACCACCATCAGCAGTACAAACGACTTCCACCACCCAGCCAACCAGATGCTGTTTTTTAGATAAATAAGCAGCTATTATTTATGTACTTATTGTTTATTTTTTATTAATAAGTGCCGGGGAGGGCTCTGTTCTACTTCTTTAACCCGGGGATATATTTATTTTTGGCGCATAAACATTGGCTTTCAGTTTAAGGGAGACACTTGTTAGTGAAAGGGTTTACAAAGACTGGAGAGAGAGAGAGAGAGAGAGAGAGAGAGAGAGAGAGAGAGAGAGAGAGAGAGAGAGAAATTTCTGGTGTTTAAATTTAGGGAATAAAGAAAAATATATCCCCAGAGCTGAATGAAATCGTCTGTAGCCACCAAGAATTGAAAAGCTTAACACGGGAGGGGGGGAGAGAGGAAGAAAGGAGGGGGGTTCCTGAGATTTATGGTAAAGTTACTTATTGGCAGTGGTGGTCCCAGCGCAGCATCCTGGATATCCATCTCCATTGATCATCTCTCTACCTCACCACCCACACTTTTTTCGTGGTTTTCTGCTTGGTTATCGTTTGGTTTTCTTTTTCGTGTTTTTTTTCTTGGTTTTCGTCTTTGTTATCGTTTTGTTTTTATTTTCTTGGTTTTCTTGGTTTATCATTTGTTTTCTTTATCATTTCCGTTTTTCTTTATTTTCTTCATGTTGATCATTTCCATTTTTCTCCTTTCTTGATTTTCTTGTGGTTTTTCATTTGCTTTTCTTTATTTTCTTTTTTTATGGTAATACTTCTCCCCTGATCATCTGTCTACCTCACCACCCTCACTTTTTTCTTCTTGCTCGTCTCATTTATATATCATTTATTTTCTTTTTCTTTTTCTTTTTTATGGTAAGACATCTCCACAGGTCATCTCTCAGCTTCACCACCCTCACTTATTTCACAGTTTTCTTCTTGTGTATTTCTTACCTTTAAGTTTTCTTCTTTGTCATCTTCTCTGATCTCCCAGCCCATTTTCTTGTCTTTTATCTTCTACTTTTCACAATTTCATCGTCCTTATTCATCTGTCTGCCTCTTCGCCCCTTAATTTCCTTTCCCATCTTCCTCTATATATTTTACTTTTCCTCTCATTCCTTTACCTTCATTTTTATTTATCTCGTAGTTCTCCTGCTGTTTTTAATCAATTCATTTTCATTATTCTTCCTCATTGACTCTTGTTTTTGTCCCCTTTGTTTTTCCTCTTCTTTTCGTTTTTATTCTACATTTTTTTTCGTTTTGTGCTTCTCTGATTTCCTTTTCCATCTTCCTCTCTACATTTTACATTTCCTTTCATTCTCTTTCCTTCATTTTTATTTATCTCCTTACTTAGTTCTCCCTGCTGTTTTTAATCAGTTCTTTTTTTCATTTTTCTTCCTCATATTTTACTTCTGTTTTTTGTCCCTTCTATTTTTCCTTTTCCCTTCGTTTTTATTCTATATGTTTTTCCGTTTTCTGCTTCTCTCTTCTTTGCAGTGGCCTTTTACCTTCTTCTGTTACTGTATCGACTGTTTGTGGATTATCTTAACCCTGGTCTGTTTATTATTATTATTACTATTATTAGTATTAGTATTACTGCTACTACTAATGGTACTGTTATTGCTACTACTACTACTACTACTACTACTACTACTACTACTACTACTACTACTATTACTACTACTACTACTAATAATAATAATAATAATACGACTACTACTACTACTATTTTTATTATTATTATTATTATTATTATTATTATTATTATATTCCAGGTATTGCATCCGTGTTGTTCGTTTACCTGCCTGCCACCTTTTTTTTTTTCTTTTTCCGTTTCGCATTGTGCTTCTCCGTATCCATATCCTCTCTCTCTCTCTCTCTCTCTCTCTCTCTCTCTCTCTCTCTCTCTCTCTCTCTCTCTCTCTCTCTCACACACACACACACACACACACACACACACACAGATCGCCCTTACTGACAGCTTACCAGACACGCGGACATGCAAGACCCAAACAACCCCTCAAAAAAAAATAATAAAACAAAAAAAATAAGAAAAACATAAGAAAGCATAAAAAACGGGATGCACGCGGACTGGAGGTGTGGCTACTGCAAAGGGGCGGGGCTTGGAGAGGTCGAGTAGCCAATCAGAGAGCTGTAATTTTAGGGTGTGTTCTGTGTATGTATGTATGTATGTGTGTGTGTGTGTGTGTGTGTGTGTGTGTGTGTGTGTGTGTGTTTATCAGTTATTTTTCATGATATTGAATTTTTATACCTATTTATTTACATTAATTCCCCATTATATATTATCATCAATTTCTTTTTATATTCTCGTACTATATATTCTCATTTTTATAACCAGTCTTGTAATAGCCAGCCTCATAAAAAAAAAAAAAATGGTTATATTTTATTGCTGTTTATGCTGCCTCGTTCTCTCCTATGCCCTGCCCCCCACCATTGCCCCAACTACCACTACCATCATCACCACTACATTCACAACCGCAGCTACCCTCCACACCACCACTACCCCTCCCACCACCATCACAACTACCACTACTACTACTACTATACTGCCACTACTACTACTAATACTATTTCTGTTTCACCACACCACCATCACTGCTTCCACCACCACCACCATTACCAGTACCCCCATCCCTCGCTACCTTTCCACCACTATCCCCACGATCACCACTACTACCCCGGCCCCCACAACACCGCCACTACCCCCGCCATTACCACAACTCCCACAGCCACCCCTACCACCACTACCACAACTCCCACAGCCACCCCTACCACCACTACCCCCACCATCACCACTACCCCCACCATCACCACTACCCCAGCCCCCACCCCCCACCCCGTTACCCTCACAGCGTCAGTGGGTTCAGACAGATTAAGGTCATGACGTTTCCCCTTGAATGACAGAACCCCGTCACGTATTCCCCTCCCTCTCCCCTTCCCTCTCCTCTCCTCCCCGTTTCCTCTCCCCTCCCTCTCCCCGTCCTTCCTCTCCCCTCCTCTTTCCCTTCAGTTTCCCCTTCTTCCACCCTTTCCTCCGTTTTCTGTTTTACTCTTCCTTTGCTTCTTCCCATTTTCTCTTCGTTTTTATTCCCCTTTTTTCTTATTCTTTCTGTTTCTGGTTATTGGATGTTCTTTTGTGTGATTCTCTCTCTCTCTCTCTCTCTCTCTCTCTCTCTCTCTCTCTCTCTCTCTCTCTCTCTCATATGTATCCCTTTCTCCCCTCTTCTGCCCCTTATTTTATCTCTCCCCCTTTCCCTCTGTTCTCCCCCCCTCCCTCTGTTCTCCCCCTCCATCTATTCTCCCCCTCTCCTCTCCCTCCCCTTCCCCTCCCCTCTCTCTCTCCCCTTCCCCTCCCTTTTGCTAAATGTCACGGATTCCTCTGTCCCCTCCCCTCCCTCCTCCCTTGCCTCCCCACACCCTCACTCCTTCCATGTGACGTCAGAGCACCAGCTGAGTTAGTTTGCTCCTGTATTTGTTTGAGGTTCGTATATTTGCAGATTGGTAGAACAAACACACATGGGATGGCACCTTAGTGATTGGAAAGACACACACACACACACACACACACATATATATATATATATATATATATATATATATATATATAATCTTTGTGTATATGAGAAACACACATTACAGGTGCTTACGTATTTGGAAAGTTTTTAACGCTTTAGGCGGGAACCGAACCTGGGACTCCTTGATAGGAACCAGGTACTGTTACTACTCCATGGCGTGATAAAAGCTGTCACCCGAATTCTATGAAGAACCAGTTAAATCTATTATGAGAGAATATTACACACACACACACACACACACACACACACACACACACACACACACACATATATATATATATATATATATATATTGTATACACAACTTATATACCGTATATATAGATAGATAGATAGACACACACACACACACACACACACACACACACACATGTGCATATGCGTGGCTCATTAGGCTTTAGGGGTCACGTTGTGTCTTGGGATATGCCTGTGTGTGTGTGATCTGAGTCACGTACTGTACACGCCTTAACCCCATTACCCAGACGACTTTAGTATTATAGTTTTGCCGTTGTTTATTCTGTTTAGGAGAGTCGCCAGTACGGCAGGGAGTAGTGGAAGCTGTATCTAACCCCACTGAGTCAGTGTTTGTCTAACCCTTCATAGATAGGTAAAGGTATGTAGGTATGGATAGATAGATGTAGATAGATAGATAAAAAGAGCAAGAGCATTGAAAGCTGTATCTAACCTCCCCATTTCGAAAAGTTTTTCGTATAAGCTTCATGTGATGACTATAAGAACAGGATCAGTGAAGGTTGTATCTGACCCCTCCAGGTCGAAGCGTTTTTCTTAACCTTCACAAAATAGGGACATAAGAACATTTGAAAAGAAGATAACTGCAGTAGCCGGTTGAACTGTTGGCAAAGAATGTGACTGGATAACAAGATGAGAATATAAAGGCACACCCAAGCGATTATATTCAGTTAGGGAGTGACCTCGTCGTGTGGGAATTAAAATCGGTTCCAGTTTCCCAAGACAACAGAGATCTAAGACATTTTATTCTTGCTACGACCATGGTGATGGCGACCATCATCCACTCACCTGATGTAGTGCTGTCCGCTTCTTCATCTTTATCATTCTTTTTCTGTGTCAGCCCTTCTCCCCTCCTATTTCTCCCAGCTCTCCTGTCACTTTACATTAATGACATTAGTGGCTTTACATTTGTGACAAGCCTAATGGTTTCCTGTAAGCCAGAAAACATTTAAATTGCAGAGTGGTATCCATATAATCGAGCCATACGTGTTCCCTGAGTGTCAACAATTGGGTTGGCGAAGAGTTAGTGCCCCTCCCCGTAAAACAACTTCATCAGCTCTAAGACGTTTAGGCAACCCCTTACGGGATTGTGGCGTCTGGCTATAGGCTAGATAGATAGACAGACGACCATACGATCAAGTTTACAATTATTACATGAAAACAAAGATCCAAACTTGTCTTACCCTCGCTGCCACCATGTCATTACACGCAGCTACTGTAAATCCCTGTAAATCCCTTCACAACAGTTTTTTTTTTTTTTTTCTTACAGTGCGACCACCATGCGATTAAATTCACCTCTGTTCCGACAACAAAGGTCAAAGCCGTTTAATTCTCGCTACCCCAAGGCGATTGTATTCAGTTTAGATCTAGTTGATAGGTTAATGATGAGCTCACTTGGATGTGTTTACCCGTTAAGAGACAGGATTCCTGGCGCTTGAATGGTGAGTGAATGAGAGTGTGACACGTTTGATTAGGCAGATTTCTGGTTAGTTTTTCCTTGTCAGTGTTTTTCTTGCTCACTAGACCCTGCCTTAACCCATTCTTAGGCCGGAAAAGAGGTGTGGATAATGATGATGATGAAATAATATCAATATAAATATCAACAGTAATGATAATAATAATAATAATAATGTGCGTCCCGTCGAAGCATCACAGCCAAAAGCCTTCTCCAGTGCCCCAGAACAATTTCACTGTCTCTGCCCCCATGCAGTTATATTCGAGTTATTTGTGTCCTTTCCTCGTTTCAGTGTCAAAGAGCAAGTTTAGGGAATTCAGCTAAGATTTTGACGCAGGCTGTGTAAATGGGGGTGTAGGCGATTTTGTTCTCTTGAGTAAACCTCCTAAATCCAGCTATTTTCCTCCTACCTCAGTTAACTATCCATTCCTGGTGATAAGGTGACATTTTCCAGGTGTTTAGAGAGAGAGAGAGAGAGAGGTCCCAACTTTTTTCCACTAATGTCTTTTCTCTTCCTTCCCACAGGTGAGTACGAGACGACTAATTACAGATGTGGAGGTGGTGATGGGGAAGGTGAGTCAGGCCATTTTCAGGAGTACCCACTTTCACTTATACTCAACTATATCCACTGGTCTATGGATGGAGTGGAGTGGAGTGGAGACAGGTTAATACATTTTTAGTTATTTATGATTTTATATTGTTGTTGGGGAGGTTTGCGTGTGTGAAAGGGGGTGTGGGGTGGGGTGTGGGTTGGGTGGGGTATGAGTAAAGTGGAGTGGAACGGGGTGGTGCGGGATAGGGTGGGGTGGGGGTTGGAATACTGGTTTGCGTTTGCGTGAGACGGATGGATATTATGTCATGTCATGCAGCCGGAAGTGATATTGCAGGTCTCGCGTGTTCTCCTAGATAGATAAATAAATAGATATATGAAGATGGGTAGGTAGATAGATAGGTAAAGATAGGGAAAATAATCATTCTTTTTTTATGTCAATTAAAATACCTTAATCTGTCTGCATGACCGGCCTATCCCGACCGAAGTCGGGACGATACAGCCAATGTATCTCCATCAAGTGGCTTAGGCTGTCTAGTAGAGATTGTATGTAGGGTGAGATGTGTAAGTGTAATTGCAGTGTTGGAGTGGCTTTGGATGTGTGTGTAGTCTGTGAACCAAGTGTAATCGGCCCACGCAAGCCGACTGGGTGCAAGCATACTTTTCGGTAAGCGACACTGGTTCAACCACAGCACCCCTTGTGTCCGCCAATGCAGTACGTGGCCGGGTGAACACTCCGAAATTTTATTACCCTGGCGGGGCGCGAACCCTGGTCCACCCGTGTACGAAACGCACACTCTACCATTGTACCACGGAGGCTCCATATATATATATAATCTTATCGTTCTGTCCATCAGTCTTTATGAGTCACTCCATCTTTACGAGTATATTATTATCAAGTGCATCCATCCTTCCATCCACCCACCCATGCATCCATCCATCCATCCATCCATCCACCCACCCACCCACCCACCCACCCACCCACCCACCCACCCATCCACGGGTATGATTCAAGAGATCAAAATCAGGATGTTTTTTCTCTCATCTTACGTCGAATTCCGGTTTTTCCATGGCCACGGGGCTCACTTGTATCCCTGGCCAGAGAAAAAAAATATATATATTAGCCAGGCCTGTTATACCTTGGCAATATTTATGCCATTTTTCCTCCTTACTCTGGAAATCTTGGGGGTGATTGCGTATGTGTGGGCACGGGAGAGATGGCGTATGTGTGGGCACGGGAGAGATGGCGTATGTGTGGGCACGGGAGAGATGGCGTATGTGTGGGCATGGGAGAGATGGCGTATGTGTGGGCATGGGAGAGATGGCGTATGTGTGGGCACGGGAGAGATTGTTTATACGTGGGTTCGGGGGAGGTTGCGTATGTGTGGGCATGGGAGAGATTGCGTATATTTGGGCTTGGGAAAGGCAAGAATAGTACAAGATAGTTCATTAGGGAGAGAAAAAAGCCCGAGAATAGGCATAGTACAGGATAGTTTAATAGGGAGAAAATACAGTAAAGGCCGCGTACGAGTGGGTACCATTTAGAGCTATAACATCCTTTTAAGTGGTGAAGAGGCCCATAGGTTAGGCAGGATAGTACAGGATAGTGTAATACGGAGAATATTAAAGGGTGGATAATACCTAGAGCCATAGTACCCCCTGACGAGGTGCAGAGGCCAGGGCATAGGCTACAGTACAAAGAAATATTTTAAGGAATATTTCTGTCGTAAGAATGAATAGGTAGTGTTTATGTGGGTAATACTTGATGCTATAATACCCCCTTGTGAAGTGTAGGGACCCTGGGATAGGCTACCTTAGTGCAAGGTAGTATGAGGGTAGGTGGATAGTCAACTTTGCGGGGAGTGACACTGGAGGGTGACCACAGAATGAAGATGTAATGACGATGATGATCAATATCATGATCATCATCATTATTATATTATTATTAGTATTACTGATAGTAGTAGTAGTAGTTTAGTCGATGGAAGTAAAAGGATAGGAATCAGAAAGGAGGAAGAGTGCTATGAATGAAAGTGAGGGACGGATGATGATGATGATGATAATAAGCAGGCAAACAGGCAAAGTAAAGGGAATGGAAGTAAAGGAGAGGGTAGGTGTAGGAAGGTGTGAGGGAGGAGGGAGGGGGGTTTGGAGTGGGGGAGAGAGAGGGGGGGGTTTGGAGTGGAAAGGAGGGAGGGAGGTTGGTTTGGAGTGTAAAGGAGGGAGGGAGGTTGTTTGGAGTGGGAGGAGAGGGGAGAGGGTGGTTTGGAGAGAAGGGGAAGGGAGGAAGGTTTAGAGTGGCAGTAAGGCCGCCTTCCGCCTCGACCTGTCGATACCACAGACCTGGATTTTGGCATGAGAGAGAGAGAGAGAGAGAGAGAGAGAGAGAGAGAGAGAGACCTCGTACTCGACACATAAATACAGGTAAAGTTGCTGTCCATCAAAAAAGTATTGCCACACCTAAAAAATAAAAAGATAAATAAAATAGACATAAATAAATACAGCAATCTCAGACCGTATTCTCATGGGCTTACGTGGCTCCCCAGCTCTTCTTCGTGACTATCTGCCTTCAACCCCGACATAATTGATGGATTTTTTCTTGCTGCCTCCAGACGATTTTATTCAGCTTTGAGGAGGCTTTTGATACTGAAGGGATTAGGGAAGGGAAATATGATGATTTCTTTTTTCTTTTTTTTTTTTTTACTGATTTAATCCTGATGCGTCCAGTGAAGAAATTGAAAAAAAAGTGAAGACATTGAAGAAAGTGAAGATAGTGTTACATTAAATGAAGACAGTGTTGCAGTAAACGAAATTATTGAAGCAGATATTACCACAAGTGAAGAAAATATTGCAGGAAGTGAAGAAATTGAAGAAAATGTTTCAATAAGCGAGGAATTGAAGAAAATATTGCTGTATATCAGAAAATGTAAGTGAAAAATGAAGAAAATGTTTAGTGAAGAAAATGTTGCAGTAAACGAAATTATTTAAAACTTTGCAGTAGGTGAAGAAAAAAGCTAATGTTGCAGTAAATGAAGAGACAAGAAATAATTGCAGTAAATGAAGACAGTGTTGCAGAAAGGGAAGAAATTGAAAAAAATATTGCTGTGAGCGAATAGATTGACACAATTTTGCAGTAAATAAAGAAAATACTGCAGTGAGTAAAATAAAATGCTGAATTAAAAAGCAGGTAATGTTGCAGTAACTGAAGAAACTAAAGAGAATTGTGCATTAAAGGAAGGGACTGAAGTAAATGTTGCAAGAAGTGAAGAAATTAAGGAATGTTCTGCAATAAGCGAAGAAATTGAAGAAGAATGTTGCGGTAAAGGAAGAGTATAGGGTTAAATTTTGACTACCTTATATATTGCTAAGACAGATTTGTTTTAATGCCTGCAAAGTTGACGAGACCGAGACCTGTATTCTTGTCTGTTAAGAAAGCTCCCTAACACCTCTTCCTTAGCTCTTTATTTTTGGATACTGCTAGTCTGTATTCTTCCGTACGTTATTTATGCAGAGTATGGCGATATTGGAGGGATCTGCATCAGAGACAAGGACAGTAAAGTGTAATAAACAAAATAAATCGCTCAGGAGAAGGTTTTACAGAGCTAATGTCATGTTTTCCTAACGACGATGCGACAAACCCTGACGTGTCGGAGATTACATGACGATTTTTTTATGGCGGGCACTAATCAGCGTGTGTGTGTGTGTGTGTGTGTGTGTGTGTGTTGTGTGTGTGTGTGTGTGTGTGTGTGTGTGTGTGTGTGTGTGTGTGTGTGTGTGTGTGTGTGTGTGTGTGTGTGTGTGTGCGCGAGAGAGAGGGAGAGAGAGTCTTGTTGGATGGAAGAATTGTGTGACGCAAGTAGTAAGCCATTATGTATAGGACGCATTAAGGAAAAACAGAACAGTGGATGAAGAATAGGCAAGAGTAATTACTGTGTTTATTTTGCAGGGATATGATGCAAGTTTAATTAGAGAAGGATTTTTTGTAGCGACATAAATTTGGAGTCTTTCTTATCTATTGAAAGAAAAATAGCTGTATGTTTTTTTTTTACACATGGTTTTGCGCCCCCACCTGCACTCACCTGCACGCCCCCTAATTTGAGAGAAATTGAAAGTCACGGTGAGCCAAGTTTCTAGGTTTTTATTTTCATTTTTATTTGTTTAATATATACTTATTTTTTGTTTAATATGCAGGTCAGGGTTGGTTCAGTGTTGGGGTTTTTGTGGACGTTGTTTTATGATGTTCTTAATGCACTCGGTCTTTGTTCTTCACTAATACTCCTCCTGTTCCTTTCTCCTTCCTTCTCGTCTTATCCCTCCTTCCTTTTATTATTCCACCTTCTCTTCGTCGTCCATCCCTTCTGGCTCTTGCCCATGTTTCCAACTCTTTTTATAGTTCAGGATTTCTTGTCTTTCTCGTCTCCTCTCTTCTCCTTGCCCTCCCCTTCTCCCTTCTTTTCTTTACTCTGCCTTTCTCCCAGCTTCTTACCCTTTTCTTCTCCCTCCCTACCCTTCTCTTCTCCCTCCCTACCCTTTTCTTCGCCCTTCCTACTGTTCTTTCTTCATCTCCATACCCTTCTGTTCTCCCTCCTCCTCCTTAACATTTTCTGCCCTCTCTTTCTCCTTACGCTTTCTCTCTTCTTACGCTTTTCTTCTCTCTCTCCTTTTACTTACCCTTTTCTTCTCCCCTCTTCTTACCCTTTCCTCTACCTTCTTATCCTTTCCTTCTCCCTTGGTCGGCTTACCCCTTTCCTTATTCTTTTCTCTCCTTACCCTTCCCTTCTCCCTCCTTCTCCCCATGCTTCGCTTCTTTCTTTTCCCTTTTATCAGTTTCTTGTCCTTCCATCCTAATCCCTCCATTCTCCTGTTTCATTTATTCGTTTCATTCTATTTTTCTTTCTTCAGTTTTGTATTTTTGTCAAGCGAGATGTAAGAACGGGGCCACATCTATTTTTTTTTCTCTCTTTCTCTCTCCAGACGATTTTATCCAGCCGAGATTTTGCTTCTGGAACACTAAATAATGCACAGTACAAAAACAAAAAACTATACCACAAGACGCCATCGTACCGAAAGGGTTAATTGGTCAAAAATGCAGCCTCACAAAGTTATTACGGCAAGGGTTTAGAATTATTAGAGTGGTTTGGGGCTGGGGTCAGGTAGAGAGAGAGAGAGAGAGAGAGAGAGAGAGGGGGGGGAGGGAGAGAGAAGAGAGAGAGAGAGAGAGAGAGAGAGAATTAACTAACCCGGAGTTTTTCATGATGTAGAATGTATAGAAATCGTAGACTTTAGTTTGTTTATTATTTATTGTAGTCTTATATACCGTTATTTCTTCTGCCAGGCACTTAGCTTAGGAGGGCGCCGTAGTAGTGAAGGGAAAAAGAAGTGTAACGTCTGGGAGTAAATTCGTGACATGCCCCGAAGTTCATGCTTCTTGTACGTAAATACAGTTCACATATTCGCATTTAGTTGCAACATAAGAAAAAAAAATCGGAACAAACAGGCTAGAGGGCACGTTCGGACTCCCCTTGTAGTGTAATTTTGTGTGCAGCCGAACAAAACAAGTGCCTTTATTTTGTATTTACTTATTTATTTATGTTTATTTTATTTTTGGCATCTGGTAGTTACGGCCTTTTTTTTTTTTTCGTATAAATAATTCTATGGACGAAAATGAAAATCAGGAGAAGCTGCCTCGAGATACCATTTCCAGGTACCTGCATTTTCAAGCAAGTCGATGTAGTAGCAGAGTCGAGGTCGTGGCAGCGAGTCTTTGATAGCTGAACGATACCAAAAACGAGAAAAAAAAAATGCCCTGCGAAATGCAATTAAGTAAATGAATAAAACTAATTAAGTAAATTAATAAAAGTAGATAAGTAAATGAATAAAAATGAATTAAGTACGTTGCATTAGTGAAACCTTATGCCCTCCGACTGAACGGAAAAAAAAAAATGCTGTAGTGGAAAAAAGAAAACATTCCTTGTGGTTCAAAAGAAGTGGAAAACAAGAAAAAAAAAACTATAGTGGTCAGAAATAAAGAAAAAACACAACTACTGGAAAACAAGGCAACAAAAACATTCCCAGTGGTCAAATAATAAAGGAGAAAAAAAAATTACTACCTGTTTGAAATAAGAGAATGTGTAAAAGAACCTGGTGCATAAATGAGGGCTAATGAGTAGGCGGTGGGGACGCGGGCGAAGGGACTAATGAAGGCGTTGTTGTGAGGGCACCTGGCTGCGTGGATGGGTTTGTAGCCACACGGATCTTGGGCGTCAGGTTAGTGCCACACACGCACACACAGACAGACACGTAAACACAGGCAGACACACATGCATATATTCATACATGCAGTATACGCAGAAACACATCTCAACCTAAGCATCAGCTCATTTGCACGTACACACAGGGAATCACACACACACACACACACACACACACACGAGAGGTAATGGGGGTTGTTTTGTTGTGAGTATATATCTGGTAACATCATAAATCTGTGACCTCGGCTTTAGTCCCCCTCCCCCCTCCTTCCCCCGACACCATGTCATTCGCACGTACGCACAGATTCTCTCTCTCTCTCTCTCTCTCTCTCTCTCTCTCACACACACACACACACACACACACACACACACACACACACACACACACACACACACACACACACACACACACACACACACACACACGCACGCACGCACGCACGCACGCGCGCGCGCGCGCGCGCAAAATAACCGTGGTAATTAATAGCAGTAGTAATAATAAATAATAATTGCAACAACAACAAATAATAATAATAATAATAATAATAATAATAATGACCCTTATACCCAGCTGAAGAAGAGTGACATACGATCCAGAGATAAATAAAAGGACAACATAAAACTGATATGAGCAGCATACACATTGCCCCGTGAAAGTAGTATCACAGTCCTTCACACATCATTCATGTCTTTGGAATAGTCTCCAGCTGAAAGACACAAATATCAGCAGTTTTTCTATTTAAATTCTCAATATATTTGCTTGTCGGACAGTCATTACGTTATCAACAAAGTTCAGAAAGGATAAGAAATCTTTGTCGTGTGCTTGTTCCTAAATACCTCATTCTCCCATCTCCTCTCCTTGCCATTTTCTCAACTTCCTTTAGTTTCAAGCCTCTTTTTCCTGCATACTCATTTACCATAGCTATCCACTTTCTTCTTGGCCTACCAGCCCTCTTCCCATAATCAAACCGATTTAAATTTACCTGTTTTATCACCCTTTTGATATGCATTCTCTGACCATACCTCCACGAACACTTTGTTCTACCCCGCTATCAAGAGGCTTCCTTATCTTACGTCGTTTACAAACCCCCCTTTTTAAAATCATATAAAAACATTTTGCAACCAACGCACAATCTTTAACCGCCCCTTTTCCACAGCTCCCATTCTTTCCCCTCTCATCCCGTACGAGTCTTACGTTGATATATTGATATGAGCACTAACACCCTCAAGCAATCCTCTTGTAGCCACCACATTTTAGGCCTTTTTTTTTTTTTTCTATCCAGGTTTCATAGCAACAGTCACCTTCCTTGCTTGAGCCACTTTACCCGTGTCTTCTTTCACATATTAACACTGTCTTCTACTACTCCATCAGAGTACTAAAGCTCTTCCGCCCTTTCTAGTCTGTCTTCATTTCGGTACGGTAATGCATTAGGTTACTAGCACCTGCATCTCTTAATCCAGGTCTTTCACAAACATTCAAAGAGCCCTGAACCAAACAACAAAGATCCTGTTCTCCAAAAGCAAGCACAGTGCATAATATGCATGAATGCAATGCACTCCAGCACTAATACTGACCCACTCAACTATAAATCAGTCTACATACTTCACCCTTGTCATAAAAACTCTTATTACTGCATTCAACTGATTCTCATCTGCACCCTGCCTTTGCGGTGAGCCAGAACAAGCTTTATGATCTTGTACCAGAGTGCCCTGACACTTTGATAATATGTCGGCTTCTAAAATGAGGCTGGGCAGGTGGTGGAATTCCTGTTCCGGAAGTTTGCCGGTCTCTTAGCTGCTGCAAATGTAGGTGATTATGACTGACACGTAGAAGGGAGGCTTGGGTTAGTAGGCGCTATTTCCATGCCTGACAGCAATAACTTCGAAGATAGACTATTTTCATTGTCGTTCCCACCTTTTGTAGCCACACTCTGGTCCTCTGTGACTCTTCTAAGGTTGTCGCAGTCATATCGTGCTGTATTGGGTTGCTTTCTGTGTCTTGAGTCAAGGGGATAAAAGCGAAGACTTAGATTGATGTGGTGCAACGAAAACCACGTCTGCTAACTTACCCTTGTGTTCTCTGTTTTCCCCTTTTGAGCACCAGGGAAAATGCGAATAGACTTTGCTCGGCCAGTATAGAATAATAATAATTAAAAAAAAAAAGCTTCAGGGGTAAATCCCACAGTATCCGAGGTCACTCTTTATTCTTACCTGATTTCTTGGGATCGATGGGGAGATGCCATCCTTCAACACTAATCACAGTCATCATCATCGCCAGCAACATCAGTATCAAGAAACCCCACCTCTTAGAACACCCACCCCCACCATTTAGAACTCCCACTCCCGCACCTCAGGACCCCTACCCTCACCCATTAGAACCCCAACCCTCACCCACTAAACCCCCCAACTCTCAACCACTAGAACACCCCTCCCTCGCCCATTAGACCCCACTGACCCCATAGCACCCTCCACTCTCACCTATTAGAACCCCCGCTCTCACCCCACAAGCTCCCCCTCCCCTCCCTTCCTCCTTGTACCTTGGCAACCCCCCAGCTTGCCACATCGTCCCGGGCCTATGATGAAGAATGACAGCATGCTCATGGTTGGAACGACAGGGGAGGAGTTGGCCTGGTCACTAGAATCCATGACCTATCTCAACTCTTGTAATCCTCTACCTGCCTCATTGATTACCTGCCTCGATCCAGCATCATCGTTATTAATTCTCTCTTGCCCTCCCCAGTCCTGCCTCACCCTGCACTCTCCTGCCTCTCCCTCCCCACTCCTGCCTCATCCTCCCCACTCCTGCCTCATCCTCCCCATTCCATCCTCATTCTCCCCACTCCTGCCTCACCCTCCGCATTTCTAAACCTGGCTTGATCTTAAACCTGATTGCCTTACCTCTTGATCCTTAATTTGCCTGCCTCACCTTTCTTTATCCTGTGCTTGCTTCATCCTTGTTTTGTGCTTCCAGGTGCACACACAAGAATGCACCGACGTGCTAACACACACACACACACACACACACACACACACACACACACACACACACACACACACACACACACACACACACACACACACACACACACACACACACACACACACTAATACAAATATCACTCGTCTCCTACACGCCACACGAGAGAGAGAGAGAGAGAGAGAGAGAGAGAGACTTAACGTGCATACAAATAGGCCTTATCTTGGGGGGGTCCCTCACTACTCCACCCCTTACCACGTCACCACCCCTTACAAACGATTGCGTAGTTCCACATAATATGAGAGAGAGAGAGAGAGAGATAGAGAGAGCCATCACATGAGAATTACTTATCCCATATTTTTGCTTTATAATTCTCTCTCTCTCTCTCTCTCTCTCTCTCTCTCTCTCTCTCTCTCTCTCTCTCTCTCTCTCTCCTTCTCCCTCCTATGACCCTGTTAGATGCCTCATTCAATTGTTTTTTTTATTAGTACATATATATAGTTTTATGGTTTGTGCTAGTTATGTTTATTAGAGTTTGTTTTTCTCTTTTTTTGCCCATGTTTTCTGCCTGTACTAGTGTTTCTTTGTTAATGCTTGTGTTTGGGGCCTTTCTTTTTGCCTTGGTTTGTGCCAGTGCTCTTGTTAGCATCCATAGCAGTGTTCATTTTCCACAGCATTTTTCGTGTTCCACAGCATTTTTCGTGTTCCATAGCATTTTTCGTTTTCCATAGCTTTTTTCACTTTCCATAGCATTTTTTATTTTCCATAGCATTTTTTATTTTCCATAGCATTTTTTATTTTCCATAGCGTTTTTCGTTTTCCATAGCATTTTTCTTTTTCCATGGCATTTTTCGTTTCCATAGCGTTTTTTGTTTTCCATAGCATTTTTGTTTTCCATAGCATTTTTCTTCCATAGCATTTTTCGTTTTCCATCGCATTTTTCATTTTCCATCGCATTTTTCGTTTTCCATCGCATTTTTCGTTTTCCATATTTTTCGTTTTCCGTAGCATTTTTCGTTTTCCGTAGCATTTTTCGTTTTCCGTAGCATTTTTCGTTTTCCGTAGCATTTTTCGTTTTCCATAGCATTTTTCGTTTTCCATAGCATTTTTCGTTTTCCATAGCATTTTTCGTTTTCCATGGCATTTTTCGTTTTCCATGGCATTTTTCGTTTTCCATAGCATTTTTCGTTTTCCATAGCATTTTTCGTTTTCCATAGCATTTTTCGTTTTCCATAGCATTTTTCGTTTTCCATAGTATTTTTCGTTTTCCATAGCATTTTTCGTTTTCCATAGTATTTTTCGTTTTCCATAGCATTTTTCGTTTTCCATAGCATTTTTCGTTTTCCATGGCATTTTTCGTTTTCCATAGCATTTTTCGTTTTCCATAGTATTTTTCGTTTTCCATAGCATTTTTCGTTTTCCATAACGTTTTTCGTTTTCCTTAGCATTTTTCGTTTTCCATAACGTTTTTCGTTTTCCTTAGCATTTTTCGTTTTCCGTAGCATTTTTCGTTTTCCGTAGCATTTTTCGTTTTCCATAGCGTTTTTCGTGTTCCATAGCATTTTTCGTTTTCCATAGCTTTAACTATTTCCTCGTCCCCCTAGTATCTATCATTGGTGTTTTTTTTTTTTTCCAATGTTTAGATTCATTATTTTTGTGTCTTTAGGCTGTATACTCAATGGCTTAGGATTTTTTTTTTCCATCCCTTCTTTATTGTTTTTACTCTAACTTTGGCCAGATATTCGTTCTTTTGAGGCTTATTTCACGTTCCTCTGTGGCAGGGACAATTCTAAGGCTCCTACATGCTTCCCATAGCACTTCCATGTGACTATACTCAAGTTTTTTTATAGAGGCGAAGATGCACTTGACAGATTGGTGATGATTGGCTGAATGCAACGTTACTTCATAATCTCTTTATTATTATTTGACAACATATATCTGATGGGGAAATTTGGGTTAGTAAATGTTATTCGGACATGTTGCATTCATCTAATCGTCACCAACCTATCAAGTGCATCTTCGCCTCAATCAAAAGAAAACTGAGTATAGTATCATATTCAATTTTCAGCCTTTTTATGCAGCTCAGCACTGAAGCTGGAGAGATGGGAATTTTAGGCCAAGTTTGAGAAAAATAGTAGTAGTAGTTGTAGTAGTAGTATAGTAGCAGGAGCAACAGTAGTAGTGTTGGTGGTGGTGGTGGTGGTGGTGGTGGTGGTACTGTCATCATTATCATCAAATTCATCCTGACAGTTTTTTCCCACCAAACCTTGTGGCGAGTTAAACACCGATAAAACCAACACCAACAAAAACAGTGTAGATAATAAAACAGAAAAACACAACAAAACACCTCAAACAAGCATGTCACATATTTCAAGGGGGATCAAATCGGGTCCTCCCAGGCGGGTCATTACTCTCCAGTATTTTTTTTATTTTTCCCCGGACGTGAGCTGACAATGATGAGGGATGGGGGAGAGAGAGAGAGAGAGAGAGTTCTATACACACACACTCGCACAAAATCAGGAAATGTCCTCAGTTTATACCTGTTCACTCCGACCAGGTCTCGTTTAATTGTTTTTTAATGTATTTATATTATTTTTCCATTCTCTCTCTCTCTCTCTCTCTCTCTCTCTCTCTCTCTCTCTCTCTCTCTCTCTCTCTCTCTCTCTCTCGTGTGTGTGTGTGTGTGTGTGTGTGTGTGTGTGTGTGTGTGTGTGTGTGTGTGTGTTGGAAGTTACCTGTATAAGTTTGTATGAAATAATATACTCTGCCTGTCTATATATATACGGTATATATATTGGCGACACGAGACGATTTTATTCAGCTTTGGGGAGACATTTTGTAGGCAGGGGGGTTGATGGAAGCTACATCGAACCCGTCCAGTTCGAAAGGGCTATTCAAAGTTATAAGAAAATCGTCTGGTGATAAGAATATATGAAAAAAATGTGAGGTAAGGAGGAAGAAATGCGTCACTGGATTGAAGGGGTTGAGATAAATGAAAATCGCCAGTAGACAACAAAAGTAAAAAAAACAAATTGATTATCAGGATGGAAAAAGAAAACAAACACTCTTGATTATTTTGTCATTTCTCTTCATATATCCAGACAGTTGACCCGCCCGCTTATATCAGTGCCACCACACGAAGGCCCCTCCTCCTCTTTCAGCAAGAGTAAAAAAGAAATTACGTCACCAGTCTGAAATGCTTAAATATTATCTTGAGGGAAAGAGATAAAGACGTTGTTCAGAAGTGTAGTCATTTGTCTGAGGCGATAAAGCAGAAAGTATTCAGCTTTTGTGTGCATGACGCCATCTGCTGCGCGTGGGTGGCGAAGGAAATGCACTTGAGAGAGAGAGAGACAGGAGGAGGAGGAGGAGGAACCCATGGCTAAGAGTTTGCACTAATTTTCCCCGTAAACTATGAAATCACGTATCGTTAGTTTAATTAAAATATTAACTGGTTTATATAATTTATAATTGTGTGTGTGTGTGTGTGTGTGTGTGTGTGTATAGAGAGAGATAGATAGATAGATGTGTGTGTGTGTGTGTGTGTGTGTGTATAGAGAGAGATAGATAGATAGATGTGTGTGTGTGTGTGTGTACTCAGCTAATTGGCAGCAACACATGTAATAGGCACTTAGGTCTGTGTGTGTGTGTGTGTGTGTGTACTCTCAGCGAATTGGCAGCTACACATGTAATAGGCAGTTAGGTCCTCAGGAGAAGTACTGATTGTGGGTTGTGAACAGGATGGATTGGCTCTCTTTTGGGTAGGTACTTGTGGTAATGAGCACTTGTATTCGGGTTTTCCGGTTTTCTCTTCAGTACTCTAATGTGGGCAGTCCTTTAGGTTCTTTGTCTTCGTCTCTGTCACTGTCTGTCTCCGCCTCCGTCTTTCTCCCCTGTCTCTCTCTGTATGTGTAGATAAGTAGATTGATAGATTGATATAGATATATAGGTAGATACCTGTATAGGTTTATTTATTTATTTATTATTCATTATATACATGTAGGCCATATACGGTATATATATATATATATATATATATATATATATATATATATATATATATATGTATGCACACTGATCCCTTCTACTAGAAAATCAACAGCATGCACACAAACAGGAGGCATGTACTAAAATTATTTATTGTAAATTAAAATCAAAGTTTAATTTAAATGCATTTCCCTAGTTTCCTGGATCATCAGTTAAAAGAAGTGGCCCAGGAAAAGGTGTGCTTCCTACAAGTGATTGATAGCCATACCCTATAAGACTATATATATATATATATATATATATATATATATATATATATATATATATATATATATATATATATATATATATATATATATATATAACTCAAACCTTGTAAGGTCTGTGAGGTGTCAGTATCATTGTAGCTCGCGCGCGCGCCTGCATCCATGCAGAAAAGCATGGCTCACACACACACACACACACACACACACACACACACACACACACACACACACACACACACACACACACACACACACACACACACACACACACACACACACACACACACACACACACACACACACACACACACACACACACACACACACACACACACACACACACACACACACACACACACATTCCCTGGAGAAGTATGTTGTGTGCCCGCCGTCAAGTACCACCTATAGCTTTGCTTAATGGCTGAACGGGCAGACTGGGTAGCTGTTCACTCTCCAATTACTCCCCACAATTACTAGTGTGCCTAATGCTAGTTGGCCCGTCCAGACAGAACCCTCAAGGAAAAGGGTGCTACCGACTCGCCCTCTCCAGTGTGTGGTGGTCAGAAACGCATGTGTACTGTGGCGGTCAATAGTTCATTCCCTACTGATAAAGGCACTGAGGAGGTATTGTTGTGGTGACCTGAAGAATCTTGCGCAAAAAATATCGTAGAAAATATATCTTGGTTGAAATAAAATAGCTGTTCTCTACTTATTCTCTAGGTTGGGAGGTGCTCTTGGTGTGATCAAATGAACGGTACAGTTACACTCAGCAGTACCCCGTACCCATAATCATGCCAGAGAAAGAGTAAGGAACTCACAGGTAGAGTGAAATACCGGTACAAGTATTTCCTCCTGGCTCAAAAAAATGTTGAAGCTCGCAAGTGCTGTGTCTGAAAGGTGTTGGAGTTTGGAAGTGCTGACTCTGCGATCAGAAGAGTGATACAATGTACGGTAAAAAAAAAAAAAAATGCCATAGTTATAGGTGAATGAGTTACAGCGTTATAGTCGAATAGTTCCTTCCTGAGCGTGTTGAGGTCTTATGATGCTGCAGTTATGATGAGAAGGGGTGCCGTTGCGGTGAATAGTGCCTTGTCATACCCCAGAAAGAGTGATAAAATTGTTCCTTTTGACTCATTAAAGCGTTGAGGTGGGAGGCGCTGCTGTTGTTGTTGGAAAGAGAGATAGTTACCGGGTATACCTTTTTACTCTAGCTTGGCATAAACTTTCCCTCACTCCATGTTGAATGCTGGGTTACAGCAATAGATGAATACTAGAATATCATGCTACTCATGTAAAAGTTCTTAAAATTTAATGTGGAGCCATTGTATTGTCATATTCAATCACTGAGGTGCGTAAAGTGAGTTGAAAAAGGACAACAATGTGGGCCAAGTTAGAGTAACAGGAGTATAGTCATCTGTGCATCCACAGTCAAACCCCAGAAAGAGTGATAAAGTTAGGGTCAAAATGGTCCCTCCCGACTGATAAAAAAAATTTGAGGTTGGGAGGTACTGTGGTTGTGATTAGAAAGAGTGCTACAGTTTTATATCATGCCTACTTACACAGACATTGAGGTTGGGAGCTATTTCGGTGGCTATAAGAAGAATTCCCTTTACTATATTTACAGTTAATTATACGCTCCTAATCCTACCCAGCTTAAGGTTCAGAAGTGATCAGGGAGTGTCGTGGTCAGCATTTACTTCCATCTTATAGTCAACTGGTGTTGAGTAATGTGGTTTTGATCAGAAATATTGGTAAAATCAAGGTAATAAGTTCCCTAATATAATTCATCTCATTTATTTCACAAAACTTTAACCTACAACAGTTCAAAGCCAGTTGTTACCGATTTTTAATGAACGAAGGACACATGTAATGTGGTGTATGTTTTTGTTTTTTACTTAATTTGTTTTTCCTTCCTCTGTTTCATCTTCTGAAAAATAAAAATCGTTATTTTCCTAACATATCATACCAAAGAGTCATCCACTAACAGAAAGGCATACTAAACCTCTCAGCTTAAGATATGACCTACCAGAGGGCAGTAAGAAGTAAAAGTGGTGTGTTATTGGTCGAATTTATGTCCCTTTTGAACATTTCCCTCCGCTGGTTCATCATAAGTCACAAAATGCTGGAATTAGGAAGTACTACGATTGTAATTAGAGAGGGGTACGTTCCTGTCAGTAAAATCCATTGACTTTCCTTTCTGAAGTTGAAAAGTACTGCACCTGTAATTATGCGAGGTACAGTTCCAGTCAATAATTTGTGGCGAGACTGGGTAGAAGTGTAGTTCCTGCGTGTTAACTACCCGTCCTGACAGAGGCCTGAAGGTGAGGGAAGGTGGGTGCCCTGCCTCGCCTTCTCGCAGTTACTGTGAGGCTGCGTCAAAGGGAAGTACAGTTTCAGTAAGTTGCTCCTCCTCACTCTTGCAAACGTTTCCTTTTAAGTCGTAACAACAGTAGTATCCTAATCCACGTAATGACAACCGATTTTTTTTTTATTATTATATATTTACTTCTCTGAATCATTGGAGCCTGTGAGTGTTATATTTTTCCCCCTATCATTATCGGGAAACTGATATTCTGTGCTAGATAACGGTAGACATTGTTATTCAGCCGAGAGTGAGTCACAGGAGCCAGTTGGTGTTATTTTTGTTATCATTAGCACTCTCATGGTTGGGAAAGCTCAGTTATCCCAATCCAGCTAGCGTCGGGCCCATTTTATTCATTAGAGAGCAAGTAACGGGTGGTGGAGATTGCAAAGCTGTCACTACTCCTTCTGTCCCTGTTTCACCCTTTGCCATTGGTCATAAAAAGAGGTACAGCTAAAGAAACACCTCTCTTCCCAGTTCTGTCTGAAGAAAATTTACAGCTGGTGAAATGCAGTGAAAACCCAATAGTTACTAGTGCGTGTTTCAGAGGGTTCGATTCTTCCGCTATGTATTCGTCAGATTTTGGGAATAACTTGTCCCTCCTTCTGTAAAGCGGTATGTTAATGCCTCCAAGGACGTAAGCCAGTCTCCTGCCCTATGTATGTAGGCTATTCCGAACTTATTAACGATAACCTAGCCCCGGACACCTTCGCCTTACTGGGGTTATTTTAGATCTGACTTACCGCTCTGCCGTGTGAAAGGAATGGGATCTCTTCATAGTGCCTTCCTTGTTATTCTGTTGTTCTTAATTTGTATTCATCTTACCTTTTTTTTTTTTTTCCTTGGCAAATTCTGGCCGCAGAGTTTATCCATTTTCGTGTTCCTTGGGGAGAGAGAGAGAGAGTGTGTTTTATTTGGTTGTAGGGGACGTAAGGTAGGGTATGGTTGGATAGGGTGGGTTGGGCCCTCATCCAGCCTCCCTCACAGACTCCTGCACCCCTTCCTCCCTCCAAACACACACACACACACACACACACACACACACACACACACACGCACGCACGCACGCACGCACGCACACACACACACACACACACACACACACACACACACACACACACACACACACACACACACACACACACACACACACACACACACACACACACACACACACACACACACACACACACACACACACACACACTAATTTACGTCAGATCTGTTTACGTGTAGAAAGTCTTGCAAAGTAGAGGGTAGTGGCATCATAGAACATGCTGTATTTTGTGATGTCACTGTTCAATGCTCATCGTCAAAATCGTGTAAAAAACAGAAGGACCGTTTTTATCTCTTGGTACCACGTCAGAAGAACCTAATCTCTTCAGTCCCATGACCTTTTTTGTTTTATGGTACTTGCTCTCTCTAGACGAGTGTATTTAGCTTAGGAAAATATCTAGTCTTGAGGGGTATAATTTTGGCTGTGTCTAACCCCTCCACGTCAGTAGTTTCATCAGTTGCATTAAAACCTCTAAAACTAGCAAGAACAGAATCCACAATACGTCATCGGAGTGAAGGAGTTTAGAGAGAAATTTCACAGTTGACTATTGAGTGCTTGCTAAGTTTTACGTATTTCATCATGAATTCCATTTATTATACTGTTCGAAAAGTTACACGAAGGCTGGAAAGAAAATGTCTGGAGAAAGCAAGAATTGAAATGATGAACAGGAAAAAGAAAAGACCGTAAAAAAATGCTGTTTACACAGAGGATTCCCCGTATATTCAAAACTCTGTCACTGAGGTCAGCCGGGAGCAGAATCGGGTCAGGTTATACACACCGATGACCTCGCCCAGGCACACTTATTCGCACCGATAACAGCGAACCGGTACTGGGGTGGTCTTTATGGGACGTACTGGCGAAGTAGGCTTCCCCGGATTCTGTGATGTCACTACGTCAATCAACACACGCCCTACCTGGCCTAAACTGACTCTTCGGGCCTTTGTCTCTCCTAACCTGTTGTATGTTAACTATAAGACTGACTCAGGCGGTTCATGATCATGATGATTATGTTAATGGGATATGGCCCAGAGGAAGGTCACGAGCATCAAATGGACATCGCGCTATCATGGGAGGGGTCATATATATATGTGTGTGTGTGTGTGTGTGTGTGTGTGTGTGTGTGTGTGTGTGTGAAAACCAAAGTTTCTGACCTTAACAAGCATATTCGTGGCTTTTCTCTGCGCTGTGTGGCCTGTTGCAAGATTTGGGTATGAACAACTTCTATACGGTCACCTAATGGCAAGACAGAAAACGTTGTTATTGACGAAGACTTAAAAGCACATAAGTAAGTCTCGCGTGTCGTGACTTTCCCCTACACGATATGAGAAGTCATCGTAGACAAGAGGGACGTGGAACAGTGGTGAAGTTCTTAGGAAATTCGTGGTTACCTTACAAAACAAAGTGAGGGCCAAGATAAGTTCTGGATATGTCGTGGAATGTTGCCCGTGGTACTGTAGTTGCACCTTTTGCCCATAACTTGACCAACTTGAGCAGCCCAGGGTACCAGTGACAGTTATGTTCTGATTATATCACCTTGTTATGAGTTCTTCCGGTTGAGGATGCGTCGGGAATAGTTAGTAAGGTATTCATTGTGTGTCTGACTAATTTACTTGTCGGGAAGGATCGGTATTCGTAGCCTGTCTGCCTCATTTACTTGTCTTTAGGGATCAGTATTCGTAGTGTGTCTCCCGCGTTTATGTTCCTCTGAGTAAGGAAGCGTCGGGAAGGTATGCTAAATGTCGGTGATCACATATAATAGAGCTGACTAATGATGTACGTAGTGTGTCTTGTCTCACAGTGTTGAATCCTAAGGGAAAAAAAAAAAAAACATTAGTGCTGCCTTAAGGTGACCCCGCGCTTGATCCAGGAAACTATTTATCATGTTAATTAGTAATCCTGTAACGAATAGATGGACACTGATGGTTTAGTGTGTTAGGCGCTCCAACCGGATATAGCCCATAAGGATTAAGTCTGAGGCATGTTTAGAGGATATGGCTCACATAATGCCACTCGGGAACGTGAGACTACCACCTCTTCCGTAAATGTCTGGCCAAAATAGCGTAGCCCCGGCCACTGCATTCCTGAGGAGGCTGTAAAGGACTGGATTAAATAAGAATCATCCATCATCCCCAGGACGATAAAGGATTGTAAATATTTCAATAATTATTGTGATTCCCTGATTTCGATGACGTATTTTGTATTTTTACTGTCTCCAGACTATTTGGTTAAGCTTAGGAGACACTGTTGGGAGTGGAAAAGGTAGATACAGCTTTCACTAACGCCTGTTCATGTAGGAGGCTTGCCTGAGTTGAATAAAGTCATCTGGTAGTAGTAAAATTTGTAAACCTGGAGGCATTAGGGTGGAGGTTGTATCGGTATTCAGCGTGTGTTCCAATGGCCTGTGTCCCTCTGGATAAGGAGGTGTCGTGCAGGTTACCCAGTGCTTGTGTATAAATATTTATATCGGAAATGCCACGCGTTCCAGGAGCAGGTAAGGGAGTGCTTGCAGGAGATGAATGGAGAAGGTCTTGTTTGGGGTGGCTGTCATGGTGTGGGTGGGCCATTGTTTTACAGATTTGACCTGTAATATCGATTCATTTTTCGTACGTGAGGAGTGTGCGAGACTGGGCTTTTAATGGTGATGATAGTGATATTGATGACGATGATGATGATGATGATGATGATGGTGATAATGATATTAAGAAAGGCAAGGAGGAGGCGATTAGCTGTCAGCTGGGAGCGTTACAGAAAATGGCTTTAGTAGGAACTGTATGGTTGTTGTTTGAGGTGTGTGTGTGTGTGTGTGTGTGTGTGTGTGTGTGTGTGTGTGTGTGTGTGTGTGTGTGTGTGTTCCTCTCGTTTGCCCTTTCAATACGTTGATGTATTTTTTATTTTCGCTACGTTTGCAGTATTATATTCAACTTTGAAGAGATACCAGGTATAAGAAAAAGGAGTTTGAAGAGATATAAGAAAAAGGAGTTTTATATATAGCCATCTTAGACCTTCCATTACGAGAGGTCTATAAAAAAAAAAATACCCAATCGTAGTAGAAATAATCACCACATTGAAGGAGATTAAAAGATATAAAATGTCTTTGAGGTTAAACATACCATAAATTCAATCAGTAGAATTCAGTCACATTATCATCATATCTGACGTAATAGGCTATCTGTGAACTGTAATTGGGTGGGTTTCTTATCAGCATTCTCTTTGTGTCTCTGCGTTGAATGGTTATCGAGTTAAAAAAAAAATACTAAGGTTAGAGGTTGTAATATCGGAAATGCCTCTCGTTCCCGGTTTAGATAAGGAAATGCTTAGAAGGATAAAGGAGGTTAGTTGAGTCATTTTTTTTTCACAACAGGATGACTGTCGGTGTTTGGTGTCCTAGGACCTCAGTACTCTCAGTCGGTATTAAATCAGTATAGCACAGAATTCTCCTTACTCTTAATACGGGAAGTCGGAAAATACAGGTAAAGGAATGAGACCTTATCTGGTAATTTTTCTGTAAATTTCGGTGTACCCAGTAGGAAAGAAAACGAAAAAAAAAAAAAAAGGCGAATCAAATGAGGACTTACTGTGCTTTATTTTTTAACTCAGTACGGTGACTTTTTTTTTTTTTTTTCATTTTATTCAGGCTACCACCCGACGATTTTACTCAGTTTTTTCAGCTTGGGAGGGACTTGCAACAGTGAAAGGGTTAATGGACACTCTATCTGCCCCCTCAGTTACGAAACATCTCTCCCAATCTTTAAAAAATAATAATAATAATAATCACCTGGTAACAAGGACAAACTCAAAATGATGAAAAAAGAAAAAAAAAGTCGCTAGGTACAAGAGATTAAGGTGAATGAAGGTGGTTGTACGATGCTTGTGTGAGGTGTAATTGGAGTAGGTGGCCACTGGATTCACCTGCCGTTTGTCTGTAATATTCCGGGTGTGTCCCTGAGTGTCTCGTATATTTCAGGATTTAAAAAAAAAAAATCGCCTGGTGACAATAACAAACTCAAGAAGAAGAAGAAAAAAAAAAGTCGCTAGACACAAGGAGTTAGGTGACGTCACTGAAGCTGGTCGGACGGTGCTGCATGTGTGAGGTATAATACGGTGCTTGTGTGAGGTATAATACGGTGTTTGTGTGAGGTATAATACGGTGTTTGTGTGAGGTATAATACTGTGCTTGTGTGAGGTATAATACGGTGCTTGTGTGAGGTATAATACGGTGCTTGTTTGGGGTATAATACGGTGCTTGTTTGGGGTATAATACGGTGCTTGTATGGGGTGTAATACGGTGTTTGTGTGAGGTATATTTGGATTAGGTCTTCCCACTGGCTTCACCTACCTTTTGAGTCTATAATATTCCTACTGTGTCCCCGGATGTCTCGTATATATCAGGATTAAAAAGTGCCGATCTCGTAATATGGGAAATGCCACTTGTTCCCGGCATGGCTAGGGAAGGGGCTGGAGAGTAAAGGAGGGTGGTTGTATTTTTTCCTAGTTTTTTTTATGTCTTTATTTTCTCTTTTTCCTTTTTATTTTCGAGTCTTTCTTTTTTTTTTTTTTCTTTTTTTCTCATTCTCTCTTTCTTTTTTTGAGGGTGGCTGCTGGAATGTGTGTGCAGTCGAGTGTTAATTCATTCAGTTCGATGATGCAGGTGTTGTCTTTTATTCTTCTTGCTACCACCAGACGTTGTACCGGTAATTGAGTGTAGGAAAAAGTTTTGGAAATTGAAGTGGTAAATAAAGTCTCCATTATCATTTTCACTGCAGGTGCGATTTTTCAAACTGAATTAAATTGTCTGGAGGTGGCAAGAACGAAAAATAAAACACGTCATTAGATTAAAGGAAAGCATTGGGAGAATTACCATGTCATTAGATTAAAGGAAAGCATTAGGAGAAATACCACGTCGTTGGATTAAAGGAAAGCATTAGGAGAAATACCACGTCATTAGATTAAAGGAAAGCATTAGGAGAAATACCTTGAGATTCAGCGTAGAAAATGCCCCTCTTATGGAATGGGTTATTGAAGGCAGCATCTAACCCCTCCAGTTCAGAAAGCCTCTCCAAAGCTTAATGAAATCGTCTGGAGATAGTAAAAATATGATAGAACAGGGTCTCTAAAGCTTAATAAAATCGTCTGGAGATAATCAAAATAAGGTCTCTCCAAAGCTTAATTAAATCCTCTGGAGATGAGAAGAATAGAAAAAAAAAGCCTCTCCAGTGTTTAATAAAATCGTCTGAAGATAGGAAGAATATGGTAGAAAATGTCTCCATAGGCAAGTAAAATCGTCTGGAGATAGAATATAATCGAAGAAAAAGTCTCTCCTAAGCTTAATAAAATCGTCTGGAGGTAGGTGGAATTTAAGAGGAAAACACGTCATTGGATGGAGACAACAGAAATCAAATAGAACCACGTCATCAGATTGAAAGGGCTAATTTGCTCTTACCCTTCTTGTTCACAAATCTCCCTCCTCCCCTCCCCCGCCCCCTGCCTCTCATCCCATCCCTATTTTTATTTTCATGTTTTTATTTTCGTTACGGAGATTAAAATGCGCTGCCATATCTAACAACAGTATTATTAGTGTCAGGTGAATTTATTTTTGCGTGAGACCAGTTTTCTTCTCTTTTCTTTTCTTTTTCTTCTTTTTTTTTCTTTTTTGAGTTGCAAGGAGAGGAGGGGAACGCAGCCTCACACCAAAACGCATCTACACACAGAAGCTCAGTCACTTACTTGTGGGTTGTGAGAGGGAGTTGGAAAGTAGTCTCCCTTTATACGAGTGGTCTGCCTTAAAATCATAAGATACATAGAGAAAGGAGACAGTGGTATTTTATGATAATCTGCGCCATAGGAGTGATGGTAAATATGTAGGATGACACTCATACAGTTCAATATTTTTTTTTTTTTAGTTGATATCGGGATAACACACTGAATTGTGAAACTTTATACATTTCCCTCAAAATCTGCAATAACCTAACTTAATTTAGCCTAACCTAGCATTGTTTAGCTTAACCTAATCTGATCCAGTCTCGCTGAACCTAACCTAACGTAGCGTCTTTACGAAGGGTCGGTATTGTGACGGAAATAGCAGAACAATTATGCCTCCTTGTGGAACGTTATTTTCAGTGTAAACAAACTCAGATATCCTAAGCTGATTAAAACTAAGTAGCGAGAGAAGTGCAAAGAAGAAAAAAAAATGATGATGATGTTGAAAGAAGAAAGGTGGTTTAATTAGAAAGATACATTGCACAGTACAATAAAAAGAATAAAAACTGCGAATTCCATAAATGTACTCTCCAGCAGTGTTTTCTTGAGTGGTCTCCTTTAAGCCAAATAAGAAAATTGTAGGGAGGAGAATCAATATTTCTCTTGTACATGAATTCTTTAAGGTTAAAACTAAGGGTAGAAACAGACACCAATATCCCATCCACAGTGATGAACAGAATTTAACTCTGCATTATGAAGAGAAAACAGGAGCTTCAGATTAAAGAAAGGAATAAAGAACAAGTTTTGTATCTCACGCAGAAGCTTCAAGGGTAAGTGTAAGGTTATCTTGACTGTAATTTGGGGTAGATATGCTTTTTATTTCTTATAGAAAGACCCCAAGGTTCCTGATTCTTGTGAGTGAGAGGTAAAAAAGTTAATAATAGAATATAATGCGTGACTGCGGTGTTTGAAGAAGAGGAGAAAGAAAATAATACTCCTTTTATACCCGGAGACTTCGAAGATAAAACTGGCATAACTAGAAGGCCCCAGTTTCCTATTTGAAGAGGTGATTGAGTGGAGAGAAATTGGCCATATATTTTTAATGCAAGGTTCCGAGAAGAGGAGAAAGAGATGCCGTATAATTCTTGTATGTGAGGCAATGGTTAGATAATGCCGTGTGAAATGTGAAAAAGAAAAAGGAGGAAGAGGAAGAGGAAAGGGAAGAGGAGGAGGAGGAGAAAAGAAGAAGAAGACTTGAAAGCTAAAGTTAGGTCATGCCGTGTTAAATATAGTTAGAAAAAAGACACACAGGTATTTGATCCCCAGTGGTGAGTGAGTGAGTGAACGAACTGAAATTAACTACATAATTTAAGAATAATTTAAGAACAGGATTCATGGGTATCAGTATCTAAGGTAAGTGAATCAAGAATAAGAGTGAAATCATGATACCTGAAGTGAGAGGTGGAAGCATGGGATGCCAGTTTCTTGTTCTTAGTTGTGTGTGTGTGTGTGTGTGTGTGTGTGTGTGTGTGTGTGTGTGTGTGTGAGAGAGAGAGAGAGAGAGAGAGAGAGAGAGAGAGAGACTGACCACGGATTTTAGCATGTCTCATAAATATCTTAGATGATTCATTTGCCAAAAGTGAGTCTGAAATACGAGTCAGCCTGTAAGAGCAAGACTGGAGTAGGAAGATTATGGAAAGATTCTTAGCTGAAGGTGGGATCATGTTGCCTGAACTAAGAAAATTAAAGCTACCGGAGTGTTACATCAAAATGTTGGTTCATGAAGGGAAATTAGTCACACGTTGTAAAAGCAAGACTGAGAAATGAAGAGGAGGAGAAATTATGGGTTAGTGGTATTATTTTATTTATTTATTTTTTTGCGAAGAATTGAAGACTAAATTTAAGATCATGTTGCTTTAAATGTGTGACAATATTAATAGAAAAACGCCGGCTTCGTTTCTTTTTCGACAAATACTAAGAATCTAAAAACAAGATTGGAGTAGCAGAATTATGGGAGGATTCTAGGTTGAGGGTGAGATCATGGTGCCGTAAATGTCGAATGGAATACTAATAGAAAAGAGGCCAGGTTCTTCTCCTTAGGGATGAGTACGTGGAAAGAAGTTGACTAAGAATACATAAGACACAGAGAAATCTAAATTAGGAGATTATTTAATGCTAAACCTGAGATCATGCTGCCAAAAATGAGTAACAGAAATAGACGGACACCAGCTTCCTATAATTATATCTGGTATATATATATATATATATATATATATATATATATATATATATATATATATATACACACACACACCATAGCCTGTAGGCAATTATATAAGATGAAAAGAATATGAAGAAATGATAGACTACCTCTGAAATTAGGCAAATAGCTGGAAGTGAAAATCAAATCTGTCTTTGAAACTGTTTACAAGAAACAAAAATATATGCATACGAAGAAGCAATGACTACACATAACCCTTTCGCTTAGGCTGGTGCTTTCGAGTATTATATTTAGGTTAATAGTGAAGACTTTGTTCAACTGAAAGATATCCTATCGGTCAAAAAGCTTAGAAGTATCTTCAGCAACAATTTTTGTGCTGTTGTTATGCCTAGGAATTAGGTTTAGGCTAACACCAGACCATTTTGTTTCGTTGAGAAAAATTCCGGCGGTCAAGGGGTTAAGGATGATGCAGCTCGCCAAAGATGATACAACGATAATTTTGCCTTTAGAAGTGTTGACGAAGAAGAGGAGGAGACGAAGAAGAGAAAGGGGAGGAAAGGAGGAAGAGGAAAAGGCAAGGAGGAGGAGACGAAAAAGAAGACGAGGAGGAGGAAAGAAGGAAGAGGAAACGGAAGAGGAACACAAAAACCCTCCACACAAAACCGGTCTCTACGTTCCCAAACAAGCCAGTTGGCGGGAGTTATGAAGTGTAAATCAGTTTGTCTTTGCAATTGCTCTGCGGAATCTGCCATTAAGTGACGGTGCGATATTTTTATATTTAAATGGCAGAACGAGAACCACCCCCATAAACATGCTACCGGAACTGCCACCACACGCAGCCTCAGCCATAACATATCGCTTCAGTTTTTCAGCTAACCAGACAACCAAACACCCATCCATCCACCCAGTCAACCAAACACCCATACACCCACCCATCCACCCAGTCAACCAAACACCCACACACCCACCCATCCACCCAGTCAACCAACCAACCAACCAACCAACCCAACCAGCCAACCCAACCAAACCAGCATCAGCTTAACCTGCCATCGAAATACAGTAATAACATCACCCTGTCAGTCAGCCAATCAACTTTCCAGTCAACCACTCAATGAACTCTCCGACCAGCCAGCCAACCTACCCTCCAACCAACCAGCCAACCAGTCAACCAGCTCCTTATAACCATTGCCTTCTCGGGATCAGAAATGGCCGTATTACTGTGGTCTTCAGAAGCTTAGTACCATTTGTTGTATGTTATTAATGTCTGTCAACCATATGAGTTCACCATGGGGGGGTGGGGAGATAATTTGGCAGGTGCAGTAATACGTCGTTGTGTGTGTGTATGTGTGTGTGTGTGTGTGTGTGTGTGTGTGTGTGTGTGTGTGTGTGTTCATATATATTCACATCCTGTTGAACATGCTTAGGTGATATATGCAGACTGTGCCTCTCACAAATACAGCTACTTTCACGCAATATTCAAATGCCTTTCTCACCCCGTACTCAAGCGTTCTACACCTCTACCCGTGCATACAGCGCTGGGAGGGAGGGGGGTCTCTATTCCAGTGACAGAGAGAGGTGTCACTCGCCTTTGGTTTCTTCTTCCTTACATAAAAAAAAAAAAAGTCCATCGGAACCCATAAAACACGGCTTGAACGTGTTAAGTACATCTGTTCATCAGTATACGTCGTGTACTAGCCGGCCTCTACAGTGCCTTCATGTAACTTTAAAATTATGAGGAAATATAATTGAGAGACAGATACATAATACTGTAGGTGAGTAAAAGCTTAGTGATCTCAAAGCCACTCGAGGTCATTCTTCAAGTAGGGCTACCAGGGTTTTGCTTAGCTGAATCGTCTGGTGGTATACGCTTTTCACTTTAACTTGGTCTAAAATTGCCGTCTCACCATCATTAATGCTTAGATGCACCAGTGGATTAATACTATAATATGATGTTAGTCACGGAGTAGTGCCATGAAAAGGATAATAGAGCCATAGTATTGTCTTTTGTGTCAATGAGCTACGGGAAATAAGGGGCAAAAGGACGAAAATCTGGCCCAATTTAAAGTGAATAAGGCAAATTTCTAACGATTAACGGGCCTAATACTGACATACACAGAGAGAAGATAAAAATGATGGATGAGAGAGAGAGAGACAGGTCCGATCTTGAATTCTTTATTTCCGCTAACGTTTCGGGCTACACTGAACCCGTCTCCAGAGAGCCAGGAACGTTGGAGAATATAAAGAATTTAAGCTCAAACCCGTCTCTCTCTCCCACCCAAAATTTTCACTTGTCACAATGGATCGTTTACGGAAGATAAACACTTAGGACGTTATGCTTTACCCCCTCCTGAGCCATCAAAAACCCCAACACCTTGTAATGGCAGGATGTCCTTGTATGTTACCACCAATGCACACACAGTCCCTATTTTAAAAAGATATAAGGAAGAGATGCTGGAGTGCGTGTTAGTGGTGTGTGCCAGAATACGAGTGTCAGGTAATGGCAGGAGTTGTAAGGAAGAGGTTAGGGGTGCGTGGTGGTAATGGTGTGTGCGGGAATAGGAGTGTCGGGTAGTGGCAGGAGATATAAGGATGAGGTGTTGGGGTGCGGGGTGATAGTGGTGTGTGCGAGGGGGACAGGTGTCGGGTAATGGCAGGAGATATAAGGAAGAGGTGTTTGGGTGCGTGGTGGGCAGGAGATATAAGGAAGAGGTGTTGGGGTGCGTGGTGGTGGTGGTGGTGTGTGCGGGAATAGGAGTGTCGGGTAATGGCAGGATGTTATTAGTGTGTGAGAGTGGAGGGTTAGTCAGTGTTTCAGCAGGACCTTCACACGAGGAGTCCCTGCAAATCCGTAAAACTACACAGTCACTTCTCGGGAATCCGGGTAAGGGTCCATGGCTTTTACTCCCTCCCTCCCTTCCCTCCCTCTCTCCCGTGTCTCCTGCCCTCCTTACTTCTTCCCTCCCTTCCACCCTCCTTCCCCACTCCTTCACCCCCTCCCTTCGTCCATCCTTCCTTTCCTTTCTCCTCTCCTTCCATCCATTATTCTTTCCTTTTGTCCTTATCTCCCTCCCTCCTCCTCTCAATTTCCCCTTCCTTCCTCACTCCCCGCCTTCCCTCCTTATCCTCCCTCCTTCCCTTCTTTCCCCCAACCCCTGTTCTTACTTCCTTGTTCCTCTTTCCCTTCGTCATTCCTTTTTTAGGCTTCCTCTATTACGTCTTTATCTCTTTTTCCTTTCTCATCCCCTTGTTCTCTGCCCTTTTTTCACTTCCTGTATTACGTGTCTTCATTCTCCATTCTAACTTTCTTTTTATTCCTCTCTGTCTTTCTTATGGATCCCCTTCTTCGTCGCTCCCTTTGCCTCTCTTACTATTTTTTCTGTCTCCCTTCTTTTTTCTGTCCCGTCTCATAATCCCTCCCTCCTGTCCTGCCTCTTCCCATTTTCTCTCTCCTTTCCTCTCTCTACAACCCCCCCCCACATCTCATTTCTCCCTTTCTCCCTCCGTTCACCTCCCTTCCTCTCTCCTTTCTTCTCTCTCCCTCCTTATTTTCCGTTTTCTTCCTCCCTCGTGTCCTTTCTCGCTTCCCTTATTTCTCCCTTCTTTCCTCTCTCCCTTCTTTTACCCCCTTCTCTTTTTTTTCCCTTCCTGTATTCCCACTCTCTTCTCCTCTTTCCCTCCCTTGCTTTCCCCGTCTTTGCTTCTTCTCTCTCATTTCTCTTTCTCTACCACGTCCCCATTTTCCTCCTTACCCTTCCTCACTTCCTTCTTTCCGTTATTGCGTCCCCTTCCATCTCCATCAATTTCCCTTTATCGTCTTTCCTTCTTTCCTTCAAACGACTTCGTATACTCTCCTTCCTCCATTCATACTCTTCCATCGTTCTTTCATTTATTTTATGTTTTCCTTTGGTTTCCTTTCTTTTCCCTTTCTCACACCATCGAACAGAGTGACATGCCTGAGGGGCCTCGATCAGAAAGCCTGCATCCTTCGTCTCTGCTCCAAACTCAACACCCCATCCTCACCCCTCCCCACCCCACACCCACACCCCACTCCCCACCTTACCCTGCCCCCTGCTATCAACCCACAAGCCTCACGCCCTACTCCAACCCCATACCCACACCCCAACTCACGTCCCACCTCTTACTCCATTACCCAAGAAGAAAATTGAACGAAAATGCTTGATGGAATGGAGTCTGTTTATCTGGTCATATCTGTCTAATTATCTTCGTCTTTCCACATCATATTTACCTGTCTTGATATCTGTCTATTTTTCCGGTCTGTCAGTTCTGTTATTCCGTTTATTTATGTCTATCTCACCTCGTTCTTTCGTTCGCCACCCCATTCCCACCCTCTCCTTACCCCTTATCTCTCACCTCACCCCTTACCCCTCACCCCCACGCCTCACTCTCACCCCAACCCCACACTCTCACCCTTACTCCTCACTCCCCAAACCTTCCCCTACCCACTTCTCTCCTCCACCCCTCACCCCTCCTTACCCCTCATCCCCACTTCAATTCTGTGTCTGGTTTTCTTCTTCTGCTCATCCTCTCTGCATAAGGAAAAATATACCATTTTTTTAACACCCTTCGTTGCGGATTTTCTTCACCTCTTTCTTTCAAGTTCCCTTTTTTCCTGTCCATTCTTTATTATTTTACCCTATTTTTTGTTATTTTCCCTTACACTTATTTCTACCCTATTATTTTTACCCTGTTATTTTACCCCATTATTTTACCTTATTATTTT
Source organism: Coenobita brevimanus (assembly GCF_032717465.1). NCBI lineage: Eukaryota > Metazoa > Arthropoda > Malacostraca > Decapoda > Coenobitidae > Coenobita > Coenobita brevimanus. Next base: position 5,550,444 of record NC_137021.1, read on the forward strand.
TGCATTATTTTATCCTATTATTTTTACCCTGTTATTTTACCCTATTATATTACCCTATTATTTTACCTTATTATTTTTGCCTAATTTTATCCTATTATTTTTACCCTGTTATTCTACCCACTTATGTTTTTCCCAATTTCTTTATTATTTTACCCTATTTTTCCTCATCATTAACCCTTTTTCCCCTCTAATCAAGGCCTATATTCTAGATGGCACGGGAGACCTCGTAACACCTCTTCCGTACCGATTTACTTTGCCTATTACTTTATTTTTCCTGTTACTTTCATGATATCTCTGTCGTTTTAATATCGATGTAGTTTGCATCAGTAGTGTAATGGAGGATATTCAGTATGCAGGGTAAATCGCTAAGGAAGAGCTGTTATGAAATATCCATAGCCACTTAGAATATGATCTTTGGCAGAAGTGAAGAAGTGTATTTTCCCCTCGTTCCGTGACTCTCTCTCTCTCTCTCTCTCTCTCTCTCTCTCTCTCTCTCTCTCTCTCTCTCTCTCTCTCTCTCTCTCTCTCTCTCTCTCTCTCTCTCTCTCTCTCTCTCTCTCTCTCAAAATAAGGAAAACTGAAGATGTCTTTTTTTTTTCTTTTCAGTGCAATCTTCACCTTAGTCTTTCAACCTCTGTTTCCATCTCCAGTTCTCCCTTTCTCGTCCTTTTTTTTTATTTTTTCCTATTCTATCCCATTCCTTTTCTGTTCCTTCTCTTCTACCTTTGTTTCTTCTTTTCCATCATTCTTATTTTTTCTTTCCTTTTTCCATCTCTCCAGTTGTACCTATTCCCCTTCCCACTTCCATCTCTCATAGTCTAGCTCTTCTCCTCTTTTTTTTTTTTTTATCTCTTGTATCTTTCCCTGTCTCTTTCTGTCTCTTCTATTCCGCCTTTCACCACCCTTTTCCGTCTCCTGTTCTGCTTGTCCCTCCTTCTTTCGCATCTTCCGTTCACATACTTTTTCTCTCTTGCCCTCATCTTTTCCATTACTTTACCTTTCCCCACACTCCGCCTCCTGTTCTGTCGTTCATGTACTACCTCCTACCTTTTTTCCTCTTCTCCTACTTTTCTCTCTTTCCCTCATTTCCTACCACTCCTCCTCCTCTTCCATCTCTTATACGTACTTTCCTTTACCCTTTCCTCCTTTCCTTCTCTTATTTTTCTCTCCCTCTTCTTTTCCTACCTCTCCTGCTCGTGTTCCATCTCTCATACGTGCTTTCCCTTACCTTTTTCTCCTTTCCTTCTCTTCCTTTTCCTCTCATTGCATCTTTTCCTACCTTTTCTCCACCTCTTCCGTCTCCTCTGCACTTACCTTCTCCTCACCGTTTCCACCTATCCTTCTCTTATTTTTTCCCCCATGCCTTTCTGTCTTTCCATCCTTCATTCAGTCCTATTCAGACGCTGACTTCTTCCCGCAGTTCGATAAAATCCTGAATGGGTGGGTTTGTGGGCGGATGAGTGAGTGGGTGGGTGGGTAGGTGGGTGAGTGTGTATGTGGGTGGGTGTGTGGGTTGGTTGATGGGTGAGTGGGTGGATTTATAGGTGGGAATATGGATGAGTGAGTGGGTGGGTGGGTAGGTGGATGAATGTGTATGTGGGTGGGTGAGTTGATTTGTGGGTTGGTTGATGGGTGAGTGGGTGGATTTATGGGTGGGTAGGTAGGTTTGTGGAGGTGGGTGGGTTTGTCATGGGGGGTGAGTGGGTGGGAAAGACCCTTGTGACCGGTGACTCCTTACCCTGCCCACGATCCACACACCCTGCCCAAGGTTCACAATCACCCTACGCACCCTACCGTAAAACTCCAGCACGTCTCCCTCACACCACCCTGCTTCCTGTACACACACACACACACACACACACACACACACACACACACACACACACACACACACACACACACACACACACACACACACTCTAGCACCAGACGATTTCCTTCATCTGAGGGTGAGTCCTAGGAGCATGTATCTTTGAAGCCCATAAATCCGATGACATCTTTTCTCCTTCAAGACGATTTTATCCATCTTAAGAAAGTCATGTATTACTGAAGGGGTTGACGAAGGCTATGTTTAACCCCTGTAGTTCGAAAAAGTCTACCGTAAGCTGAGTAAAATCGTCTGAAGGAAGCAAGATTGAACTGGAAGAAACGTAGTGAGGCGGTCGGTGGCCATCCAAGGCGAGAAGGGATAACAAGATGGTAGTTTTTTTTTTTCCTACGTAGGCCTGTTTGTTTTTGTTTTTGTTTTTTCGTCCAGGACCTGAAGAGTCGGGTCAGAGGGGGTCCAAGTAGGGCTAAAAGTGTTCCACCTGGACAGCAAGCGCTTGCATTACCCACTACAAATCACTGACGTTTGTATTTTCATCATTACCATCACCCGACGAGGATGTCCAGAGTTTGTAGACTTTTCGAACGAGGGGGGGGGGTAATCACAGCCCTCATTTTCTCATCACTCTTCAGTTGAGTAAAATCCTCTGGGTGAAGCAAGAATAAAGTGTAAAAAGTCGTCTGGGTGCAACAAGAATAAAATGTAAAAAAAAATCGTCTGGGTGAAGCAAGAATAAAGTGAAAAAATCGTCAGGGTGAAACAAGAATAAAGTGTAAAAAATCATCTGGGTGAAGCAAGAGTAAAGTGTAGGAATTCGTCTGGATGAAGCAAGAATAAAGTTAAAAAATCGTCTGGGTGAAGCAAGAATAAAGTTAAAAAATCGTCTGGGTGAAGCTAGAATAAAGTTAAAAAATCGTCTGGGTGAAGCAAGAATAAAGCGTAAAAAAAATCGTCAGGGTGAAGCAAGGATAAAGTGTAAAAAAATCGTCATGCGATTGGAAGGGATACGTGGGTGTATTTCTTCAATTTTTCCTTTAATTTTTCAGCGTCGTCACGATCAGAAATAACTGGAAAATCAAAAGGTGATGCAATAAACTCTCAATTCTTCTTACCTACCTGTCTGTCTGTCTGTCTGTCCATCTGTCAGTCTCTATCCGTGTATGTCTATCTATCTGTGTCTGTCTGTTTATCTGTTTATATATGTGTCTGTCTCTCAATGCATCTGACTCTGACTTTCTGTCCCTCTCTGTCTGTCTAGGCTGTCCGTCCTCTTCTATCATTCTGCATACCTAATCTGCCTATCTGTCGATCTCTGAAATTGTGTGTGTGTGTGTGTGTGTGTGTGTGTGTGTGTGTGTGTGTGTGTGTGTGTGTGTGTGGAGTCACCGCCGTCAGAGCTAAAATTATCTTAGTGATCTATATTCACTTTTTTTTTATCTTTTTTTTTTAACATTACGGTGCATGATTTTCGAGGTAATTTCGTGCATGGCAACATCAGACAGTGGGACAGCCCGGCGTTCTTTTTTTTTTTTTTTTTTTTTTTCGTGACAGGCATAACAGTCCGTATCTTTCATAACAACAAAACTTTGGTTACATGAATAGCGACACCAGGCGTGATATATCCGTCTGTTTTTTGGTCTGTGTGTCTGTTCGTCTGTCTGTGTCTTCCTGTCTGTCTGTCTGTCTGTCTGTTTCTGTTTGTTTGTCACCCCTTGTCTGTCTGTTTTTGTGTCTGTCTGTCTGTATCTCTTTACCTTATGTGTTTTTGTTTATATACCTGCCAACCCATTTACTTACCTTATTGCCTTTACGTCTGCCTATTTATCGTGTGTTTATCGACCTGCCTATCTGTCTATTTGTGACTACCTGTATATGTCTGTTTGTATATCGATGTATTATATCAGTCTGTCTATCTGTTTGGCTATCTGTCTATCTACCTGCTTCGGCAAATGAGAGGCATGAAAGCTCACATCTTTTATAACAACAAGAGTTTGGTTATATGGATACCGACACCAAGACATGCTATGCTGGTATGTCTCACTTTGTGTGTGTGTGTGTGTGTGTGTGTGTGTGTGTGTGTGTGTGTGTGTGTGTGTGTGTCTGTCTGTCTGTCTGTCTGTCTCTACCTATCTGTATATTTCATAATATTCATCTCTCTGTCTGTCTTTGTCTGCCTGCCTGCTACTCTCTCTCTCTCTCTCTCTCTCTCTCTATAGGCCAATATGTCTGTCTTATCTACCTACTTATCTGAATGTCTTTATCTGTACCTAATGATCTACCTGTTTATACCTACCTTCCTACCTGCCTGTCTTTCTATCTTAGAAGCTCCATAACAACAATAGGCTATTTTGGTTATGCAGATACCGTCACCCAGACAAGCTCTCTATCACTCGGTCTGTTAGAGAGAGAGAGAGAGAGAGAGAGAGAGAGAGAGAGAGAGAGAGGACTCTTATGACTAAGGAGGTGCTTGCTTACGGATATATAGTAGGGGACGAAAATTCTTATAATATTTGACCTCCCTCCCATTTTCCTCTGCCTGCTATTATTCCTAAGCTGAGAAAGGTTTGGCATGTCCCTTTGCTCATAGATGAGTTTCATTGATATGATACGTTTGGGACGACAGTGACGGACATGAAGTATGACGTTGGGTTAGTGATGATTCTCTCTCTGGTATGATGCGTCAGGAAGGAAAGTGACTGCCATGCCGTAAGTGTGTGAAATTGACGTGTGATGATTGTAATATGATGCGTCAGGGATGAATGTGACGGACGGGCTCTGTGTGTTTAGTTAACGTATTGAGTGATTATTTGATGCGTCAAAGTGAGGAAAGTGACGAACATGCCCTAAGTGAGAAGTCATTGTCGTGATGCCGCTCTCTGACATGCTGCATCAGGGAGGAAAGTGACGGGCATGCCCAAAATGCCACATAGACGGATTTATGTTTCTGTCAAAGATGCGACAGGGAGGAAAGTGATGGACATCTCTAAGTGTGACGTAGACGCAGTGACTTTTCTCTCTTCGAGATGATGCATCAAGGAAGAAAGTGATGGACATAGTGATGTTCTCTCTTTGTTTAATATAAGGCGTTAGGGAGGGAAGTGACAACAGTGCCCGAAGAGTGAAGCAGACATGGTGGAAATATCACTCGAAATTTTGTCCCCTAGTGCAGCACAGAAGGGATTCATCACAAATTCCTGGTGCAGTTGACTCCTGTCCTCAACCTACCACCCGGGCCCTCTCAGTATGCAGTGTGTGGGCCGGATGAGGGGATGTGCGTGGTTGTCATAGCCCTGCACCCGCACCCACACCCACACCCACACCGGCGACCCTTTATCCACCCACGCTGAAAGGAATATTCGCTCATGTTTCCTTGTCACGCGCTTCCTTGTCGACACTTACACCCACATCCACGCCCACACACACTCTCCGACACCCATTTCCCACCCACGCTTAAAGAAACGTGTATATATGTTTGCTTGTCATGTGCTTTTATATCCACACCGACACATACCCACACCCTTACCCACCCTCACACCCGCACACCACCACACCCACACACCACCACACCCACACTTACGCCCACACCCAAACCCATGTCCATGCCCACACCCACACCCGCACCTACTCACACACTTACAGCCGCACCGGTATCTCTTTATCCACCTACGCTCAAAGAAAGGTGGACGTGTATTTGTTCATGCTTCATTGTCACGCGTTTCAGTACCACCACTCACACCCACACCATAATCTTCATCCACTTCCGTTTTGGTTTCGACCCTGAAAGAAAGATTTATGTATTTTGTCAATTTTCTCTCACTTATAACTATACTCACACTCTCACCTAAATCCACACATACACCCACACCCACTTTCACGCCCACACTAGTGCCAGTTATTCCACACACATTCCGGTATCTACATTCAAAAGAAAGATATATCAAAATCCGCATTAGCTTCCCTGTTGCTTTTTGTTCTCATATTCAGGGTGATTCCTCAAATATATATCCACTCCACCCCAACACTCAACAGTAATTATCATGCATGCATCTCGCATCTACATTCTGACTCTAACTCAATCCACACCACCCTAACACTCACACTTACACTACGTCGTGGCCTACATGCATGTCCCTAACTTCACTGCCCCAACACCCATATATACACGCCTACTTTTTTTTTTTTAAACTATCTCTTATCCATCACATCCACGTCCTGATCCACACCCATATCCCTGTCCACACCACCCATACACTCATACCACCTCACACCTGTCCACACCTTACCCTTCACCGGTCTTGTCTTCACACCTGTATTATGTTCACAAAACTTGGCCGAAATAATTACCACGTTGGATACTGAATTGTAGCAAGAGGTTAATGCTAGAAAACAGTGCTAGTCACGAAGAAGTTTGTGGATAGGATGGATGTATAGTCGTAGTATTGTGTTATCCTCCCATTGCGCTTCGTGAAATAGGCTGCGAAAGGACGAAAATCCCGCCAGGTTAAGACTCTGAAATCGCCATAAAAAAACCTGCTGATCTCACTTTCTCATTGGAAGAGGGCTTTCCGAAGCAGAGTTAAATCGTTTGGAACAAAATCAAAACCACGTCAGCTTATTGAATGGATTAACCCCTTCAGTCCGCCAACTTAGTATTTGGTTCATTTTTGCTGCTGCCAGACGGTTTTATTCAGCTGAGAAGTGCACCGTAGTAGTGAAGTAAATGAAGGCTGCATCTAATCCCTCCAGTTAGAAAGTCATTCCTAAGCTGTATAAAATGGTTAGGCTGTAGCAAGAATAGCTGAAAAGTACGCCACCTGACTGAAGTAATTAATCTCCCTTCACCTGCGACCACACCTGCACTAATGTCTTCCACCTGTTATCCTGACCTGCATCTCCAGTCATAGGGGTTCAGTTAACATTCTGTCTTTCCCTCTCTTTCCCATCCTCTTATCCATCACTCATTGTTTCATCCTCCATCCTTACTGTCATCATCCTGTAGTGTGTGTGTGTGTGTGTGTGTGTGTGTGTGTGTGTGTGTGTGTGAGAGAGAGAGAGAGAGAGAGAGAAAGAGAGAGTTTAAGTGATGAAGATCCCTTTCAGCTCAGTTGATGGCCAGGAACTGTCAGATTACGGGGGTTAGTTTAAGCAGTATACAAGGATAGTCATTCCTACCTCATACGTAAGGTTTATTGATTTTCATGCAGCCAGGAATCGGTATTCAGGATGTGGGAGTGGCCCAGTTCCGTCAGCGAAAACAAAGGGACTGTATTTTCCTTCACACATTGTCCTGGTCTGCATCTCCAAACTCATCCTTCCATTTAGCATTCTTAGTTTTATCCTTTATCTTTGCTCCATCCAACATCCTCACTGTCATCATCCTTCATCTTTGCTTTATCTTATATACTCACTGCCTTATCATATCACCCAACAGTCTCTACTTCAGCCTGTAACCCCCTTCCCCTTATCTTCAGTCTTCCCTCCATCCTACATCCTTGCTCATATATCATCCTACAGTCTTTCTTTAACTCTGTCGCTCCATTAATCTCCTCCCTCAAGATTTGCTTCATCTTGCCTTCTCGCTACCCATCATTCTACAGTTTTGCTTCAGTCGGCATCCTCACTTGGCATACACCATCCTACACCACAGTGTTTTTATTATCCTGTAACTTTATTCATTATTCTTCAGCTTTTCCTTTATCTTAGTCCCACTCGTCATCCGTCATATTTTGCCTGGGGTAAAAACAACAACAACAACAACAACAACATCATCATCCAAATGCAACTACTGGTACAATAACAACTACAGATCATCATCATCATCATCATCCACCAACCTCCCTTTCCACTTCAATTTTCTACCGTCAAACGTCAACCTCTAGTCAACGCAGCGCCGTCATCATCATAGCGCGCGCGCACACGCACACACACACACACACACACACACACACACACACACACACACACACACACACACACACACACACACACACACACACACACACACACACACACACACACACACACCTCCCTCTCCACTCCCGTTCTTCATCCTTCAACTTCACCCCACTCTCACATCCTCTTCCTCCTCCGCATCCTTCCTCATAGCACCATCTTCCATTCTCACAACAACATCCTCCATCCACATAATACCATACCCACACCACACGTCACCGGAATGATCTAGCAAGTATGTTTTGCCTCACAAGACAATGGGAGTTGTTTGTGGCGGGTTATAAAGTCTGAACTGAAATTTGGGAGGTGAAAGAAATCATAAAAATAAAAAGAAATGGGAAGCCCCACACGCCAATGAAGAGATTTGATGTTGGGAGAGATTGTGTGATGGAACGGGATTGTGTTTGCTGGGGAGAGGGGAGGGGGGTGGAGGGGAGGGGAGGTGAAGGGAGAGAGAGAGAAGAGGGAGAAGAATGGAGAGGAGAGGGGATGGAGGGGAGGGAAAGAGGGGAGGGATGAGAGAAAGGAGTGGAGGAGGAGAGAGGAAGGGGAGAGGAAGTGAACATAGAGAGAGAGGAGGGGGGGAAACCGGGCAGAGAAAAGAGAGGTAGAGGAGAGAGAATGATGAGAAAAAGGGGAAGAGGAGAGAGAGAGAGAGAGAGAGAGAGAGAGAGAGAGGCCGGGGGATTGAGAGGTGGGCTTCTTTGTAAATAATAAGAGGATCCAGTGGGGAGTTGGAAACCTTAATTCCTCCCCGTCCGTCCCCCTAAGATAAGACCCGGATCTTAAGGGGGTAAGGAGGCAACAAATAATTCTCACACGTACAGTTCTCGCGGTAAAGAGAGAGAGAGAGAGAGAGAGAGAGAGAGAGATTCCTAGATATCTTGGGCACGTTCTCAAAAAATAAAATAAAATAAAACTGAAGAAGGGGGATTGTACCGGTAAATGTACAAAGGTGTTCGTAAAATAAGTAAGATGTTCATGAAATAGGTAAGGTGTTCGTAAAATGAAAATGGAAAAAAGGTGGTCGTAAAATAAGGTGGTCATAAAATAAGGTGGTCGTTTAGCAAGTTACCCAAGTAAAAAGGTGTTTCTGGAAATAAAGGATTCTTAAAAATAGGACGATGTGTGTAGATACCTTACTGAGTTTTCTGAATAAATACATACTTATCGAGAGAGAGAGAGAGAGAGAGAGAGAGAGAGAGAGAGAGAGAGAGAGAGAGAGAACTAGTAATATCTTGACGCAGAATAGTGCTCGTAGAAATAAAAAATAAAAATAAAATAAAAATAAAACAGGGGGGGACGTAGTTCCTGGGTAACCCTTTCAATATGTCGAAAATATTTATTGTTTGAAAATATATACCGATGTTCGTAATAAGGAAAAAAAAATCGTAAATACCCAAGCACCTTCACAAAATGGAAGTGTGTTCATAAATACTCAAACTAACCCTCGAAAAAAAAAAAAGTCCGAAACTGTGTAAAAATGAGCTTTATTGTGTTCTGAAAATATTGTCCAATCATCTGCGTTGAAGTTTTTATTCCAGCCATTCCGACGGTGGAGAAATTAGCGATTAGAGAGATAGGGGGAGATAGAATGTGGTAAGGGTGTGGATTTGTCTTGGGTCTCTCTCTCTCTCTCTCTCTCTCACACACACACACACACACACACACACACACACACACACACACACACACACACACACACACACACACACACACACACACACACACACACCATTACAGAGGGTTTACTGTATTATATATAATTTGCATGACCGATATTGTTGATCTCCGTTTTTGACTCAGATAATAGTCACCAGTGGTTTAGTAGGCCATACGAGTAAATTCCGACGATAGTTTGTATGAGAGAGAGAGAGAGAGAGAGAGAGAGAGAGAGAGAGAGAGAGAGAGAGAGAGAATTTAAGTATATCGATAAAAGCTGAACCTTTCTTGTTTTTCTGCATTGAAGGCTGATCTGAGAGACTTAAGAATATAACTTACATCCTTCTTGTTGAGAGAGAGAGAGAGACGGAGAGAGAGAGAGAGGGAGAGAGGGTATATATGTATGTATGTATGACAGAGAGAGAGAGAGAGAGAGAGAGAGAGAAAGGGGGAGGGAGAGAGGGTATATATGTATGCATGTATCTATTTTCTGTGTGTGTATGTGTGTGCATCTGTATCCGTATGTGAGTCCCTGCGTGTCTAAAATACAGATCAGACAGATGTCCAAGGTGGTGTACAAACGCTCCCCACCTATCCATAACTGCAACTCCCCACCCACCAACCTTTTGCAATATTCATACCTGCGCTCTGCAATAAGGAGAAGCGGAAGAGCTTACCTGGTGCCCGGACCTTTTATCTGTTTATTACTTTATTCGGCGTTTTCTCTCTCTCTCTCTCTCTCTCTCTCTCTCTCTCTCTCTCTCCACTTTATGCTTTTAGAGTATTCACTAATTATCCTCTTGTGTTTTTTTTATAGCCTGGGTCTCATGGATAATATTTTTTTGGGGGGGTTTCTTGGTTTGTCTAGGTTTTATTTATTTATTTATTTTCTTACTATAGGGTGCCATTGAGAAGATACTGGTATTGGTGGGTTTTATTCAGAGAAGGGAGAGGAGGGAGGCGTGGAGAGTTGAAAGCACGAATAATATGCTGCCACTTTGATGATGATGATGATGATGTTGAAGGTGGTGGTGTGACGTTGGTGATGATGATGATGATGATATGGTTGTTGTGATGATGAAGGTGGTGGTGGTTGTGGTGATGATGAAGGTGGTGGTGGTTGTGGTGATGATGAAGGTGGTGGTGGTTGTGGTGATAATGGTGATGATAGATGATGATGATGATGATGAGGAGGAGGAGGAGGAGGATGGTATTGGTGGTTATGATGATGATGATGATGGTGATGATGATGAATTTTCCGTACAAATGTTTGAGATAACGTTGTGTGTTTGTTTTGTTTTCAGTAGTTTTTTTTTATGATTATATACACATTAGGTTATCGGTATAACCTGATACCCTACTGATAAAGAGATAAAATACATGAGCACCTGAATAGATACCTGTATATGTTTTTGTTTTTCATTACAGGTGAGATGGATTTGTGTTTGTTTTTGTGGTGTTTGAATTTTTATTATTTATTTTATTTATTATTATTATTGTGTGTGTGTGTGTGTGTGTGTGTGTGTGTGTGTGTGTGTGTGTGTGTGTCTGTGTCTGTGTGTGTGTGTGTGTGTGTGTGTGTGTGTGTGTGTGTGTGTGTGTGTGTGTGTGTGTGTGCGTGGTTATAGTAGCATTGGGTTAAAGATATAGCGTGGTGCTTGTCTGGTTAGATTCATCATCGTCATCATCATCACCGTCATCACCATCACTGTCTTCATCATCGTCCTCGTCATCGTCATCGTCAGTAACTTATTTGTCGCTAATGAACGGAGTGATAATAGGGAAAATGTGGTATTGTATGATTGGGTTACTAGGTTAGATAAGATTTGGTAAAGTTAGATTAGATTTGATTAATTTAGGTAATCAAAGTGGGCTGTGTTAGGGTGGGATTAGTTGGGTCTGTGCAGAGTAAGTTAGAATAGGTTAGGTTAGGTCAGGATCAGGTAGCTTAGGTTAGGTTAGGGTAGAGAATGGCAGGGTAGGACGAGTTGGGCTGAGCTTGGGTAAGTCTGGTTGGGTTGAGGTAGGTTAGGTTAGGTAAGGATAGAGTTGGTTAGATACAGAGTGGGGTAGGTTAGGGTAGGTTGAGGTAGGATAGGTTCAAATATGTCAGATTAGGTTAGATTTATTTGATTTTCTGAACCTAAATGTTGTGTTTACTATTCGTATTTTGTGTTGATGTTATTACCTACGTCAAGGAGGTTATGTATTTGCCGGCGTTGGTTTGTTTGTCTGTTTTTTTTTGTCAGCAGAATTACTCAAAAAGTTATGATCGGATTTTGCAGAAATCTTTTGGAGGGGTAGGGAATGGCCCAAAGGACAAACCATTAGATTTTGTTGGTGATCCGGATCATCAACCGGATCCAGGAATTTTTAAATGAATTCTTTACCGTTGCGGGGTAGTGGCAGTTTCATCATTTTTGTTTCAGACTCGATAAATAATGCCTACAACGCTTGCACTTCAGCTTTGGCGGAGTTTTGCGATCTCGGATTGCTCTTATTTATTTCTGCGATGTAGAGATATAAAATGATACGAGAAGGAATGAGTGAAGAGAAGAATGCATTGATGATGTGGTTCTGTGATAAGGCTGTTTAGGGTGGATTTGGCCTTGTGCCTTAATTGGATTATTTTTGTTTTTCATTATGTTACTGCTGACTTATTTTGATAAAAGAAGTACGGAGAGAGAGAGGGGGGGGGTCCCCCAGCCGGATCTAGTAGTTTAGGAAGGTAACCCCCCACATCCCCCCTCCCCTCCCCAAACCATCCCTCCTTCTCAATCCCCACCTGTCATCCCCCTTCCCACCCATCCTTTTATCCCTCTTCCACCCTCCACCTCAAATTTTCATCCCTTTCTGTAAGATGAATCGCTAAAAATACCAGGATATGAACCAGCTATAATGGTGTTAATACCAGAGCTTTGAGAGGTTTATTGTGGCAGATTGTGAGTGGTGTTGACTGCTGCGAGTATTGCGGTGTGTGCAGTTAATTTGTTTAAAAAAAGGGAGGGAGAGAGAGAGGGGGGAGGAGTAGCAGAATTAGAGTCAGAGTGAGATAGTGAGGGAGGAAGGGAGGGGGTCGAATTGGAGTAAAATGGTGAGAGAGGGGAGTAGGGTTGTGTGATGAGAGAGAGAGAGAGATTAAGATAGGTACCAGTATCCTACCTTGAGATACTTGGGTGCATTTTATCTTCTGGTTTTGGTGGATGGTTGAAGATGGGATGGAAATCATGGAATTACGATAGAAGGAATGGTGAGTGGGTGGAAGGAGAGTGGACAGAGGGAGAGTGGATGGAAGAAGGGTGGAACTGACGGAGAGAGGATGGAAGGCAACGATATGTGGGGTTATAAATAGATAGTATCAACATTTTACTCATGATTCTTAGCTACTTTCTCTCTTCTGGCTAAGAAATGATTGAAGACGGGTGGGAAGGAGAATGAAGAAGAAGGAGGGTGGACGGGAGGAGAGGATGTATGGCAATAGAAAAGGTTTATGAACAGAAATAAGAAAGTGTAATATTATGTCCAAGATGAGGATGGACTGGAGGGATAGGAGACAGGATGGTAAGAGGGTGGATGGAAGGAGGGGGGGATGGAAGGTGAGAGAATGGAAGGACAGGATACGTGCAGTTAGACTGAGTTAAAGGTGGGATACTTGGGGATAAAAATAAAAATAGCTCTGATGTTCTCCCAGAGGTTCTTGGGTACAGTTCCGCTTTTTATTTCCTTTTTTTTTTTTTTTTGTGGATGGTTAAGATTGGGTCGGAATTAGAGGAGAGGGAACGAGAGTGGGTGGAAGGAGAGTGGATGGAAGAAATATCAGTGGAAAGTGGTGCTGCACTGGTATTTCTATCCTTTATCAACATCATCATCATCATCATCAAACCTTCCACCGGTCCTCGTCCATGGTTCCTCCCCATTTCTCCTCTTCCTGTTTTGCTCTTCCCTATTCCTTTCATTCCATGTCATCCCAGTCCCATCTTTTCCTCACTCCTCACTTCTACCCCCCTCCTTCCTCCTAATCTTCCTCCCATTTTTTTTTCCATCTGTGTGTGTGTGTGTGTGTGTGTGTGTGTGTGTGTGTGTGTGTGTGTGTGTGTGTGTGTGTTCTGGTTTCCTTTTCACTTCTTACTGTTTCCTTGTTTTATTTACTCTATATGTTTTCCAGATTTCTGACTTTTTTCAAATTTCTCTCTCCTCTCCCTATTCCTGGCGCTAATTCTCACCCATTTTTTTCTGTTCCCAATTCATGTTTCATTTGTCTTTTCCCCAGTCCCTGTGTCATCTGTTACTTCTCCACCTCCCGTTCATATTCTCTAACTCCCGGTGGTCCAGTGGGGTAAGACGCTCCAACCTTACGTAGCCCATAAATATTCCAGGTTCGAGGAGTAGCTGGGATTTCTCTCTCTCTCTCTCTCTCTCTCTCTCTCTCTCTCTCTCTCTCTCTCTCTCTCTCTCTCTCTCTCTCTCTCTCTCTCTCTCTCTCTCTCTCTCTCTCTCTCTCCAGAACGTGGTCAAGTGTCACCTCAGGGTTGTCTCCAGCTGGTGACGTCTTCAAAAAGGTTCTTGGGGTCACTGAGGAGAGAGAGAGAGAGAGAGAGGGAGAGAGAGACAGACAGACAAACAGACAGATAGACAGAGACAGACAGACAGACAGAGACAGACAGACAGACAGACAGAGAGACAGACAGAGAGTTAAAAACATATATCATGTATATCCATAGATTGATTTATATATAAATATATCTATCTATCTTTCTATCTATCAGTATCTATTTAGAAAGAGAGAGAGAGAGTAGATAAAAATACTGATAAAAAAGTGAGAAAGAACAGAACCAGACACACAGACAGATTCGGACATGGAGACGGACAAAGATAGGAAAGCCGTGGGATATGAGAAATCGTGACCCAGACGATGCAGGGGGACGGGATCGAACCTACGACCTTCACGATGCTTGATCCCGTTGCTATGGGGGGTAGGAGACCGGGCTTGGTGGCACTGAAGGCTTCGTAGCACCTTTTCCATGGCGATTTATTTTTTGTCACACCTTGATATCTGTTCTTTAAGTAGATAGATGGATGGATGGATGGAGAGAGAGAGAGAGAGAGAGAGAGATTTAGGACCGATATTGTTTTCGTTAATAACCTACTGGAGGATATTGAGGATGTAATATGCAGAATAAATCGCTGAGAATGAGTGTTATGAATCTCCTTTGCCTTTTAGCACAGTTACGGCCCAGAGTCTTGTGGGGATCCTTTTTTGTGGTTGAAATTGTTGCAGAGTAGATGGACGGGATATGTTGCAAAGTAGATATCCCAGGATTGAAATTGTTTAAGGAATGTAGATATGTCATGGTGGCGTATGTTGCAAAGTAGCTGTTTGTCGTGGTTGGGATGTTGCAAAATAGCTGTGTGTGGTGGTTGGGATGTTGCAAAGTGATTGTGTCGTGGCTGAGGTGTTGCAGATTAAATATGACGCAAGCTAGGTGTGTGCCATGGTTGGGCTGTTGCAGAGTAGATATGTGTCATGCCTGGATTGTTGCAAGTGGATATATGTCATGGACGAGATGTTGCAAGCTAAATACTGTATGTGCAAATTAGATATGAGACGAGGTTGGGATGTTAAGTATATAGTCGTCGTGGTGGAGTATTTTCCAAACCACCTTGGATATATTCGACCTTTAAGGCTGTTGCAAGATATATAAATGTCGTCTTAGAGGCCATACATATCAAAACCCTCAACAACTTGCAATCCTCCCAGCATCATCTTAAAATTCATTCACTCATCTCCAGTTACTTATATCCATCCATCCACCCGCCCACCCGCCCACCTGTAATATCACCTCGCCTATCCCCTGCAGCATGGCATTCATGTCTTGCAATCCACATTCATCCCTTGCAACGTCTAAACCTCCCGTCATCAAATTAAAACACATGACCCACTTCCAGCAATATCCACCCATCCATCTATCTACCCTCAACTACGTACCATCCTATTTCATCATCCTAAATACCCACCAACAACATTCTCCCATCCATCCACATGCATCATCATCTCCTCCACCTGTTCATCCATATAGTATAGTTGCGTCCATCCTTAACATCATACCTGCATTCTATCTGTTTTCCTATCCATCTGTGCATCTTTAAGTACCCCCCAACCCTTAGCAACGTCCACCTATCCATCGCCTTGCAACATCATTGTATCCAGCCTCAGCAAACTCCAGGTCTCTTCTCGTCGTCTTAATGCACCCACGTAACTTTAACAGCATCCGCTCATCTTTCACCCCTCCAACCTTCCATCTATCCTCTCAATCACGCTTCAACTTACCCGGCCATCCCGTCCACCCATTCACCCATCCATCCATCCCTCACACTCATCCACTCATTGCATCACCCCACCAACCTTCCATCTATCCTTCCAGCCATGCATATAACCCATCCATCCACCCATTCACGCACCCTACCAACTTTCCATCCATTCTCTCAACCACGCGCCAGCCCATCCATCCACTCTACCACCCCCCGCACAGAACTGCACCTTTCCATCCACCAGTACACTGCTTCACCCATCCATCCACCACATCATCCACCCATCCATTAATTCAACCATCCACCCCTCTATCCATCCTCTCCACCTACCCTTTCACCCCTCTTGAGCCCCCGAGCCCCGTGAACCCCTTTGCACACAAGTCAGGAATCCCAGGCACTGCAACTCCAATGGTCCTCCTTCTACTCGTAATGACTTATAAATTTTCCGAATCGACGCTAATAACAACGGACAGGCCAGCACGGTCCTGCCTGCCAGTTCCGCCCCAGAAGATGGTACACAACACTAAATTATCCACACGGAGGCAAAAAACTTACAACAGAGGGAGAGGGAAGCGGCGATTAAAGTTCTCCCCAAAGTAAAAAGGATATACCATTATTTTTTACAGTAGTTCCAGGCAAGCAAGAAACCTCAAGCGCTGTGCACCATGAATACAAAATCACTTCCATCACTTTCCTTTCCCGGCTCGCCTCTTAGATCACCTCGATACAGTGACGTCTGTATATATTTTGGTCCCGCTACTGGTAATATATTTGACTCTTTCCACCAACCCAGTGGGAGAAGGAGTGGTGAATATTTGTTTCTAAGTCCTCTAACTCAAAACTAACTACCTTAACTGACAACAACATTTACCAACCTACCAACTTAAATAAATAAATAAATAAATAAATGTGTTCCAAGCTGAATAAAACATCCTAGAGATAACAAGGGTGTAATAAAAATACGTCTCTGGATTGAAGGGGTTAAACCACTTTTCCCTCTCCCTGCCTTCCCCTTCCCCCGTTTGCCCCTCCTCCCCTTCTCTATCTATCCCTCTCCCCTCTACCTCTTCCCCATCTATCCTTCACCCCTCTCCCACTGCCCTCTGATATTCCCTGACCTGTCCCACCAGCACCTCAGATACGAGAGATCATGTCCCGAGCTCCAAAAAATCATCTGTTGGCAACAAGAAAAAAAAAATAGATACGAGATCACCCATTTGGAGACAACCATCAAGAATAAATTGACAGAAAGTCTTTGTTACGGGATATCTATCTCTTGAGCTGAATTAAATAACCTAGAGGCAGCAAGGATTTACCAAGGAAGCGTAATCTTTCAAGAAGGGTTAATGGAGGGTGTTCCAGGGAGAGGCCTTTTATAAGCTTACAAAAAATCGTGTCGAGTAACAAGAATTGGAGATGTTTAGCCAGTCATCCCTTATTTTTAACCACAGCATCACCCGAACATCCATCTGACTCTCCTTTCACTCTTTATAGGCTTCAATCCAGCCCATCATTTTTAAACATTCATCCAACTATCCATCCATCCATCCTTTCCACCCACCCATCTGATCACCTCTCCATCCATCCAAGTATTCCTCCTCCCATTTCATGCTCCTTTCTTCCACCAACCATCACATCCCTTAACCAACCAGACTTCCTCCCACCCTGCCTGCCTGCCTGCCTGCCTTCCTGCCTGCCTTCCTTCCTTCCTTCCTTCCTTACTTGCCTACCAACCTTCATTTCCTACTTAGACTTCCGTCCATCCACAGTTTATTTTCAACCAACCAGCCAACCAAGCAGCCGACTAACCAAACAGCCAGCCAACCAACTAACCATTCAACCAACCACTCAACCAACCGCGTCAACTACCCATTTTTTTTTTTTCCCTCTTCCTTCGAACTCATTTCAGCCAACCCCATCAACCAGGCAACCACCCTACCTCCGTCCCTAACTACTTAAATGCCCTCCTACCCTCAGTTTCAACAGTCCTTCATTCCATCCTTCCATCCTTCTACCTACCTTTCGGCCTTCAAACTCATTTTAGCCTAGCCCATCAACCAACCATCCAACCAGTCTTCTTCCTACCTACCAACCTATATACCCACCAACCTTCACTTCCTCAGTTCCATCCCAGTTTTCATCCTTCCATCCACATCTCTGTTTCACTAACCAACCAACCAACAAGACTTCATTTACAACCTGACTTCCCTCCTTTCACATACCAGTTCGTACGCGAATCCACCCACCCACCCAATTACCAGCCAGTTACCACCGTCTTACCTGCCAGCTTACGTACCTACATTCCTACCTGCTTGCCCACCTACCAACCCATCCACTTTCAGTTCCAGCCTAACGTCCTTCCTTCCACCCACATCTCAATTAACCAAGAAATCATCACCCAACCAACCAACCAACAAACCAACCACCTACGTACCGTCATTTCTATGCTAACTCCCATTCACATCTCAGTTCATCCTTCAACCAACCATCCAACCTATCAACCTACCAACCCATACTCATTCAGTTCCAACCTAACTCCCATCCTTCCATCCACATCTCAACCAACCAGCCTCCCTTCCCGCTTCGTCACCCGCCTCATCATTCCAACAATTTTATCGCTTATGACAAATTCTGATCTAAAGCCGACCCGTTCATGTCTTGCGGCCCCAGACCATCCCCCCAACCACACAACATCCGGCTCGGGGTGCGGTCCCTGGTGAGGAGGGGATGGGGGATGGGTGGGGAGGGGTTTGCGTGTGTGTGTGTGTGTGTGTGTGTGTGTGTGTGTGTGTGTGTGTGTGTGTGTGTGTGTGTGTGTGTGTGTGTGTGTGTGTGTGTTTTCCGAGGTAGTTAATGGTCCTTAATACTGTGTGACCCCTCTGTTTATCATGCACTTGGCGTCACCTTACAAGCAGAGAGAGAGAGAGAGAGAATGATACTCAAAGGGGTTATCTTGCAGTGGGCGATAAGATGTGTGAGAGAGAGAGAGAGAGGCTTCCGTGCGTTAGTGCGTTGTAATGTAAGGCGAGGTTTTGTGTGTGTGTGTGTGTGTGTGTGTGTGTGTGTGTGTGTGTGTGTGTGTGTGCTTCTAATGTGTATTAATATTTTGTAACTTTAGGAGAGTCGTGTGTGCGTGAGGTAGGACGACGTGGCGGAATTGCGAATGATGCACAGGTTTCAGCAGTCAAACATGGACCGTATTCCGAGTGGCAGAGGAGTCTTCGTGGTATCTTTCCTTCAGCGATTTATTTTCCCTCTTTTACCTTAAATTCTCATGTATATTTTTACATCATTTTAAGGTGCTGGGTAGAGTTCATCACGTGGTGGCCCCGATATAACCAGGCGGCTTCACTTCCTGATTTTGCACACACCTTTCAGTAACTTCCCTATCCCCCAAAAGGTGGATGGTGGACTGCAGGAGGAGGGAACTTAAGCCTGTGGTCCACTGAGTTCACATTTAGATGAGCCTCGTGTTAAATCCTCCTCTTCCTCCTCCTCCTCTTCCTCCTTTGTTGTGATATCGTTATATTATGAACCAGTAACATAGAAAAGTGTTATTGAGGTGTAATGTATATGGACATTGTTTATTTATTCATGTATTATTTATTTATTTGTGTATCTGTATATATTTTGAGGGGTTTGGGGAGACCTTTTGATGGGGCAGAGGGTAATGGAGAATGTTTCTAACCTCTTCATTGCAAGAGCCTTCCCCAGGATTAAAAATGTTCCGTGTGTTTATATCATCATGAGACGCAAGAACCAAATTATCCCCCTTCCTCTTTCCTTTCTCCAATTTCCTTTTTTCCATTCTCCCCCTTCCTCTTTTCTTTCTCCCCCTTCATCTTCCCTTTCTCCCTCTTCCTCTTTCCTTTCTCCCCCTTCGTCTTTCCTTTCTCCCCCTTCCTCTTCCCTTTCTCCACCTTCCTCTTCCCTTTCTCCACCTTCCTCTTTCCTTTCTTCCCCTTCCTCTTTCTCCCTCTTCCTTTTTCCTTTCTCCCCCTTCCGCATTCCTTTCTTCCTCTTCCTCTCTCCTCTCTCCCCCTTCCTCTCTCCTTTCTCCCCCTTCCCCATCCACTTCCTCCCTTTCCACCTCCAGCGACATTCTCTTCCCCATTTCCTCCCCCTCCCTCCCTGCCCCCTTTTTTTCTTCCTCTTTCCTCCTCTCTCCAGCGGTGCTCTCCCTCTCCCCCTTCCCTTCTTCTAACACCCTCCTTCCTCCAACTCACCCTCTCCTTCCCCTTTCCCCTCCCTCTTCCCCTCCCCCTCCAATAGTGCTCTCTTTCTCGCCTTCCCATATCCACCTCGCAGTTGGAAGACACAAGAGTTCAATTCCAGGGCCGGTAAGACTGGTGGATAAAGTTTGTTTCAATCATATCCCTGTTCACCTAGCAGTGGAATTAGGGACCTGGGTAGAAAATTGATGGTTGCGTGTTGTAGGGAAAGTAATGGAGCGTACCGTAAACTTATTGTGTTCTTCAGTAATTCACGCTTAGTTGATAGGCGTGAATCACAAGCCCCCCCCCTCTCTCTCTCTCTCTCTCTCACACACACACACACACACACACACACACACACACACACACACACACACACACCGCTCGCTGGTGCAGTGGTAACGTTCCCGCTTGCCATCTGGTAGACGGGAGTTCGCGCCTCGCTCAGGTTGCGAAAAGTTTCACTGACGAAGTGGGTGGTTACTGTCCCCCTTGAGCAAGGGGACGGGTTTGTGCGTGTGTGAAGGTCACAGCTTTGCCCTTAGATCGGACTATATGAGCTCTCAGCTCCCTTCCGGGAGGGTAAAAGCTGACGATCACGACCATCAAGTGATCCTGACCGACCCGGTGAATAAATTACACACACACACACACACACACACACACACACACACACACACACACACAGTACAGAAGAACGACACGCACATATTTTATAAGATGTGGACCCTGTGAAACTTAGCTGTCTTACTCAGTACCCCACGTTAGTCGATACACATCAAGCCATCTTCCTCGTTCCGGTTGGTTCCCTTCCTGTTAACGCCTTCCGACTGATATCACATGGGAGGGGGGATGAGGGAGGGGCCTAGTGGAAGGTGGGGAGGAGGAACGTAGGAGGGGTTTAGGATATCAGTGAGGAGGAGACCAGAACTACATTTATAAACTCTCTTAAGCTTACGTTGTCCTTAAGATTGTTTATGTATACATTTATCTTCACGCGGGCAGCTACCAAACACTTAATATTCAAATTAGAGTGAAGATTTATAATGACCATGCGAAAATAAAAATAAAAAACTCAATCTGTGATACTTGTAATGGAGATATCAGTAAATAGGTTAGGATCATAAAATAGTGCTTGTGGTGGTGGTGGTGGTGGTGGTGGTGGTAGTGGTGGTGGTGATAGTGGTGATAGTGATGACTGGTGATGGTGATAGTGGTGGAGGTGTTGAGGATGGTGATAATGATGATCCTAATGATGATGGCAGTGGTGGAGTGATGGGAGTGATAATTGTGATGATAGTTTTGCTGGTGATTGTACTGGACGTGTGTGTGTGTGTGTGTGTTTGATCAGCATGCGTCAGTGTGTGTGTGTGTGTGTGTGTGTGTGTGTGTGTGTGTGTGTGTGTGTGTGTGTGTGTGTGTGTGTGTGTGTGTGTGTGTGAGTGTGTGTGTGTGTGTGTGTGTGTGTGTGTGTGTGTGTGTGTGTGTGTGTGTGTGTGTGTGTGTGTGTGTGTGTGTGTGTGTGTGTTTTGGCAGCCACAGAACCAGCCCAACTGGTGTCGTCAACAAACCCGATACCTGGCGCCATGTTACTTACCCACAGGCCTTCCAGTCAAGCCCTGTGGAGAGAGAGAGAGAGAGAGAGAGAGAGAGAGAGAGAGAGCGAGTCACGTCCCTGCAAGATGCCCCAGTTAATTATTGGGTAAGGAAATAAATATATAGATAAATAACTCAAGGGGAAGGTGGGAAGGGAGTCTCCTAGGCCCACCAGTACATAAATAAATAACAGGGGGAAGGTGGGAAGGGAGTCTCCTAGGCCCATCAGTACACAGCCCCGAGGAGTTGGAAATTCCCCCTCCCGTGACCCCCCACCCCATTCCAAGCAACATGCCAGCAATAGTGGGCCGAGTGGAGCAAGTGGGGCGAATGGAGTGAGTGGGATGAATGGAGTGAGTGGAGCGAGTGGAGCAATTGAATAGAATAACATGAGTGGAGCGAGTAGGGTGATGGAGTGAGTGGAGCTAGTGGAGAGAATGGAATGAGTAGGGGCGAGTGGAGTGAGTGGAGCGAGTGAGATTAATAGCGTTAGTGGAGCGAGAAAAATGAGTGGGGTGAGAGAAATAAGTGGAGTGAGTGGGGAGAGTGGACTAAGTGAAACGAATGGAGCGAGTGGAGTGAATGAGGCGAGTTTGGTGAGCGAAATGAGTGGAGCGAGTAGAGTGAATGAGGCTAGTTTGGTGAGCGAATTGAGCGGAGCGAGTGGAGCGGGTGGGGTGAACATTTGCAAGGCGGGCAGTGTACTCTCATCCACCCATCACTTCCGCTTGGGGGATAGCCTAGAGGGGGTGTAGGCGTTGGTTGCAGTATCACACACACACACACACACACACACACACACACACACACACACAGGAACCTAGAGGGGATGTAGGTGTTGGTTGCAGTATCACACACACACACACACACACACACAGGAACCTAGAGGGGGTGTAGGTGCTGGTTACAGTATCACACACACACACACACACACACACACACACACACACACACACACAGAGGAACCTAGAGAGGGTGTAGGTGTTGGTTGCAGTATCACACACACACACACACACACACACACACACACACACACACACACACACACACACACACACACACACACACACACACACACACCTTACAAGAAAAAAAAGCAGAGAAAAAAGTCCATCACCACATTACCTGAATAAAAAAATAATAAAAGAAAAAGTCCAAAATTGCAAAGCATAAAAGGGTAAAATGAACGTCTTGGTGGCGCCCATTTTTCCCCGTCAAGGTCCTGGCATATTGGGTCCGGGTTCGAGGTGGTCAGATGGATAGCGTCCCCCTTGCTGAGTCACTGGGCTATCCACATCCCCTATTTTTCGGATGTACGGTTGTGGTCAGAAGCTGGAGTTGCACATTTGTTTTCGAAATTTTATCAGAGTATAATACATGGCGTCAATCCTTTGGTTCCTTTTTCCATGCATAAAAAAAAAAAAGTAAATAGTTTTCGAATCATTGGGCTGTTCACATCCACCCCTACATTTTGGATGTACGGTTGCAGTCAGAAGTTTGGTTTGCACCTTTTCGAAACTAGAAAGGCCTAAATTGTGCCTTTTCGAAATGGTATCAAAGCCTTAATGATTAAAATAAATACCTGTAGTTCTCGTGGTGTTAAGAGGGACAGGATGTCACAGAAGGCTCTCTGAATCAAATATCTATCCACGTCACCCATTGTCGGATTTACGGTTGAGGTCATTTGTTTGTCTTGCACGTTTCTCAAAATCTGTCAAAACCTAAATGAATAGGGTAAATAGTTCTCGAAGTAGTCAAGGTGGATGGAGTCGCAAAGAAGGCTCACTGAATCAAATATCTATCCACTTCCGTAGTTTTTAGGATGTACGGTTGCGGTCATTATTCATTTTGCGCCTTTTCCGAAACCCATAAAAAAAAAAAAAAAAAAATCTGGGTGGTTGAATATGGTGATCGAACCTATCCACTAACCCCATATTCCGATGTACAGTTATGATCAATAGTTCCTTGACACTCGAAACACCGTCAGAACCTAACAATGTCGCTTACAATGATCGCTGGGTCACAGGCTTATTCAGTTCCTGTTTCCGGATGTAGAGATGTTAGTACTTGAGATGAGCAGTTGGATTGGATGTCGTTTATTCTCTCTCTCTCTCTCTCTCTCTCTCTCTCTCTCTCTCTCTCATTTCGTAACACCTCTTCTTTACCGATTTATTATGCACCGTACACCTCACGACCCTCTTATTTGACTCTGTAGATATTAACACGATATCAATAGCTTATAAAAGAACATCGGTGTTTAATATCTGAAATAAATCGCTAAGGAAGATGTATCACGAAACCTCCTATGTCACGTGGAATTTATATGGGCCTCATTCCATCATGGTATGGGTATGCAGCTGCTCAGCTCTGGAATTGTCCCTCTCTCTCTGTCTTTCCCGCTGCCAATCACCTCTCTTTTCATGAAATCTGTCCAGGCATTCGAAATGAGAGAATGTTTAATTTGGCTATTTCTCTCTCTCTCTCTCTCTCTCTCTCTCTCTCTCTCTCTCTCTCTCTCTCTCTCTCTCTCTCTCTCTCTCTCTCTCCAAGTTTTTTAGGTTAAGCACTTGGGTTTTGTTCTTTTTCTTATTTTATTCCTCACTCAAGTGCCATCTCCAGACGAGTTTCTTAAGATTTGTCGAGATCATCTGTTATGACGAGGTTAAGTAGTCATCGTTGACCCTACATCGCCGGACTAGAGGGGTTTTGAGAGAGAGAGAGAGAGAGAGAGAGAGAGAGAGAGAGAGAATTTAACTGAGTGGGGTTCTACTGTCGCACGAACGGTTAATAATTCTTTTACACATTTAGGAAACTTTCAGAAGCTAATGGTATTCTTAAACTACCATCAATAAAAAGAGCTGGCTTCTCGTTCCATTAGTACCAGTGCACCCTGTCGAAGCTGCATCAGAATTTAATAGGATTTCGCTTAAATAAATAACAATATTCAAACAGGTCAGAATAGTTCAGTACACCCACGTGGGCGATAGCCTGGAGAGAATAACGTCTTGCCGTGTGTGTGTGTATGTGTGTGTGGGGGGAGGGGGACAGTATAACTCAACAGTTTTGATACGATTGTAACTTGAAGGAAGTGTTAAGGATCACCCAAAGGATTGACCTATTAGTTTTTATAACAGGAGGTCAAAGTTCAGGGTCATATGGGAAGGTCAGCAAAAACCGTAACTGTTTCTGATATTTACCAAACTTTATGGAGGGGTTCATGGTGAAACAAGGATGAATTGCGTCGATTTTGAGAACAATGTCAAAGGTCAGGGTCACAGGTCAAGGTCAAGTTTCCGACCCCGCAACTAATAGCAGTTATAATGTGATCTGAACTGAACTTCTTGTTACGATTGAGGGGCAGTCAAGGATGAAGAGACCCGAGTTTGAGAACAATATGTCAAAAGTCAAGGTCACAGAGCTAGGTCAAATAGACAGTTTTGGCCCAGTTTGCAACAAATTTCGTAGAAGGGTTGAGGGTCAGGGAAGAGTGAAAAAAAAAAAAATCGATTTTGAGAACATTTGCTCAAAGATCAAGGTCACGGGGCAAAATCAGACATTCGGCCCTGAGAGTGCTTGAAGGGTCGTGGTTGTTGTCATCTCTTAGTGCTCCGTCTTATGCCGTTTATTTATACTGCTTCGAAATCATTTGGCTTCTCGTTAAACTAATGAACAATGTCCTAGTGGGTTTCCCTTGTGCTTCATTAATTAGCCAGTTCCTTTTACAGTTTCCAAACCTAACTAATTAACAGTATTCAAATGGGTTGGCATCCGGCTTCATTAGTTTGCTTTATTCCTCCTTTACTTTTCATCCTTTTCACTTCCCTTTTATGCTTCTTTGTATTTCATTTTTTCATCCTTAAATCTTTAGTTTGTCCTCTTCATCCTTCACCTTTCATCCTACTCGCCATTGGATCTTCCTATTTTTTTTTTCTGCTTCCATCCACCCCACCCACACTATCCAGTCCTTACATCCTGTTTCAAATCAACTCCCTATCCACCAACACACTCATCATTCACCCCACCCATCCACAAACCCACTCATTCCATCCACCCACACCATCCAGTCCTCTCATCCTGTTCCACCTACACCCCTTATCCACATCACACTTATAATCCTTCCCCTCCATCCACCAACACCATCCAGTCCTCTCCTTCTCATCCACCTCCACCACCTGTACCCAAACACTCTCAGCATCCATCTCACTCGTCGGCTAACCCACCCGCTCCATCCACCCCATCCACACCATCCAGGCCTCTCATTCTGTTTCGCCTCGACCACCTGTTTTTCACCACACGCATCATCCATTCCATTCCATCCACCGCAACCACATCATCTAATCCTCTTCTTCTCTTCCCCCTCCACCGTCAATCCACCTCATTCTGTCGTCTCACCCTCTTCCACTCGCACGGCCCTTACACCCCCCACTTTTCAGTTCTTCATTTTTTGTCTTTTATACTTCCCCACTTTATTCATCCACTAACCCTCTTATCCACAATCCTTCAGTTTAAGCTTTATCTATCCGTTCATGTCATCCATCCTCCCACCCACCCACCCACCTGTCCGTTCACTCACTTCACCCACCCACCATATCTTTCGCGTGTTCGCTGGCTCACTCACTCCCCACCCCTCCCACCACTAAACCCTCTCCTCACCTCTCCCACCTGCATATTCGCTCATTTCACTCTCTCCCTCAGTCCTCACGACACCTCACCCGCCCACCCATTAAAAACTAATCCCACTCCCCACCTCATCCACTCACACTCACCACCCCAACCATCGACCAACCCACGCACCCACAAACTCACCTTTAGCTTTCCCCCTTCCCCTCCGTAACTGGATTTGCAGTGGGTGAGGGGGGAGGGTAAGAGGGGAGGGGGGAGGGAAAGGGGAGAGGGGAGGGGAAGGACCAAGACCCAACGTAACCGGACCTTCTGAAGGGGCGAAGACTCCAAGAAGACCACCTGGGGGCCTCCAGTCTTCATCACCTCTTGCCGTATTCACAGACCGTCTTCAGCTTAAAGTTTTGTGTTATATTGCTTGATTAAACCTTCGTCTTGGCTTACATACCTTGCCTTTATCACTTTCTTCCCTCTTTATAAACTCCCTTATATATTTCTTCCACATATCTTCTCTGTTTCTTCCACGTTTATAAGCCTTCTTCTGCTACGTTGCGTGTCTTATTGCTTGTCTTCGTAATCTTCCACATTTACACATTTTCTTCAGCTTAGCCTTTTGTATAGGATTGTTTGTTTATATTTGTTTCTTCACTCTCATAGTAGCCATATATACTCTTCGCAGCCAAACTGGAGTCAATATTAATGTTAAATAATACGAAAAACAAAACCATTTCAGTTCAATAGTGAGTTGCAATGGTGACGTGTTTTATTCGTGCAAAATGGTGAATGTCCTTAAACCCCTTGAATACGATGACGTCATTTTAATTCTTGCTACCTCCAGACGACTTTATTCAGCTTAGTAATACCCTCTCGCATTGGAAGGGGTGTATGAAGGCTGGGTGTATCCCCTCCTGTTCTGATGTTTTTTCCCTAAGCTTAGTAAAATCGTATCGGGCGGCAAAGGAAAAGTAATTGGCGTGAAGAAGGTATTATCCATGGACCATAACACTGCTTAGACGGTTTTTGGCCATGGAAGTAGGCTATGTGGGGGCGCATTCCAGTTGGGAGATGTTCATTTTATACACCAAGTGTCCACGCCCACGCATACTTTAAAATCCTTATTAAATACGTAGGGTGCCAGCGTGAAAAACAAACAAAATTCTCAACGTCCACTCACGGTTTAAGATTCTTATTAACTACGTAGAGTGTGTGCGTGGAAACAAACTAAAATCTCAACGCCCACGCACGGTTTAAGATTCTTGTTAAATACGGAGGGTGCCTTCGCGTGGACAACAACGAAAGTCTCCACGCCCACGCAGGTCCCCGCCCCAGGCACGGACGCGCATGGCATACGGTATGGGAGGCAGTAGGGAGGAGGTGTTGGCGCAGGTGGCTTGGCTTGTGATGCAGAGTCACAGGAGGTCCGTAATATTCTCGTTAGTTTAGACGAGGCTTAACACATCTGCCTTAGCGATTTGTTTTGTATGCACGTCCTCCTTAGCCATTTCCCTAATGACTTTTTAATATTACAGGCTCTTACGTTTTAGCACATCTTCTCTACCTTTTTATTTCTTCTTTGCATATAACGGATTTTATTTACTTGTACTTCTTCATTAGCGATTTATTACTGCATTTGACAGATTTTTACTTTCTAGTTCGTATTTATTTTTTTTGCGTATTACAGATTATGACTTGTTAGTAGATAATCCCTGGCGATTTATTTTTTGCATATTACAGAATATTATTTTCTTATGTTTCTCATACATAAATTGCATATGGAAAAGAAAAAGAGATTCCTAACTTGTTTACTTTTTTAAAATAAAGAATATCGTACTCTTGCGTGTAATAAATCCAGACTTTGATTGCATAAGTAACATACAGGAGGATATTCACGTGGACGCAGGCTGCATAAGTAACATAAAAAGGAATATTGATCAGAATTGCTCAGGTAACAAAAGAGGGAACATCAGTTTCAATAAAGATTACAGAGAAAAAGGAGAATATTATTAACATGGACATAGAGTGTATGAGTAATATTAAAGAGAATATTCCTGTATCTTGTTGCAGAAATTTACACATAAGAGTACAATGGAGCGTCTTAATCTTAGAAGCCTTTCCAGTACGTCTTCCATAATTATACATTTGGCTTGGTACGGGGTTATTAGTCTCTTGTGTTAGTAGTAGTATTTTTTTTTTATAACGGCATTGATTGTATAAGTAAAACACACACACACACACACACACACACACACACACACACACACACACACACACACACACACACACACACACACACACACACACACACACACACCTTTATTCCTCCTCAGCACCGTTCCTCACGCACTTCAGTCAACACTTTCCAGAAAAAGAAACTCAGTCGTGCAGTCGCTTTGGGGGGATAATAGAGTGGGTATTATGTTCATCTGAGCCTCCTTTTTCCCCAGCCATGACGTACAGACAGACACACAGGAATGTTACCAAATTTAACGACTATATAGCGGAAAAAACGAACCCTCTGAAAAACGCAATAGTGGAGATACGCTTTTTCACTGTATTTCGCCAGTTTTATATTTTCTTCACATGGAACTGGGAAGAGTGTAGCTTCTTTGACGGTCCACCCCCCTTCCCCCCAAAAAAAAAAAATCAGAGAATGAAGTAATGTACCGTCGAATAATTCTGAAAGTCGGATTTAGCAATGATCTCAGGTGTAAGTCATTCCCTTAAACAAATCATCATATTTTCTGCAGATAAAAGATTTCTCGATGACAAGACATTGGTTGCCAGGTTGCTAACGACTGGATCCTTATGATTTCTTTATGATTACTTCGAGTGACAGTCGTACAAGCATTTCTATAAGACTATAAACATTGTGAGTTAACAACCCTGAGTCTGGTAATGTCCCTGAAAATGTTTTGTAAAATGTTTTCGGGAGTGTTTCGCAATATAGCGGCTTTTCCTGGACCCTGAGTTATCATGGCCAATATTTTAGAGGAGAAGAGAGAGCGGGGAGGTTGAGGCAGGGCATGGTAGAGTTAGGTGGGTTGAGGTAGGCCATAGTAGACTAAGGCAGGTTGAGGTAGGACACAATAAAGTAAGGCAGCTCGAGGCAGGGCAGTGTAGAGTAACGCAGGTTTAGGCAGAACATGGTAAAGAAGGTTGAGGTGAAGATATGGAAGATTATCACCACACTGAGGTCAATAAAACTGAATGCTTAGTGGGTTTGGAAAGAGAGAGAGAGAGAGAGAGAGAGACGAACATCATCGGCCATGTTGTTGTTGTTATTTTTATTGCTTAACCTCAGTCTGTCTGGCTGGGAAGATCCGTCGATCGCATGTAAACAATTTAGTGGGGCCGTCCCACAGGTACAGTATGGTACATACACCCTGTGGGGATCCGGCGTCCCCCTATGGTAGACAGCACCTCGCCAGAGGGGGATCAGGGTCCTTCTCGACGCGAGTTGCAAGAAGATATGAGGAGGTTTGGCTCTCGAGTGGAGGCCACACTTGTTCCATCCATGGTGCACAGTACCACCACGTGTAGGCTTCTCATTAGCGCCTCGCAAGCCATGTGAAGTGATACAACTTCATTTCTGGATACGTCTTTCTAACTCGGGAAGATACAGAGAAGAATGTGTCTGTACATCACTGTGCCATCCCAAAGGCCTAGAAGCAAGAGGGCGACGAAATACCAATCACGTTTGACATGGTAAGGGGCACGAGGCAGAGAACCTTTTTGACCCCACTGTTGCAGCAAGAGGGTTTACTCACTGCCAACATCGACAACTCAAGAGCCAGAAGCCACAGAACCAGCGGGAGGAGGTTGTCAAAACCATCATCGTCTGCTAGTATAGTCGTGGATAATAATATCGATACACTTTTCAGTGAAAGAGTTGTGGAACTTTCACGTTATAATATGAAAAGATTCTTGGGTTCCTAAGATTACATTCTTGGGTTTCAAAAGTCATTGTTCACTGTCTCGTTATATGTCGCTAGGATGTGGAACGATATTTCTGACCGCGGGGGAACCTCGGCCGTGGACGACCACAGCGCTCACACCTCAATTTTTTTTTTTTTTTCCGACGTCCTCACGGCAAACGGACTACCTTCAATCACCATCCTTGGGTCATTCACCTCGGCGTTCAAGAACACGAGGAAAACCAGAGATCGAAGAGAAAGACGACTTCAGTTAGACTAACTTGTAAATCGGACTGCACACCGAAGCCGGAAGAAGAGGAATCAGAAGACCAGAACAAGGCGATCCAATTCGGCGAGAAACTTCTGATGGGCAACCTGACCATAATGAAACTCCCGTGGACGTTGGTGAGTTTCCGAAAGGAAATCAGAGGGAAGGATGCGACTCCCTGACACAACGGCAGAGTGAGGATACCTACGAGTTTACTCTGTTCATTTTAATTAGGTGTAAAATTGGCATCTCTCCATCTTCAGTGCGGAACTATAGGAAGAGAGCAACACTAGAACACAGCACTAGTCTCGAAAAACTGTTATGTAAAGGATGTTAGTAGATTGCCCTATTCTTCCACTGAGCTGCGGAAAGAGGCCGCTTAGGCATTAACAGCTCCTCCAAGTTAAAAGGAATAAGGAGAATAGGCTGCAAAGGGACTAAAATCTCCGCCGAATTAATGGGAATGAACTGTAGGATAAAGAGCATCAGCACACCAAGGATCAATGATTTTAGGACACCGAGGAAGCACTACATCAACCCAACCAGATGCAAAGAAGAAGAAGAACCCAAGACATGTAAGCCACCGTTGCCGCCTGAGGAAGAAGCTCGACCAGCCCAGGAACAGCGTAAGGAACTCTGAAACTGAAACAACTGAAGTATCACAACAGTAGCAACGAAGACCGCTCCCATCCGTTGCACCTTCCGCTGTTTTCACCTTTCCCAACTCTGAACTCTTATTCCCAGTTAACTCTTCTTTGGTCTCGCTTTTCTGTCCAAGTTCTAGCTCTCTCTCTCTCTCTCTCTCTCTCTCGAGAGAGAGAGAGAGAGAGAGAGAGAGTGTGTGTGTGTGTGTGTGTGTGTGTGTGTGTGTGTGTGTGTGTGTGTGTGTGTGTGTAAGACAGGTGCATGGCTGATGTGACAGGGGTAAGGACGGAGTGGGGGCAGGGCACGACAGGATGGGACAGGGTATTCAATGATAGGGCAGAGAGATCAACAACCCAGAGTCTTGGTCGCGTTGGCTTCGGTCTTCCAGCTTGACATTTTGCATATTTACCCATCCTATTCACTTTTATATATTTTCCATCTCTTTCATATCAGTGTCTCGTAATTTAGAAGGTTTCCCAGCTCTGTATTTTGCCTGTGTAGCGTTCTTATTCTCTTGTATACATTTTCTGTCTCTTTTAATATCAGCTTAGTATTTTGCCTATGCACCCTTGATTTGCTTTTTGGTATAATTTCTATCTTTTCAACACCAGTGTCTCGTTGACTCTTTCAGCTCTATATTTTGCCTATTTAACATGCTTATTCTTCATTTATATACTTTCTGTCTTTAATATCAATTTTATATTTTGCCTGTTTAGCGTTTTCATTCTCTTCTGTACTTTTTTTTTTCTTTATCATCGGTGTAGTTAGTATAATAGCAAATATTAGCGTGCCATTTATTTTTAACACTATATTATTTTAATGTATTATTTACCGATATGCCTTCTTTTCCTCCTGGCTATTTGTCTCCCGTTTTATACCTTTTTTTCCCCCATGGCTTATTTATGTCTCTTATTTAGTGGTTTACTGTATTCTTATTACACCTTATTTTTATCTTGTGTTATTTACACCTGTATTATATCCCAGAGAGAGAGAGAGAGAGAGAGAGAGAGAGAGAGAGAGAGAATATTAATATGCCAAAATGTAAATAATATATATAGATAGATAGATATAGATATAGATATAGATATATATAGATATAGATAGATAGATAGATAGATATCCATCCATCCATCATCTAATCCTACGTTGCCCCATGAGGAGCGTAGGAGCCCGGGGCTAGGAAAGTTGGTCTTGGCATTTAAGATGAGAGTGACCAGCCTCACTCATCCCTGAGTGGCATGACGTGATAGATAGATAGATATATTCTAGTAAGTGAGAGGTTCATGAGGGCTTCCTTACCCGTTTTAGTTGTGTGTGTGTGTGTGTGTGTGTGTGTGTGTGTGTGTGTGTGTGTGTGTGTGTGTGTGTGTTTCAGTTTTACTGGAGTAAAATCGTCTGTTCTTAGTCCAGATTTAATTCCTACCGGATTAATAGAAGAGGTAGGATTATGGAAGTATTTTCTTTAATCCTTTGACAGCTATGATTTCTCTCAGCTTTTTTCACTTATACAGCATCGAAACGCATTTCATTAGTTAAAAGAGAGTATCTGACGTTAGTCACAATAATATTTTTAAAAAGCCACCATTTTTGGTCTGAAGGAATTGGGTTAGTTTAATTTTCTAACCTTCGTAGTGTGTTCACGCCATTGCTAGGCTGAAGTCTTCTGGCGTTAACCAAAACTTCATATATATATATATATATATATATATATATATATATATATATATATATATATATATATATATATATATATATATATATATATATATATATATATATATATGCAGTAGTAAGGAGTTCTACTTTTAGGCATTTCCTTTAGTTCGGGATCCTACCCACACCTTTTCGGTATATAAGATGATAATGATGAGGATGATGATGGTGGCAAACTTAGACAAGCCACTCATTCCGCCTGCCGTAGTTGCAAGCCCTTGCCTGTGACTTGGAGCCTTGACGGACGGGCCAGCATCATGCCACAGAAGCTGATGTCCGCCCCTTACCTGTCGTCGGAGGGGAACAACCTGATTACACTGTGTGTGCCGCGACGCCCGTTAAAAAGACCCACGTGTTTGACCCCGCCTGCTGTCCACCGGGTTGACGTCATCGCCAAAAGGGATGACAGCAACCACAGTAATAACGGGAATTACAAATACAACAATAATAACAGCAGTAACAGTAATAGCAACAAGAGCAGTCATCAGCATCATCACCACCAGAGTAATAGCAACAAGAGCAGTCTTCATCATAGTCATCATATCACCACCACCACCATAAACAACATCAGTCACCACCACAACCACCACAAACAACATCAGTCACCACCACAACCACCACCACCAACAGCAGCAGAAACAGTCACTAGAGATTTCCCGTGTCAGTCTTCATGCATCAGTCAGCAAAATTAAGCACGTCAGTCAGTTCAGTCTCATCATTTTCCTACCATCCCTGACGATTTCATTCATATACTGTATATTTCAGACGTTTCAGGGACTCCTTCGGTACGAGTGACCTCTCCAAGTTAGCACGAAAATAATTCGTACGTCCTCGGTTTCAAGTGGTTAATATTGACATGGTTTTTCCTAAATGACAGATGCAGAAATAATATCGTTAAGTAGATGTTTGCGAGGCTCCCAGTCCAGCAAGGAGACGGACCCTTATCTTGTGTGTGTGTGTGTGTGTGTGTGTGTGTGTGTGTGTGTGTGTGTGCATTTGGGTGTAGGTGTACATTGTAAGGGTGATACGTGATCCTGAATGTGGGAGTGGTAGGCTATATAGATGAGATATTCAGGTGGGTGATGTAAGATTGACTTTGGTTGGGCAATTTAGTTTGTCAGTAAGGAGAGAGAAGGCTGCTGTCTGACAAAAGAACCCTTGTGTCCGGTCACGCGTTTTATTATTTGCCTAGTTATATATTTATTGTTACCTCCAGGTGCTTTATTTCTGCTTTGGGGAGGCCTCTTGTGGTAAAGGGGGAAATAAAGGAAATATCTATCTTCTCCAGGTCAGTAAGTGTCTCCAAAATTAAGCTAAAACTGTCTTCATATTGCGAGACTGAAATGACAAAATGCCTCGTGGATCTGGAAGAAAGGTTAAGATATGGTCATGTGGATGTGGATGATGTGGATAGGGAAGAAGGTTTAAGTGTAAAGTATGGTGCTTTGTGGATGGTTACGAGGGTCGTATGCAATATGGCTTGGGAGAGATCGTAACACCTCATCCATAGCGATTTATTAAGCACATTACACTTCAGAATCTCATGTATGTCAATGATACAGATAGGGTCAATAAATAACAAACATTAAAACATTAAGGTGTAATATGCAAAATAAATCGCAAGTGAAACGGTGCTGCGGCGAAACCTCCAGTGGCACCTAAAACGCGGGAATATGAATGGTTAATGCCTCTCGACTTTACGTGGAGCATCACATTCTTCCCCAAGAATATGACACGCAACAGTCGCATGTACATCCAAGTCCCTAATTGTACTACTAGGCGAAGAGGGACATAGGGGAAGCAAACTTTGTCTTAGAGTCTGACCGGCACGAGAATACGGGGCAAAGTGGTAATTTAGTGGGGTAGGATTGGGAGATTGGGTGGAGGGGAGTGGTTGTTGGTATTTCTCTCTCTCTCTCTCTCTCTCTCTCTCTCTCTCTCTCTCTCTCTCTCTCTCTCTCTCTCTCTCTCTCTCTCTCTCTCTCTCTCTCTCATACCCATCTTTCAATCTTTCTATGTATCCATCTATATTTATCTATCCATCCTTCATATCCGCCTGCCCACCTATTTATCTATCTGTCTATGTCTGTCTGTCTATCTCTATCTCTGTCTATAGTATTACTAAAATCTCACAACAAATTATGCATTATGAGATATGAGGAAAAAAAATGATAAGTCAGTGGTATGAGGTAGGATGTGAAGGGAATGAGCGAGTGGTATGAGGCGGATTCGTAGGTGGTATGTGAACGGTGCGGTATGATGGGCATGTTGACGATAGCTGGTGTGGTATGAGGTAGGGGGTATGGAGAGAGAGAGAGAGAGAGAGAGTGTGTGTGTGTGTGTGTGTGTAATTGAGGGGTATATGTTATTTTGAGAAATGGATTAAAAAGTAGGAAAGTGTATTAATGGGAAATAAGGACTGGATGATGATGATGATGATGATGATGATGATACAGCTATTGCTTAAGTAGTTGAGGTAGGAGAGGACCAAGCTTTTATGGTAGTTATTTCTTACAATTTCACAAGGAGGTCTTTTCCTTAGGGCGTCCTTTAATGGAATAATTCAGTAGGGATGATTTCTGACTTTTCCGGAATTATATTGGAGAGAGAGAGAGAGAGAGAGAGAGGTAGTCGTAATGAAGGAGTTTCTTTTCTCATCACATTAAAATTAGTCTTTTGGTTTGGTGGCAGCAACAGTGGAAAGGTAAATTAGTTGACCTTTATCATCCCTATTAAGAATAAATTCATGGTCGACCTCCTCATGATCTTTGTAGCTTCTTGAAACCGTTAGAAGGAGAGGGGGGGGGGAATGGGCGTTGGTGAGCAAAGGAGTGGGCGGGATGGCCTGGAATTTTAATAGGAGGTTGGGCTTGGACAGGAAAGTATACTCTGTGAAAATATTTGTTGTAGGATTTCTGGTTTTAGTCCGGAGAAAGTTTCGTTGCAAGTATCCATCCAGAATGAAAGTGTTGGGTCGAGGGATAAAGAAATAGGGATGTGAGTCAAAGAAATGGGCGTGTGGGTCAAAGAAATGGGCGTGTTGGTCAAAGAAATGGGCGTGTGGGTCAAAGAAATGGGCATACGGGTCAAAGAATTGGGCATTCGGGCTAAAGAAATGGGCATACGGGTCAAAGAAATGGGCATATGGGTAAAAGGAAATGGACGTGTGGGTCAAAGAAATAGGCATATGGGTCAAAGAAATGGGCATACGGGTCAAAGAAATGGGTGGGGTGAGTTGGAATTTGGGTGGAGGGTGTGAAGAGGCCAAGGGAGTGTACCTTGTGAAAGTAGGTGCTGAAGGACTAATGGTTTGAAACTGTGAAGGTTAGTATGAGAGTTTTCTCCAAGAAGAAGGAAAAAAAAAGGAAAGGAAGAGCAACAACAACAATAAAAACAACAACAGGAGCAACAGCAGCAGCAGCAATAACAACAAAAACACCAACAAAGCTAATCACTCATTTGCTCTCATTATAGAATCATTAGCATCAAGTATGACATCGTCGTTGTGGAAAAGACTAGCCGTGGCGGTGGAGGAAAAAAACGTAGGTAGGAGGGAGGAGAGGGGGTGGGATAGGAGGGAGGGAGAGGAAGAAACGAGGAGTAGGAGGGAGGGAGAGAGGGAGAAACAAGGAGTAGGAGGGAGGGAGAGGGAGAGAGAGACGAGGAGTGGGAGTGGTTTGAGGCGCTTCACATCCGCATGTCGCTCCGCCCAGTGTAATACCTGTGTTCTCCTACGGTCCACTCACTCCCCTTGACCGACCCTCCCCTCATCCTTACGGTCGCACAGGGCTGGGGAGTTCGAGTTGAGGGGCTGCCCCGTTTGAGAGCTGCAGTCAGGACCTAGACGCCGCATGGGTATCATCACGAGGTCCTTACTCCCTGGCAAGTTGAGGAGGATCGTAGTGGAGTTGGCGTGTTTTAGTGTTTTCGTGTGTTTTTGTGCTTATTCCACCACGTTACTGGATCTGTCCCGCTTAAATGTTCTCGTGTGTTCTTGTGTTTATCCCACTAATTTACTGGAATTGTCCCGTTTTAGCGCGAGAGTGTTCTTTTGCTCATTCCACACTACTTTACTGGAATTGTCCCATGTAAGTGTTTGTGTGTTTTTCTACTCATTCCACCACTTTGCCAAAAAAAAAAAAAAAATCCCATTTGCGTTAATGTGTTATTTTTTTTTCCCCACCACTCATGCCGACTCCAAACATGGCTTGGGTATCGTAACTTGGCAAGTTAAGGTGTTAGTGGACTTATCCCTTAGTGGTCAGGTGTTCTCGTGTCCCCCACTGTTCCCGTGTTCTTGTGCACACCACCACTCGCCCTCGTGCCCACTCCACCACTCGTCCTCGTGCCCACTCCACCACTCGTCCTCGTGCCCACTCCACCACTTGTCCTCGTGCCCACTCCATCATTCGACATACCCACTTCACCACTCGTCCTCGTACCCACTCCACACATCCTCTTTGGTATCATCTGCTCTGTTTTTGTACTATGTCTTTGCAAGCGATGAAGGCTATCCACACCTCAACAGGAATTGCACCATAACACGTTCCAGGAGTTGTCCCACATATTGTTCTAGTGTGCATGTGTTCATTCCACCACTAGTCGTCATGCCCATTTACAAATTTGTCCCAACATTATCCTCGTGCGCACTCAAGTTGCTGTTGGTGCGAGTATCATCAGTCACGTATTGTTATGGGTAAGCGACGAAGGCTTTCACTACTTTTTCCGGAGCAGTTCTATTGTGTGTTCTAGTTTTCGTGCGTTCTTGTGTTCACTCCACCAGTAAAACCCGAGTGCCCATTTCACTACTTCTTGCCCACCTTACCAGCGACATCCATGACATCCCCGTCCCCACTCCAGTTCCTGTACCAGGCGACGTCACCAGGATATGATCACTTGTTTTTACTCCGGGCACTGGCCAAAGACTTTCACTGCTTTTATAAGAATTGTTCTGGAGTGTATTCCAGTGTTCTGTTTGAGGTGTCGTGTAGTGTATTCCAGTGTTCTGTTTAAGGTGTCCTGTAGTGTATTCCAGTGTCCTTGCCTTGCGCTCACTCCACCGGTAATGCCCTCATACCCATTCATAATTTCGTGCCCACTCCGCCAGTCTGGTTCCTGTGCATGTTACCGTCCCTGTTCCAAGACATCGCCTGGGTGTCATCACTCGGTTTTTCATCCCAGGCAGGTGTAATCGTAGACTCTATTGGTGTTTTCCTGTTTGAGTTCCGATATTCTTGTGCTGTTTCCACCACTCACTCCACTAATTCGCGTCTATTTTATCACTATCATCTTCGTGCCCAGTCCAGTCCCTGTGCCTTGATCAGTGACGGAGACTTTCACTGTTTTTACTTGAATTTGTCTCATGGTGTGTTCAAGTATTCATGCTTTTGTGTGCATTCCTCTACTTGTCTTCTTGTCAGCCCCATTT
This sequence comes from Coenobita brevimanus, assembly GCF_032717465.1. Lineage (NCBI taxonomy): Eukaryota > Metazoa > Arthropoda > Malacostraca > Decapoda > Coenobitidae > Coenobita > Coenobita brevimanus. The sequence goes on from NC_137021.1 coordinate 5,588,593, forward strand.
ATTCATGCCCTTTCCACCAATAATATCCTCAGCCCCACTCCACTCATATCGTGCCTAATCCACCTTTGCAGTCCATATGCCTGCTTCAATACCAACTCCACTTGTGCGTGCCCCCCTCCACGAATAATATCAATAAGCCAACATCACTGATTCAGGCCCACGTCATTTTTCATGTCCATATCCCTACTTCAGTGTCAGCTCCACTTATTCGTGCCTACTCCGCCAATATCCTCAGGTCCACTCCACTGATTTCGTGCCCACTCCCACCCTTCGTGCCCATATGCTTACTTCAATACCTTATGAGATGTGTTGTGCTCCTGTGTTCACGCTAGGCCATAATACTGAAAACGATATCGTGATGTAATGTTCTAACTAAATCGCAAAGGAAAAGCGGCTACGAAATCTGTATCACCTAGATTGATGGTCCTCAGTCCGTCGTCCATTTTTATGAACCAGCATTGACTAGACTAGATTCCTCCCTCCCGTCTTCTTTATTCTAAATCTGCTTCCCGTTTCGTTTTTATCTACGTCTGCGGTGTGTGTGTGTGTGTGTGTGTGTGTGTGTGTGTGTGTGTGTGTGAGAGAGAGAGAGAGAGAGAGAGAGAGAGAGAGAGAGAGAGAATGACTATTATAAACAGGTGAGTAGAATCCAGATACAGAAAAAGTAGAATTCTCAGAAGAGTGCCCAAAGAAAATAGGTTGCATGTCGATTCATTCAGCACTGAGGTTATCGATTTTATTTCATTATTATTATTATTATTATTATTATTATTATTATTATTATTATTATGTTCAGAGGTAATTTTTTTTTTACTGATTTATTTGAGTGATGTACTTATTTAAGTGGGCGTGAAGACTTGAGTTGCAGAGTGAGAAGGAGTAGGGGAGTGGGAAGGAGTGGTGGATTGGACAGGAGTTATGGAGTGGGCAGTAGTGGTGGAGTGCACAAGAGTGGCCGAGTGGGCAGGAGTGTTGGAGTGGGCAGGAGAGGTGGAGTCGGCAGGAGTGGCGGAGTGGGCAGGAGTGGTGGAGTGGGCAGGATTTACCGAGGGACACAAGGACATTTTTTTTTTTTTTTCATCTTTCTTACTGTGTTTATTAACGGAATATATTTTTATGTTTTTCGTTTTTTCTGATTTATATTCAGTTTTGTACCATACTTGATTGGCTGGTGGTGTGTTGATTTAGTTTTTTTTTTTTTTCTAATTTCATATACTTTCGTGACCCCTAAAATTTTGTCATTATTTTCCCCCTTGTTTTTACATTTTTTAAAATATTTTGTGCCTTGCGTGATGGGCATGTTTTTTTTTTTTTGTGTGTGTGTCCTTGTATTCTGTTTATTGTGGTGTGTGTGTGTGTGTGTGTGTGTGTGTGTGTGTGTGTGTGTGTGTGTGTGTGTGTGTGTGTGTATTTTTGTCCTTGTATTCTGTTTACTTTGTGTGTGTGTGTGTGTGTGTGTGTGTGTGTGTGTGTGTGTGTGTGTGTGTGTGTGTGTGTATCAGTTTCCACCATGTTTCAGAATAGCTATGAGAGAGAGAGAGAGAGAGAGAGAGAGAGAGAGACTACTTTTCCCATCATAATCTCTTCACTGTAATTCCTTATTTATAAAGATTAACCATTTTGAGGTGACCTTCTCATCACTAAATTCTTTGTACGCCAGAGATATTGTTTTTAGCTTAGAATATATAGTGACCTGAAGGATTTAGCTTTAGCACTTTATTAACCCCCTTTGCTACTTCCGTGCATTCTTAAGATGCATCAAATCGTCTTAAAATCGTCTGGTAGCAGCAACAATAGATTAAACACATCAGGGAATTGAATGAGTTAATCACTATTCAATCCAGACGATTTTATTCAGCCGTATTATCGGAAGTGTTGATTTAAGGCCATATCGTACCCCTACAGTTTGAATAGTCTCTCCTGAGCTGAATAAAATCGCCTGCAGATCGCAAGAATAAAGTCAACTAAATGCGTCAGCGGAGTGAAAAGGTTGATTATGCATACCCGTGTGACTTGACTGACTGGTGTGTGTGTGTGTGTGTGTGTGTGTGTGTGTGTGTGTGTGTGTGTGTGTGTGTGTGTGTGTGTGTTATCATTTGGTCCTTTTACTGTTTCTTGTGTGTGTGTTTTTTTTTCTGCCCTCCATGTTCATTTTTTCTTTCACTTCCCCTTCCTCTCCCCTTCTCTTCTCCAATAATTTCCTTCCCCTCGTACTTCCTTCTTTATTCCTTCTTTCCTTTCCCCTTCCCCCCTCTTCTTTTCTTGTTTTTTTTTTTCCTTGTTCTTACCCTCCTCTTTCCCCCTTCTTCTCCTCTTCATTTCCTTTCTTTTTTTCTTTCTTTTTTGCGTTTCTTTCTTTCCCCTTTCCTGCCACTAATTCTCCTTTTTTTTTTTTCCATCCGGATCCTACTTCACACCAATCGTAGGTGGGAAAAGAGGTCTGGATGATGGTGGTTATGATGATGATGATGATGATGATGATTCAGTAATGGTGTAAAAAATTGGGGTGTCTTTTCCTTGCCGATCTCATTTATATTTATCACCTTGGATCCAGGTAATGTAATTTTTCGGTCTAATCTTGCTACTTCCAGGCGACATCATGCAGCTTAGGAGTGGAACTGGAAGGATTTGATTATTAGATGCAACCTTTATTAAACCCTTTACTGCTGGAGATGGAGTAAAATCGTATGGTGGTCGCCAAAATGAAATGGGAAATATGGTCCTTTAGTTTCTACTTCATATTTATGTGTGATGTTTAACTGACAATTGAAGGGAGGTTCGTGTTACCGCCAAACGATTTTATTTAGCATAGGAGATCCCCTTCCACTAGTGCTGCACACTTGATCTTCTGTGGGGTAGGTCTTGCCCGTGTGTGTGTGTGTGTGTGTGTGTGTGTGTGTGTGTGTGTGTGTGTGTGTGTGTGTGTGCGCGTGCGCGCGCGCGCGCGCGCGCTAGCTTCGTAGTTATCTTTTCTTCTCATCAACCTCCATCATACTTGTGAAGAATACGATCAAATGCGTGAATGGATGTAGGAGATCACGTCTTTCGTGGAGCAGATAACAAATGAAAAACCAGGGTAACCGACTGGCAGCCCAGAAACGGAGTAAGAGGGAGAGGCTGACAGAGAAGATGGCGAGATGAGATTCGGAGATTTGCTGGGTATAACAGGCCAATAGCCAGTATGTGAGGGTGGGAAAAGATGAGAGAGGCCTTTGTCATGCAGTGGACTAACAGGCTGATGATGATGATGATGATGATGATGATGATGATGATGATACCTCCACCACTCGCGGAAAATATCGAACGTCCTGACCCGCACGAGCGATATTAGCCATGTTTCATTGGTTTGGATGTCGGGCCTAATTCGATCAGATTTTGATATCCTTGTATAAACATAATTAATCATACTATAATTAAGATCTCCGCTTTACATGTCCTAGCTTTCTATTACACTGAAATTTATGATAATACGCATTTTTTTTATTTTATTGAGGTAGGTCTTTGGTAAGTTTCGTTCAGAGATTCGAATGGTGGAGGTTGATATCCGAGCATCATTATACTCGTATCTCTTTTCATCAGAGTGATATTAACATCTTTATAATTGCTGTGGGCCCATTCCATTTTTAGAGATTATATGATGTCAGGCATGTTTTGGGTTTGGTAGAAGTGTGTGTTGTAGTGTGCATGTGTTTACTGAACTTGTGATGGTTCAGGTTATCGAGGTACTGTTGAACTGTTTGAGCGAGGCTGTAAATTTTCTGATACGTGACCAGTGTAGCATCCGGCTCTGTGAGGGAAGGAGCTGCAGTTGTGTTGAGAGGCTGGACTCTGGAGAGTGTATTGTGAGGTATGTGGGCTGTGGGGTTGAGGTGTATGTTTATTTATATTTTATGGAGGCTGTATCTTTAAGGTATGTGAAAGTAAAGGTAAATAGATTGTGTTTATGATATTTATGTGTTCGTAAAACATGACTGGTTTAGGTATCTGGAAGGTACAGGGTTCATAAGGAGATAATATCTTGTGGGTAACAGACCGACGGAGATGCAGCGTCCAGGCAGGAGAAGAGTATAAAGACCACATAATGAGGTGGTTTGATAATGTCCATGGAGAACTGAGAATGCTGAATCTCTGTTACGAGTTGGTCCAGAACAGGATAGCATAGTGAGTGAGTTGCTGCAGCGACCTCACCTGGGATGGGTGCCACTAATCATTAGACTCATAAAGGAATATGCAGTACATGAAACTTTTGAAGGCTGTAGTTGCAGGTGTGTTGTGGGATGCGTAAACACTAGTTGAAAATGTAGGTTGTTATTGCAAGATGCGTGGTGATTTAGTAATAGAAGAGGTCTTTGTACGTAATACATGAGGGTAACACAGGCTTATAAATGACGAAGTAACACAAGGTAAAGCACATAAGCTGTGTTACAGGGATGTGTGGTGTTGGTTGTAAGGTTATATTAGATTGTTAGGTTCTAGTTCTTATCAGTACTGTGGCCGTGCATGGTTTAGTAACGAAGTGGTATTTCTCTCCCCTTCAGGACAAACTGCCGGCGGCCACCACCACAGATCTGGGCCGAGTAACCAGCGTAAGACGGTATCCCACCACCATCCGCCCGAGCTCCCCCAACGATAGCTGCCCGCCCAACAATAGCCTCCCGCCCAACGATAGCTCCTCCTTACCGCCCGAACTCTCACTCTGGCCTATGGAATACAGGAAGGATGGCCAGCCCGTGCCGCCCCACTCCTCGGCCGCAAAGAAGAAGAAGAAGAAGGCTAAGGAAGGCAGGGATCCATTTAGTAGTCCTGAGCACCTTCATCATCAACAACAGCATCTTCATCAACAGCAACAGCTTCATCACCATCAATCCTTCCATCATCCCGCCCCCGCTTCGGTGAGTAGAGTTTGGGGCTTTTTTTTTTTTTTTTTTTTTCTCCAGTCGTATGCTTTTTTTTTTTTTTTTTTTTTTTTTTAAAGATTTTAGCTATAAACGTTTTGTCTAAATGGGTTTGGTATAATTCCCATTAATCCTTTCCATGCAAGAAATCTCGCCGAAGTTAAATAAAATCTTAGGGTAGCACCAGGAGTAAGCTAGATTTGCCGCCAGGTTGAATCTCTCTCTCTCTCTCTCTCTCTCTCTCTCTCTCTCTCTCTCTCTCTCTCTCTCTCTAATCCTTCCCAAATTTGGTGTTCATTATTGCTGGACTAGTAGGATGCACGGTTTTCCTCCTCCACCACATAAACAGCCGATGTCAATAACTAATCATTGTGGAACGCTAGAAAAAGACTGAACAAAAGAGGCAACAAAAAATAGTAACTTGCCAAGAGTAATCTCATATGACGAGAATGTCACCCAGTCTTCACAAGGCCCTCTGTCTGTCTGTATCTGAGTCTGTGTCTGTGTGAATCTGCCTTTCTGGATGTCTATCAGTATCAGTCTATCGCTGTTCGTATCTTTCTGTTTATCTGTCTTTATCTTTCTCTGTGTCTGTCTGTCTAATGTCTGTCTCTGTCTGTTGAAGATCGTCTTGTCTTTAAGGAGAGGACTAGATAGTAAAATGTTATCTTTTACCTTTTGAAATTGTACGGTGTTCGTCCCCCCTACTCCCAGCAGAATATTGTCCTGCATTCCGATAATCTGTCCTGCATTCCGATAATCTGTCCTGCATTCCGATAATCTGTCCTGCATTTCGATAATCTGTCCTGCATTCCGATAATCTGTCCTGCATGCCGATAATCTGTCCTGCATGCCGATAATCTGTCCTGCATGCCGATAATCTGTCCTGCATTCTGATAATCTTTCAAACTGATAATGTCCTGCATTTTGATATTCTTTGACTTTGATAGCGCGCCAGTTATTTAGTTTCTTTTGCATTCCGATTGTCTTGGTTCCTGATATGTCCTACGTTCATGTCATTCCAGTGTTTTTCATCCGACGTGGGCATAAAATTGACCCTAGGTTCCCTGAGGCCCAGGAGTCGTATGTGACAAATATCTTCACGTGTAGCATCACCACTTATGCACTAATACCCACCTTCCATTACTCATTCAGTAGTGTGTGTGTGTGTGTGTGTGTGTGTGTGTGTGTGTGTGTGTGTGTGTGTGTGTGTGTGTTTTACGTCAGTGGGTCGTATGGAAAATAATTTATTATAACGAAATTCACTTCAGAATGCTCCTTGGTTGACCGAGACTCGAGCTAGTGTTCATTCGAAAGCAGATTACTTCTAAAACCACTGATTGGTGAGGATCTGGATAGCAGAATTGATAGCGGTGGTGATGGTGGTGGTGGCGGCGAACGCATTAACGTTAGTGAAGGTGGTGGTTGAAGTTATGATGGCATTAGAAGTGGTGATGCTTGTGACGGTGGTGGTGATGCTGGTGACTGTGATGATGATGCTGGTGACTGTGATGATGATGCTAGTGACGGTGGTGATGCATGACGGAGGTGGTGATGATGCTGGTGATGGTGGTGGTGATGATGCTGGTGACGGTAGTGGTGATGCTGGGTGGTGGTGCTGCTGGTGACAGTGGTGGTGGTGCTGCTGGTGACAGTGGTGGTGGTGCTGCTGGTGACAGTGGTGGTGGTGCTGCTGGTGACAGTGGTGGTGGTGATGCTGGTGCCGGTGGTGGTGGTGATGCTGGTGCCAGTTGTGGTGGTGATGCTGGTGACGGTGGTGATGGTGATGCTGGGGACCATGGTGGTGATTGTGTTGCTGGGGACCTTAGTGGTGATGGTGATGCTGGTGGTGGTGGTGGTGGTGGTGGTGATGCTGGTGACGGTGATGCTGGTGATGCTGGTGCCGGTGGTGGTGATGCTGGTGACGGTGGTGGTGGTGGTGGTGACGGTGGTGATGATGATAGTGACGGTACCACGATGCAGGTGGTGGTGATGCTGCTGATGGAATGGTGATAGCTGCAGTGTGTTGCGGATAGTTGGTGGTGGTGATAAATTTGGGTGATGGTAATGATATGGTGACGGTGGTGGTAGCGATATAGATGGTCAGTTAGTTGGTGGTGGTGATGGTGGTGGTGGGGATGGCAATGATAATGATGTTAGCAATGTTGGGGGTGGCGGTGGGTGTGGTGATAGCTATGGTGGGGGTTGCGGTAAGGTGATGAAGAATGTGATGGTGGTGGCGGTAGCGGGTGGTGGTGGTGCTAGCGATGATGGAATTGGTGGCAGATAGGTGATGATGATGGTAGTGGTGATTGTGATAGCAGTCGTTGTGGTGAAGGCGGTTAGCTGCTGGAGGTGATGGTGATAGGAATAATGGTGCTTTTGGTGGTGGTTACGGTGACAGCGATGATGGAGATGACAGTGTGGTGGTGGTGATGATGGTGACAATGATGGTGGTGGGAACGGATAGGCAGTGATGGTGATACGATAGCGACGGTTATAGCACTGGTGGGGGGGGGGACGGTTATGTGGTGTGGGTGATATTGACGATGATAGCTTGGGGGGGCGGCTATGTGGTGTGGGTGATAGTGACGATGATAGGAAGGGGTGGGTGGGACGGTTATGTGGTGTGGGTGATAGTGATGGCGGTGGTGCCTGGTCCTGGGGCGCCGCGCTATGCCATAAATCACAACACCACTTCCTTCGCGGTTTTACACTTTAATATTTCACTAAACCTCTCACCTCCAGTCCCCACTCAAGAGCCTTTCACACCACGCCTTTCCACACTTCACTACACTTCACCTAGAGTTTGGGTAGTCTCCCCCTTTTTTTTCCAGATCTTCTGGTTTTCATCGCAATTTATGTATGTATGTATGTATTTTTGAGTGGGGTTATGCTGTATTTTCTTCCTATTTCTTGCCGGTATGTCTTTATTGCTCCATTCACTTATCGGTATATATAACGAAGAGTTCGGGGTGTCGTGCATTATTTTATTTAGCGCAGGTTCTTATGTTTCTCAGTTTGCAGTTTTCCTTTTTCTTCTCATTTCTTTTATATAGTTCAGGGAGTCTTGTTGGTTTTATTTCCCTCAGTTTTTTAAGGCTTTGTTGTAGGTTCTGAGTGTCAGCGGGCTATTCTTCCTGTTTATGGCATTACTGTATTTTCCCCTGTCTTTCATGGTAGGTAGTTTGCGGAGCTTTTATTTGTGCATTCTCTATTGCAGATTACCACGATTGTCATTTTTCTGTTTCGTCCTGTTTTAACTGCATTATATATTTTTGTTTTCTGCGCTTTCATCTCTCTCTCTCTCTCTCTCTCTCTCTCTCTCTCTCTCTCTCTCTCTCTCTCTCTCTCTTCCTTTTAGGTTTATTTTTCTAATAGTTATATATCAGTAGTGCCCTTTTTCCCTCTAATTATTGCCCTTTTTATTCTCCGTTTTTCTTTGCTGCTTACTTTTCTATCAGTCTTTATTTTTGGCTGTCTTTTCAGTGTCTGTCTGTGTCTCCCTGTGTCTGTCTGTCTGTAGTCGTGGCGGATTTTCAGTTTATATATTTTTATCGCTATTGCTCCTTATCTCCCTACATTCTCTTCTTCCCATTACCTGTATCTCGCGAAGCTTTTCACCCCCATTAGTCTTTCTCCCCAGGTCTGTCTTCCCAGGGTCTCTCCCCAGGTCTTCCGTAACTTTCATCTCCAGGTCTTTGCCATCAGGTCTTCGTCAGTCTTTATTAATTCTCTGCCTGTCCTTCGTTTCAGTTGTCCCGTTTTATCACCGTTTTCTTCCATTCCCTTTAAAGTCCCTCTCTCTCACCAGTTTTCTCTGTATGGTTGTCCTAATACAGTTTTTTCTTTCTCCCTTTTAGTTATTGATCGGATTTTTTTTTTACTTTTAATCACCATTTCATCTTCACTTTGTTTACTAGTCCCGGTTTTTGTCAGTTTTCTATTTCCATCGTCGTTTTATGTAGTACTTCTTAAAATCAGCTTTTATTTCGTTGCCCCTCCATTAATCACCGTTTTCTCCCCTTTTTTATATAGTTTTTCTAGTGTTTTATTATTTTTAGTTTTCCATCATATCAGTTCTCTTCCCTTCCGCCTTTTACTTGAACTGCCTTTTCGATGCTGTTTAATATCACCGTTGTCTTTTCCCTTCCTGTGTTTCAGTTGATCCCCCTGCGTTCGTTTTCGCTTCCCTTCGTTCTAATATTTGCTTGTCCTTTACCGTCACAGTTTCTGCCCTTCCTTCTTTTACTTAATTGTCTCTTTAATATCAGTTTTCCCTTCCTACCTTCTAGTCGTTCCCTATTTTATATTCCTTTTCCCTTCCTCTTTAGTTTTCCCTCCTCCTGTCCCTGAGCATTTTTTCTTTTCTTTTTTCGTGCATTGTCTTTTTCTGTTTTCTAAGTCACATATCCAGGAATAAAATATCAGATTGTTGCTTTAATACTCTCCAGTAAACAAACTCCTGCTGGTGTTACCCTGAATGATAAATCTGAGATCATCCAAAATAACTGAAGGGAGTCTCGGTAGATTTATACCCTTTTGCTGCTGGGATTATTTATTTATATTTTACATCATGGTTGAGTGTTGGACTGGCAAAAATACGTAAGTGTTTATAGTAACGAAAAGAGGCAGTGTATTGAGTTACCTGTTACTGTGAGACACAACATAGCAGCGAAAAGGCAATTCTGTTTATAAATTGTAGTGTACGGTGATCTGGGTGTTAACTAGGATTGTATTATGTGCTGCGGTGATTTTGATTTAAGTCTGCGGATATTCAAACCCTAATTCTCTCTCTCTCTCTCTCTCATATATATATATATATATATATATATATATATATATATATATATACACACACACACACACATACCCCCAGTTTCCGTGGATTCCCTTTTTCCTGCATGTGCCCCCTTCTTTCCTTTAAGTGACTTCCTCCAGGTTTCCTTTGTTGTGAGATGCCTTTTCCCCCCAGTTACCCTTTTCCCACCAGGTGCTTCCTTTGTTCTTACAGGAGCTTTTTTTTTTTTTTTTTTTTTTTTCAGATGCCATTTCATTTTCTTTCAGTTACCATTTTTTTCGGACTTCCTGTAGGTGCCCGGTTTTGCTTTCATAAGACCTTTTTCCTCTCGGTGCCTCTTTTTTTTTTTCTTTTACATTATTTGGCTTCCCTCTCTGACAGTGTTCCTGTAGGTGTCTTCTTGTAATTGTGTGTGTGTGTGTGTGTGTGTGTGTGTGTGTGTGTGTGTGTGTGTGTGTGTGTGTGTGTGTGTGTGTGTGAAAGAATGAGAGTGGGAGGGTGGGAACAAGCTGAAGAGGCCAGACTTACAAACCTGATAATTTTCCCCCACCACGTTATTAATCAAACTCCCCTAGGCCTACCCACCTAAGGCTATATTTATAAAGCATCTTAGCCTATTTCTCCCATAGCAGGTCTCAAGCAGGTACCTATTATTAGAAATCCCAGTTAACTATTAGTAGAAATTGTAGTTATGAAATTTTAACCTTGGTAATTTTTGTTAATTGTTTGGGTATATGTATAAGGAAGCACTTTTCTACACTAGCTAAAGAGCAGTTATGAATAGAACTCCATAAATATGTGAAAATTCACGCTGAGTTTTCGTTACAAATGTGATTCTTTTTGTTTCAGGTGAGTGTCAGAGTGCATCATACACTGTTTTCTGCTAACTGTGAGTAGTCTATATACAGTACAGTACTATGCCGAAGGAAACCATAGTCTGTTTAATTTAACCTGGCCTGGAGTTGCCATGCCTCTGTCGTAAATGCTGAGCTGCATAAAAAGGTAATAACACCAGTATTTTATGCTAGTCAGGAAGAAGTGCTGTGGAAAAAAGGTAGAGCCCAAGTTGTCGTAACAGTGCCCCTGAGCAGCAACAACATGAACTCTCGAATATGATGGTGGTCACGAAATTTTGAGGAAAGGATGTAGTGCCGTGGTATTGTCTTCTGAGACTGTTGACCTGAATAAGTGCTATGAATGGTGTAGAGCCGTAGTGTTCTGTGCTGTCATTCGTAACGAGATTAACTAGAATATGATGCCGGTCATGAAGTGATGTGGAAAGGAAGTAGAGCCGTAGCAGTCTCATTCAGCCATTGAAGTTAATGTTTGAAGCCTTTTTGCTTAGTGACGTTTGCTTGTATTTCTTGCTAACTCCAGACGATTTTATTCAGCCTTTTGGGGAGCTGTTGAACTGAAGGGGTTAAATATAGCCTTCATTAGCTCCATTATTAGCGTTCTCTTAGGCCGAAAAGAATCGTCTGGTAGCAACAAGAAATAAAATCGGATACGACCTTGAGCATTTTCTCTGATCGATGGTGCTTCATTCCCGTAGACTTTATCGAGGGGGGCGAGGAGGGATGACAGACACACAGACAGACAGTTCAGACACACAGGTCAGACAGACAGGACAGTCAATAAGTATATTTAGGAATCAAGGTCTTATTACGACCATGGATTACGACCCGGACCTGTCTTGATCGTATAGTTGTTGATGAACCTAAGGTGAGGTTGGTTGAGGTATAGTGAAGCTGTAGGCTACTGGGTGAAGTGGTGAGGTGAGGTGAGGTATTGTGAGTGAGATGAGGAGCGGTGTAGTGGGTGAGGTATGGCGAGGTGTGGTAGAGCGAGATGTGGTAGGTTGTGGTAGGATAAGGTAAGGTAGTTATGTGTAACGTAGAGTGAGGTAAGGTAATGTAATATGTAACGTAGAATGAGGTTAAGGGAAGATAATGTAATGAAATGTAACATAGCATGAGATGAGGTAGGGTGAGGCGAAGTAAGGACATCTGGGAGGAAGTATTTGGTATCTGGCCACGACGCCTGTATATATCATAACACGCGACTTCCTTGCATTTGTCGGGAAGGAATGGTTGGCCTGACGACGTATTGCTTCACCCTTGCATTTTTAACCTACAGTTCTATGTCGTGCCCTGTATGATAAATTGGTTTAAAAATCGCATGCGACTTAACACCCCATACCCATTCGTACTTCTCTAGCTTGGGGTAGAGATGTTCGTTAGATTTAGCCTTCATGAACCCCTGCACTACCAGGAATTTCTCAGGCTGGATAAAATCGTCTGTAGGCAGCAGGAATGGAATGAAATAAGTCCTTAGGGAAGTTGTTAAACCCTTTCAATCCCAGGACGTGTATTTGTAGTTTATTCTTGCCTCCTACAAACGACGATATTCAGTTTGGGAGAACCTCTGAGTATCGTAAAAGTTCTATTAAGGTTCTGTTTCACCTACACGTTCAATTACTCCATCCTAAGCAGAGTAACATGGTATGGACGCTACTGGAATAAAATAATAGGTGATTGAGATTGAGGGGTTACCATAGCGTGATTGAAAGGCCAAACGTAATGTCCTGTGAAAAGGTGAGATGGAAGATTTACCGTAATGGAATAAATGTGTTTGAAAGGGTGTGAATTATAGATGTTGCGGCTCTGTTGATTAATAACTGTGTTCGTTGCAGTGGTATTATGATTGAAGGGTTAGCATTAAAAATAAAGCAGAGGTTATCATAAATAATGAATACCATGAAATTGAAGAGGGCGGTGCGATTGGTGATGTGGTAGTGTGATTGAAGTGGTGGTGTGTGTTGCGGGGATATTGAAGTGGTGGTGTGTGTTGCGGTGGTGTTGTGGTGGAGCAGGAAAACACAGCCAGGGCTCCGTGTTATCATTCCCAGCACGCGTCCAGTCAAACAAATCCCAGAGTAGATCCCAAAAGGTGATTATTATCGTACCTCGTCTCGCCATGGCTTACCAACATGCAACCTATCGACCTGTCTGGCGGGGTTGCCGTCACACACACCAGTTTATGGACAATGGTGGTGGTTAAGTTCTGGGTCTTCATAACATCTTTTACCTTGAGAAATACGATGCTTGCAATCTTCAGTGCTGTAAGGGAAGTTTGGGGAGTTTGTGTAGCGAATCGTGCTCGGATAATAACGTTTGGGAGTAAACTAGAACTGGGTCAGACATGGCGGAAAAGATAGACGTGGCAACGCTGGGACCGTCTGGGTGTCTGGCTGTGGCCCTGAAGCCAAATGAAGGCTCACTGGCGGCCCGGAGTTGGTAGGGGGAGGAGGGTTGCCGCGGCACTGCTCCATCCATCCAGCCCTCCCTCCCATCAATCCAGCCTTCCTTCGCACTGTTCTCCTTTCTTCCGTCCATCCGTCCTCCTGTTCATCCCTACTTCTGTCCATCCATCATCATATCCATCCAGTCTATCCCTCCTTTCCGCTCCGTCTATCCCTTCTTCCGCCCATCCAGTCCCTTCATCCATCCATCCGCCCATTACTTCCGTCCATCCCTGCATCTCTTCCTGTCCATCCCTCCTTCCATCCCTCAGTATATCTCTTCTCTCCCTCCCATGAAGGTTTAATCCTGCGTATCGACTGCACGAGGTTCACCAAGGCATTTGTTTTTTTCCTGTTTATTGGCTGGTGACAGAGGGATAAGGACAAAAATGGCAACACATTAAAGAATACAAACTATACTACAAATGCTTCCGTTAGTCTCCTGTATTTAAGAGCAAGCCACCCCCCCCTTTTTTTTTTTTTGAGAATCAGGTTACGTATTTTAGTTTTTCTACCTTGTGACGTATTTACCTTGAGAAGAGACTTGGTACTGGATGGGCTACATGTACAGCTTCCTCAAACAGCCCTCCCTCAAAAAAAAAAAATAATAATAATAATAATAATAATCAATAAGTAAAAGCTTCGAAGATGAGGACAGGCCCCTAATATTTGACGGTAGTTTCTGAAGCACGGAATGGTAGAGCACATTCGACGCTTCTGCATTCTGTTTTACTACCGTCTGATGTGCAGTGCAGGATGGTCACAGTTAAGTTGCAGGTGCTCAATAAAGGACTGAAGTTATGGGCTTGCTTTCCTGTACGCACACTCAGTGTTAATAATAGGAAGAACAAATTACTGGACCGAACCACATACCTAGGTCCGATGTCCCAAATTTTGCCATCACCAGACGATTTTGCGAAGCCCTTCTGGTAGTGAAGAGAGTAAATGAAGGTTGTATCTAATCCCTTAAGTTGGAAAAGTTTGTGTAGTAAGAGGAGGCGAAAATAAGCTAATTAAAATCGAAATGTATCACCTGATTCAAGGGATTTAAATAATTTCTTCACCCTCAGAGGTCCTTCCCTAAAGCTGAATAAAATGGTTTGACCGTAGCAAGAATAAAATATCAGCTTGTCGGGGTTAATTTACATCCCCTTCGGCCTAGAGTTTGGGGGGTTGGTGGTTAGGCGGCTCTGGTCTCTTGAATGAATGAGATTTTTGTGTCCCGGGCATGGAAGGGATTAAATTTGGGTCTCTGGTCTCTGGATGAATTGCGATTGTGTGACGTGTGCGTCCCGGGCATAGAAGTGATTAATTACAACTTTTAATATTATCAGGCCTGAAACCCATTGAATCAGGTGACAGTTCGTGCCGCCGCCAACCTATTTTATTTAACTTAGGAAAGACCTTATTGAGGTCATGATTAGGAAAGACCTGTTGTTGAAGGCATGATTGAAGTTTTGTCTCTCTTGAATGAGGGATGTTTATGTATATTAGTCGGTACTTCTAGGCGATTATATTGAGCTTGGGATACAACTTCGTACTGATGGGGGTTAAGGAAGGTTGTATCCATCCCACCCAGTTTGAAAAGTGTTCAGTAAGCAGAGTCAAGGCCCCCAGCTAGCAAGAATAAAAGTCTCATCATAGTGAAATAATAAAGAAAGAGGGTAATTTGCTGCTCAAAATATTTAAAGAAGTGGCTGCGTCCAGGCACGTTAGAGAGGCGTATTCGAAATGGCCTTGGAGATATCGTTACACCTCTTCTTTAGCGATTTATTCTGCAGATTTACGCCTCGGTATCATCTTGTGTTCTTGGTAAGTGTACACGAGAATGTTAAAGTGTAAATATAGCATCTGCAAGGAAAGGGTGATACCGTACTAAGCCTCCTTTGCTTATCAGATTAACAACCATGAAAATAATGGTAGTGGTAGTGTGGTTTGGTCTGTCCAGAGGCAGAAGTTTGTTTTCTGTTTCACCACGACTGCTAACATTAAGGCATATTCGTTTCGTTCTTCTCTGACGTATCACATCACGGAGAATCGTCTGTGGGCAGAGAAACACACCAAACCGTTTCTCAGCTTGGGAATAATAATCAGTAATGGAAAATGAGAACAGGTTAAACATCAGGCAAACTCTTTTCCCCGATGTACTTTTTTTTATATGGTTGCTTACCCCTTTAAAGTTCACAGCAAAAAAAAATCCACTGCTACCTGTAAATTTGAGACCGATTCTGCCAGTTTACAGGCCCAGTTATATGGAAGATGTATTTATTTATTTTATTGACATATTTATTTTACTGCATTTCTGACGTTCAAGGAAAATTGGTTGTACTTAAAATCTGTGAAGAAGGGAATTGGAGTTGTTCAGAAATCTGTTGATGGGAATGTGCCGACTGTCTGTGTGTGTGTGTATGTGTGTGTGTGTGTGGGGGAGAGAGAGAGAGAGAGAGAGTTTGGTATGTATGAGTAGGTCACTGGCACCTGAAGTAATCAATACGGGTGGTGTTCGTAGCCCCGGGATTCACAGACATACTTACGACCATTTCTCCGTCGTAACTGAGGTAGATTTCACTGGCCTGCAATGATTCCCAGTCGTAACTAAGAAATCAGACCTACAACCAATTTCCCGGTCGTAACTTAAGATGTATTTAGTGCAGGAAGGGAAGGGAAGGGCTGCTCAAAATCTTCCCATATCCCTTTGTTCTTCCCGTTAACTCAGTCCTTGGATACGAGAAAAATAATCGTGAATTATTGTTCTAGCAGTGATAAGGAAAGGAGATCAGGACTTCACCTGCTGTCAAATCTTGGCTGTTATGAAGTGATTAGTTATTTTAAAGTGTGATATTCTCAAGTGTGATGTTATTACCTCCGGCAGCGAAATTGGAGGTGGTTATGTATTCACATTTGTTCGTCTCTGTTTGTGGACAAGGTATCTCAGAAGTTGCCGGATTTCAGTGAAGTCTGGTGGGTTGATGGACGTGCGACAAGGAAAAGTTTATTAGATTTTGAGATGGTTCCGGATTCGGATACAGGAATAATTTACTGGCGTCCCAGAACTGAATAAAAATCTTACGGTGGTAGCAAGAATATAATCAAACTTACACGTTGTTCTGGATGAGTTGATCCGGACAGTTTACATGACGGAATTGAATAAAAATATAAGGTGGTAGCAAGAATATATTCATACCTACATCTTTGTATTGAATGAATTATCACCATAGTTTACATCACTGAACTGAATACAATTCTTATTTTAGTGGCAAAAATAATTCACAAGACTGGTAGTATTGGTATCGACTATCGACGTAGTTTGTATCAGTCTCACACACACACACACACACACACACACACACACACACACACACACACACACACACACACACACACACACACACACACACACACACACACACACACACACACACACACGAGGGCACTGACCTCTGCACTGCTCAAAGTCTTTAGTATTTTATTGTTAGCTTTCTTGCCGTTGTTGCTATATTGCTGTTGCCATTTTTGCTATTCTTGTTTACTTCCTGTTGTTGCTTTATTGCTGTTTCTTGCTAATATAATATTTTTGGTGTTGCTATTTTCTTGCTACGGTTTTTTTTTGTTTTTTTTGCTATCGTTGCTGTTTTGCTATTGTTGCTGTTTTGTTATTGTTGCTGTTTTTGCTGTTTTCTTGCTGTTGGTGTTTCTTGCCTGTTTCTGTTTCTTGGTATTTTTAATTCTATTCAGTTCTATCCTAGATTTGTATTTTCACTATTATGGTTTTATTCGTTATCCTGTTTTCCTGACGTTTCTCTCCAGGTAAGGAAAGCCTTCTCTAACTGAGAGAGGGGGGGGGAGGGTGGTTAGATGCAGAGCCATATGGCTCTGGTTAGATGTAGCATTCACTAACCCTCTCACCAAGTGAAGAACCAGATCGCCCTAAGGACGTCATCGGTCTGAAGGGGCCTGTGAAAGAAGAAATGAATGTGATATTTAGGGTCGTATGCTTGAGCCTGAGTTAGCGAAGTGGAATGAAGACCTCAAATATTTTATGATGCCCTTTTTTTAAGTACTTGATGATGGAAAAGCATCTTACCTTCATGTTCGGTTGGTAGTTGCATTTTGTAGTATGGGATGCAGGCTGACCGTACTTTAAAACCACAGGCGTTCCAGGAAATACCGTCAGACATTAAGAGTTTGCATTCCACTTTGCTACATAATGTTTAAGCATGTGATCTGAGGCTCACATTCAGCGTGACTTTGGATATGTAGCACCTCTTTTTTTAGCGATTTATTTTACATGTTGCATCTTTCTCATTCTCTTGTATTGTTGATTTTGATATATAGTTTTCATCGTAAACTTAAGAGAATATAGAGGGCTAACGTGCAAAATAAATCTCTTAGTTATGTAGCTTTCATCATGTACATAGCAAGATATAGAGGGATAATGTGCAAAATACATCTAGGGGCTGTTTCCACGAAGCCTCCAATGCAACTCCGAATACAGAGCTAACTTTAAAATAATATAAAATTGACTAATTCAGGGTTGCCATTTCTCTAGTATTTTCTCCCAGCTAACGCAAGACGATTTTATTAGCCTGAGATTGAGTTGTAAGAGCTTGAGTGTCGCCATTATTTTCTCTCATGGTCAAGACAGCTCTACAATTCACAGCCACCACTTGATTGATTAGCAGAGATTGGGGTGTAGGAGCCTGAGTGTTAATCAAGGGAAAGTAAAAAGCCATCGTAGTGCATATGTTGAAAATCCTGTGGTTAACCAGTTACTATTTTTGTTAGTATCCCCAGTGAAGTTACTGCGTGTATTTCATTTCGCCCCCTGCCCCTCTTTTTCTTATGCTAGGAAGAAGGAACCAAAAGCCAGTTCAAACGACGCTGGCCTCCTCTCTACCATGACTTAACATCCTTTCTCCGGACGATTTTATTTTAGCTTTTGGAGAGTTTTCGAAAGGAATGGGATGAAAAATTGTCTTCATGAACCCCGTCGCCAAAAAAAAGAGGGTCTCAAGTTGAATAAAAACCTGGCAAAAGATGTCCTCAGGTTGAATGCGTTAAATTCTATGTTCTTTTCCTTGTCATTTCTCTTTTTCTTCACCTTCTTACTCGTCTTTCTTAGTCTATCCCTTTTCTTTATTTCACTCTTTATTTACCTTCTTTATTCCTTTCTTTACTTTCTCACGTATATTTCGTCTCAACCTTTATTTCCCTTTCCTCGTTTTATCTCCCTTATTTTCCCTCCCGTACTTTATATCAACTTTCCATTTCCTGTCTCATTTTATTTCCCTTCGCTCACTCTCCTCCTTGAAGTGTAGGTGGGGAGAGAGGTGGTGTAGGGGGAGGGGGGGGAGATGATGGTGGAGGTTGGGGGAGTACTGTATGGGGAGAGGAGGAGTATTGTAGGGGGGGAAGCGGTATTGTAGGGGGGAGGAGGTACTGTAGGGGGGAAGCGGTATTGTAGAGGGGGAGGGGGTAGTGTAGGGGAGGAAGAAGGGGGCTCGTGGCTGGAGCGGGGTCAAAGAGTCTGCCTTGGGGGGGCGGTGTATGGGAGGGGGCTGCCTTGAAGTGTGGGGGAGTGGAGAGAAAGAAGAGGGAGGGAGGAAGAGGGGCCAGGA
This sequence comes from Coenobita brevimanus, assembly GCF_032717465.1. Lineage (NCBI taxonomy): Eukaryota > Metazoa > Arthropoda > Malacostraca > Decapoda > Coenobitidae > Coenobita > Coenobita brevimanus. Next base: position 5,607,208 of record NC_137021.1, read on the forward strand.
GGAAGAAGCTGAGAGAGAGAGAGAGAGAGAGAGAGAGAGAGAGACTGGAAGATTTTTTACGAGACTTAGGGAGAGGAAAAGAAATTGGAGGTCTGGTAGGCCGGTTGAGGATGAAAGTGAGGGCTGGTAGGGTGGGTGAGGGTGAAAGTGAGGGCTGGTAGGGTGGGTGAGGGTGAAAGTGAGGGTTGGTAGGGTGGGTGAAGGTGAAAGTGAGGGTTAGTAAGGTGGGTGAAGATGAAAGTGAGGGTTGGCAGTGTAGGTGAGGGTGAAAGTGAGGGTTAGTATGGTGGGTGAAGATGAAAGTGAGGGTTGGCAGTGTAGGTGAGGGTGAAAGTGAGGGTTAGTAAGGTGGGTGAAGATGAAAGTGAGGGTTGGCAGTGTAGGTGAGGGTGAAAGTGAGGGTTAGTATGGTGGGTGAGGATGAAAGTGAGGGTTGGCAGTGTAGGTGAGGGTGAAAGTGAGGGTTGGTGTGAGGATGAAAGCAAGAGATGGTAGCGTGTGAGATAAAATTGAGGTTGTAGACTATGTAGAGATGAAAGTGATGGCCAGCAATATGCGAGAGGTGTTGGTAAGTTGTATGAAAGTGACCATTCTGGAGGTGAAAGAGGCTGTCAGTGAAAGTAGAGGAATATATACGCTTTATGAATGAAGATGAGACCGGCTGAAGGTGAAAGTGAGAGGGCTGCTGAGTGGAAACGAAAATAGGCTTGAGAAAATGAAAGTAAAGACAGACTTTATGAATGAGGGTGAGACTGGTTGCGAGTGAAAGTGAGCCGACAGGCTGTGTGAGTGAAAGTGAGAGGACTGACAGGCTGTGTGAATGAGGATGAAACAGGTTGCGAGTGAAAGTGAGCTGACAGTCTGTGTGAGTGAAAGTAAAAGTGACAGTAGACTTTGTGAATGGACGTGAAACTGGTTGTGGGTGAAAGTGAGAGCTGACGGCCTGCGTGGAGGTGAAAGTGAGACTACAGACAGGCAGTGTGGGGGTAATAGTGAGAGGTGACAGGCAGGTATGAGTGAAAATGAGAGGACAGAGAGACTTTGAGAAAGAGTTTGTGAGGGTTTTGTGAGAGTGAGACAGAGACAGACAGTAAGTGGCAGACAGGCTGAGGCAGACTTAGAGTATGAGAGATGATGAAGTTACTGTATGGTTATGCGAAGGTGAGAATGTGAGACCGGGAGGGTGAAAGTGAGGGGCTGAGGGTGAAAGTGTTGCTTATGGTGCGAGAGGGTAGCAGAGGGGAGATGTGACTGATGCAGATAAGGAAATGAGGGAGGATATGGAAAGAGGGTGTTTGGGGCAGGGAGGGAGGGAAAGAGAGAGAGAGAGAGAGAGAGAGAGAGAGAGAGAGAGAGGGGGGGGGCAGTAATAGTAGTAGTAGTACTAGTAGTAGCAAAAGAGGGAGGAAAAGTAGAGTGAGGATCTACTGAGGAAGAGAAGGAAGGAAGGGCTTGGACAGGAGGGGAAGGGGGAGGCGTAGATGGATCTTGAGAGGACGGTAGGGAAGGGAGGGCTGAGTCTGGAGGGGTAGGAGTTAGGGTTGTTGGAGGGGAGGGGAGGGGAGGGGAGGGGAAGGCAAAGCTGAGTTTAGATGGTTGGTAGGGGTAGGGGTTGAGGATGGGGGGAGGGTTTTAGGTCTGGGTGTCTGGGTTCTCCTGGGGGATTTAGTGTCTTGCTTGGTGTCTGGCGGGCGTCTGTGGACGCCTTACTCCCTCTGTTTGTCTTTGTCTGTGGCTGCCTCACTCTGTCATTATCTCCCTTCCTCTTTGTATGTGTGTGTCTGTGGCTTCCTCCTTGTGTCTCTGTATGTGACTTCCTCCCAGTCTGTCTGCCTGTGGTTTCCTCCTTGTCTGTCTGTCTGTCTGTGTTTGTGGTTTCCTCCCTGTCTGTGGCTTCCTCCCGTTTGACTGCCCCTGGTTTCCTCCCTGTCTGTCTGCCTGTGGCTTCCTCTCTTATCTGTCTCCATGTGGCTTCCTCTGTCTGTCTGCCTTTGGCTTCCTCCGTCTGTCGGCCTGTGGCTTCCTCCGTCTGTCTGCCTGTGGCTACCTTCCTGTATCTGTCTGCCTATGGCATCCTCCCTGTCTATGCCTGTCTGTCTTTGTGTAGCTGCCCTCCCCACCTCTCTACATCTGTGGCTGCCTCCCTCCCTTGTTCAGTCTGTGGCTGCTTGTGTTATTGGCTGCCTCCCTCCTTCTCTGCCTGTGGCTGCCTCCCTCCTCCCCTTTCTGTCTGTGGGTTCCTCTCTGTCTGTGGCTGATTCCCTCTGCCTCTCTTTCTGTAGCTGCATCCCTCCTTCCCTCACTCTATCTGTGGCTGCTTCGCATCCCCTGTCATTGTGGCTGCCTCCCATCCCATGTCTTTGTGGCTGCCTCCCATCCCATGTCTTTGTGGCTGCCTCCCATACTCTGTCATTGTGGCTGCCTCCCATCCCATGTCTTTGTGGCTGCCTCCCATACCCTGTCTTTGTGGCTGCCTCCCTTGCCTTGTCTTTGTGGCTGCCTCCCATACCCTGTCTTTGTGGCTGCCTCCCTTGCCTTGTCTTTGTGGCTGCCCCCCTTTCCATGTCCGTGTCGCTGCCTCCCTTACCTTGTCTGTGTGGCTGCCTCCCTCCCTCCCTCCCTCTGTATCAGTCTGTCTGTCTGCCTCCCACTGTGTCTGTCTGTCTTCCTCCCTCCCTCTGTGTCTCTGTGCCTGCCTCCGTTTCTGTGTCTTCATCTGTTTCTGTGTCTGCCTCCCTCTGTCTGTCTGTCTGCCACCATGTATGCCTGTGGCTGCATCCCTCCCTCGTCTGTCTTTGACTACCTCCTAGTGTTTTTGACAACCTCCCTCTGTCTGTGTCTTTGAATACCTCTCTCTCTCTTTGTCTTTGACTACCTCTCTCTCTCTCTCTTTGACAGCCTCGTCCTGTCTGTGTCTGCCTACCTCTGTCTCTGTGGCTTCCTACCTCTGTCTCTGTGGCTTCCTATCTAGCTGCCTTCCTGTCTGTGTGTGTCTGTGGCTGCCTCCTCCGGTCTATGCCTGTGGCAGCCTCCCTCAGTGTGTGTGCATGTGGCTGCCTCCCTCTCTTTGTCTGTGTGGCTGCCTCCCTGTGTTTGTCTTGTGTGATTTCATCCCTCTTTATTTTTGTGTGACTTCCTTCTTCGTTATTTTTCTGTGTATGTCAGCCTCCTTTGTGTCTATGGCTTTCTTCCCCTGTGCATTTGTCTGTATGTGTGACTACCGGTACTTCCTTCTCTTGGTGTGGGGCCTGAATGTTAAGGCAGTGTCTGTCAGTAAGATCTGTTTCAGTATGATGATCTTATTAAATTATACTCACTGACTCTTTGCCTATTGCTGTGTATTAATGTCCTTTGATATGAACAATCCGGGCCGTATTCTAAATAACAGGCTTCGTAAGATCATCTTTTTAGCGATTCAGTTTCCATTTTATACCATAATATTTTCTATTATGTTATTTAAAAACATTTTAATATCGACAATAGTTTGCTTCGGTAGCACACAGGAGGATAGTTAAGTATAATGCCTAGAATAAATTGCCGAGGAAGTTGTGTTACGAGGACTTCACTACCATTTAAAATCTTGTACACGGCGAAATTTTATTGAGTCAGAATATAAGCCCACTCTAAATTTAATCCTCGCTTTGTCTGAGTGCTTTGAAAATAACCCGCTCAGCCTCCAAAAAACAACGACCTCTTTATTTTGGTGGAAATTATTTGCGAAACACGTATTTATTATTATTATATTTTTTTCATGGTCGGGACAGTTCTAGTATTTTATTCCGGCTGACGCTATGTTATTTCATGCATTAAAAACAGGGAGGGAGAGCGGGAATGTGGGGGGAGGGGGAAGTAGAAGAGGGGAACGGTAAGGGAGAGAGAGGCGAAAGGAAGGGAGGGGAGAGGGAGGGGGAAAGGGTAGAGGAGGGGGAGGGGAATGGGGAGGAAGCCTATGTATGATCCGGGACTCTTATCAGGGGTTGCTAGGAGCCGAGGACACACACACACACACACACACACACACACACACACACACACACACACACACACACACACACACACACACACACACACACACACACACACACACACACACACACACACACACACACACACACACACACACACACACACACACACACACACACACACACACACACACACACACACACACACACACACACATCCCCAGCAAGATAGGGACAAGAACAAGTGTATTTTTGTCCAGCAGTTCTGTAATGGGAATAATAGAACAAGATATCGTCCATATTTGTGTGTTATCAGTGCGCCAACCTCACCCTTATCTGTCTGTCTGTCTCATGTCTGCTCTGGCTGCTGCTGATGTGATTGCTTAGGTCTCTCTGCTTCTTGAGGTCTGTCCGTCTGTTGATTGTTTAGGTTTGTCTGCTTTTTGGAGTCTGTGTTGATTATTTAGGTCTGTCTGCTCGTGTTGTGATTGTTTGGGTCTGTGTTGATTGTTTAGGTCTGTCTGTGTTGATTGTTTAGGTCTGTCTGTGTTGATTGTTTAGGTCTGTCTGCTTGTTGGGTTCTGTCTGTGTTGATTGTTTAGGTCTGTCTGCTTGTGATTGTTTGGGTCTGTGTGTTGATTTTTTAGGTCTGCTTGCGGCGTGATTGTTGGGTCTGTCTTGTTTAAGTCTGACTGCTTGTGTTGTGATTGTTTAGGTCTGACTGCCTGTGTTGTGATTGTTTAGGTCTGTCTGCTTGTGTTGTGGTTATTTAGGTCTGTCTGTGTTGTGATTGTTTAGGTCTGTGTTGATTGATTCCTTTTGTTTATTTTTTTTGCATACTTGTCATTGCTACCTTGCTTATGTCTCGTGTTTGTTGTGTGCTGCTGCTGTTGATTCTGATTGTGTTATGATTGACCAGGAAAATAATTTGTATTGATTAATTTCAGATGCATAGCTTTTAACCTGAGTACGTGGGTTATGCAAAGTTGAAGTGCGTTGATTGGTAGCCAGAGCTAATAGCCATCACACAGACGGGGTTAGTGATGATTGCTGATGATGATGATGATGATTGATGGTGATGATTGATGGTGATGATTGATGATGATGATGATTAGGATGATTGATGATGGTGGTGATCGATGATGATACTGAAGCAAGTTGAGAATAATCTTGGCAAGTTGTGACTGTCATCTTGGTAACCAGAGTAACCCTCAGTTACCAGAAGGCCCCCCCCCCCAAATTAACAATGGTTTGAAGGAAGAAAGAATAAAACGTAATTGACGTCCTCGTACTGAAGGGGTTTGCCTGCCTGCCTCGGCTGATCTTGTCTGCCGGTCTGCATGCATGTGTCGGCTTCAATTGTCTGTCGGCGTCTGCATGTCTGCCTGTATATGCTTACCTGGCTGACTGGTGATTGTGTGTGTTAGTTTGACTGCTTACCTATGTCTGGCTGCACACCTGTGTGTGTGTGACTGCTTGCCTGTGTGTGCCTACTTGCCTGTGTGACTTGCCGTGTGTCTGACTGCTTGCCTGTCTAACTGTCTGTGCTTGCTAACTTGCGTGACTGCCTGCCTGTCTGTTACCCTGACTGCTTGTCTGTCAGCCCGTTGCGGGTTTTTCATCTTGGAGAACTGGGCTACAACTACAACCTGAACATTGTCATGTTAGCATGAAATACAGCCAGCTTTTAGAGGTGGACATGGTTACAAGTCGTCTTCCCTTCAGTCTGACTACGCATGGTCATCAACTGAGCTGAAAGAGAGGTTAGCTAGGATCTTTTACCAGTTTAAAACGAATAAATGCACACTAGTCAGCTCACATGCGTAGCACGTCGGCAAGCAGCAGTTAGAGGCGACCCAGGTGTTCGTTCCCTTATCAGAACAGTTGCGCAGCGGCAGAGCGAGATAAGTGAGCGGTTGCCTCACCTCAGTTTCATATTTTACACCACCTTCATATCACCGCTGAGGACGAAGTTGCGAGAGACCGCCAAGTGGCGTGTGGTTGTTGCTGAGAGAGAGATGAGGGGATGGGAAAGGGAGAGAGATGAGGGGATGGGAAAGGAAGAGACGAGGGGATGGGAAAGGGAGAGAGAAGGGGATGAGAAAGGGAAAGATGTAAGAGGTTGGGAAAGGATGAAGTGAGGGGGAAAGGAAGGATATGAGAGGTAGGGAGGGAAGGGAAAGATATGGAGAGAGAGAGAGAGAGAGAGAGAGAGAGAGAGAGAGAGAGAGAGAGAGAGAGAGAAATTTGTTGGAGTAAGATGTTATATGTTAATTTTGTTATGCATTCCTTCCTTCTTGCTCATTACGCTGACTTTACACAGCAAAGTGTATGGATGATTTTACTGATGCTAAGTATTGCCCTGATCAGCTCTTTTTACAGCATGCCTCGTGAGCGATGAGAGGTTTTCATTTGTTTTCGTACTGTTCAGTTGCCCATGCATACTATGACAAGAAACAGCAACAGTAGCATTAACAGTACTCGTATGCATTCACCAGATAGAGAAACAGTTTACTTCTCCAGGATATCCCAGTTTCTGTAGCAGCATCCCGGATTGTGGTGAGCGATGAGAGAGGTTTTCTCTTGTTTTCCCAGTGTTCAGTATAGGTTTTCATTTTTCTTAGCGTTCAGTTTAGGTTTTCATTTGTTTTCTGCGTTGTCAAAGTCTTGTTAGCTAAGTATTGTATAGTAACAGTGTGCTTTTATCACCTAGAAAATCCTGTTATATATAGGTATATCCCGGATTTTCCCTAAGTGTATTGAATTTCTGAAAACTGCGAGAGAGGGCGGCTGATGGTGGTGGGCGGAGCTAAGCGGGCGAGTGACGTCATGTGTTGTGGTCGAGTCAGCTGAGTGTTGTTGTGGGGAGCGTGGGGGTGTGTGTGTGCAAAGGATAACCTATTTCCATTGCTCTTTGGGGCTGTAACGTGACCGACATTACACATCTTGAAGGATGCAAGTGTCGCCTAGTTATGTGAAGTGTTTCGAGTGATTACATGAAGTGCTCGGGGTGGTGGTGGTGGAGTGAAATAAGGTGTTTGCTGCCGACATGCCTGGGTTGCTGGACTCGAGCCGTCGGGCCACATGCAGGCATTCCACTGAGGTAACGGGGGATGCTTTATTGATTTGGCTATTGATCTGCCCTCAGAGGGGGCTACGTACGGGCATGCACGCTCTCCGTCTTGCATGAATATTAGCACGTGTGTACATGGAAGGTTAACGGTTAAGAGTTTGGGGTGTGTGAGTTCGTTCATACCCGTCAAGAGGCAACATTAATTTTATCCCCTATCAGTTACATAATCAGGGCTGTATGTACGGGTATGCACGTTCCCTGTCTTGTATTTACTTAGCACATGTGTCGATGTAAGGTTAACAGTTAAGACTACAAATGGTATTAATGTGGTGAAGATGATGGAGTTTGTTCGTCAAAAATTACCATCAGGGGCGGGCATGCATTCCCTATTCTGTTTGTAGTTGGCAAGTGTGTAGGTGAAGGGTTACCGGTACAGTTTTTATCATCATGGCATATTGTGTTTCATCGGTTTAGGAAGCTTTTTGTATTTAACCGGAAGTGATTAGTTGAAGGGTACACATTTTTTTTTTACACGGTCTCGTGCTATGTCTTGGTGAACCCATTTTAATAATATATTTTATCCCTTTTCAGTATTGATGTAGACTGTAAATAACGACAGAAAATATTAACGCAAAACTAGCATGAAGATTCTAGTGAGCCACCTAAAGCACCGAGAATTCAGGTGTGGAGTTTGTTCATTTTTACCTTCAGGCTCAGCTTACGGGCTTTAATTTTTCTTAATTTTAAAATGTACGGTAACTAAATGTAACTTAGCACGAGATTACTGTTCATTTTGAAGTTATTCTTAATTACTTTGCCATCAAGGACTACGTTAATTTTTGCCCTCGGTTTTACCGTCAGTGTACGTAGGTTTCATGCACACTGCCTGTTGTGCACTTAAATTAGCATTTGGAGATGTTTTAAGTAGTACGTGTAGAAATGTATTTAAATTTCCACTCATGGGGATGTGTATTTTGCATACCCACCTATGGAAATGTGTATTTTAATTACCACATGTACTGTAGGTATATTTTTATATCCACGTGTGGATGTGTGTATTTTAGCACGGGAAGATGTGCATTTAGGCTACAGTAGTCCAGCACGTGTGGAGATTGCAGATACCGGGTATATATATTACGTGTGGAGATATAAGAGATGTGAGTGAGTATTATTATTATTATTATTATTATTATTATTTTACAACTAAGGGCAGCATAGGTAGGCACGTTTTGTACAGCATATGGTCTTGTTAGGTTGTGAAGACATGAAAGAGGTGTGAATGATTGTGTGGTATGCTAAACTTGGGTTGGTGCATTTTTTTTTTTTTTTTTTCTGTATTATGGATCATCACACCCTCCATATCAGATGTGAATTTAGGTTAGGGTGGTGGTGATGGCGTTGCTTGAATTTCAACAAAAAACCTTCACTTCGGTTGATTTTTATTTTCTTCGTATCTCCAGATGATTTTATTCCTGCGTGGTTTTTAAAGCTGGAGGGATCATCTATAGACTGTTAATTCATGACTACGAAAAACCTTCCGTATTCTGAATAAAACCGGAGAGAGAGAGAGAGAGAGAGAGAGAGAGAGAGAGAGAGAGAGAGAGAGAGAGAATAATACGTTATCAAATTGAAGGGGTTAGTGATTATCAAGTTTTTTATTATGGGTATATCACTGATTTGTTTAATACATCTTCAATAACAGTTCCTTTAAGCATTTCATTAAATCTATTATCATATGTTAGTCCATATACAGGTACCATGTTTATCCAGCCTAACAAGATAGAAGCAAAATAAGCCTGACGAAGTGATTAGTAATGTTTTCATGTAAAAGTATAAAACGTAGGGTCCCCTCGTGACTGATAAGATTACCACTGGCCGACCTGAATGTAACCAAATGGAGAGATTTATTGCTTTGATTAATTACCGACCGTAAAGTATTGGGAGATAATGCTTATCAGTGAGATGTTCCCAATTTCATCCCTGTTGCAGTCAGAAAATTCCGTACACATTGGATAACGAATAGGAAGTTACGGTATGCATGACGTTATTGCCTTGTTATTTTTATATACAGTACTGGATTACATATATTTGATTTGCCCTGATTTTATTATGTAAAATTTCTTACATATCTTGAAATTGATTTATGAAGTTATGTGCAGTGACAGTTACATCTGATATTATTAATTTGCCAAAGTAATCACCCCCAGTTAATTGCGACCTTATTACTGATTCGTCAGTCAATGTGTACCTTATTACAAAAGTCACTACATTATCATAGCTGAGCATGCACAGTTTTACATATGACCATATTTGTGGTCTTAACGTATTTGGTCACCACTACATATGACCTCATTGTTGATTTGTTAACCTACAGTATTGCATATAACTGTTGTCATAATAAACATGTACACCAGAACATTAGATCTTGGTGGCATGTCATGTTGTTTATATATATATATATATATATATATATATATATATATATATATATATATATATATATATATATATATAACCTTGTACAAGACAGTTTGATGCACCAAGCAGTTAAGACCCTGCAATCAAGAGAACACATAGCTAAGTCTTTGCTTACCAGGTTGGGTGATATAATAATGAGGCTTTTTTTTTTTTTTCTCAGTAAATTAGCACAGTTGCCATAATGATCAATACTGTCCATAAGTTCGTAAACAGTCTAAAAATGTAATCACACTGTAACACTACACTTCGCATAATTGATCGTATTTTAGCATTACGTTCACCACTCACATTACATTTCTCATTGATTGATGTAGGTAGAGACAAATATTCAATGATGAGTGATAGCCGACAGGTGGCGCAGTTAACCAGTGGTTGTATCCTAACTTGGCAGCAGTTCCTGACCGTGTGCACTGCAGCTCTGGTACCTCGATACACTTTCCTAAACTGCCTAGTCCTATACGGTACTCGTACACAGCTCAAAATCCATTTTCCTTCGAGTGCCGACCCTTTATTTACAGTGCTCAGATATTAATTCTGTATCCAAATATGATGAACTAAAACAGGCGTACTATGAATTCCACCAAATACAAAAGCGTGCCACCAGTAAGTCGTATGTGTAGAACACCTACCTCAGTACAGGGGAATAAATCTGATGCCTCTGTTACACTGCTCAATAAAGTTGCCACAGCTGGAAAAAACTGATTCTTTGCTGTCCCACATCACGTAAGCCACTCAGTGAACTCAGCCTCGCACTACGTACCCTTAATCCACTCGATAGGGTACACAGGAGCCCGACCCTTTTTTGTCCTTTATGCTTACAAAACACTGGATACACAGGAGCACGACTTCATATGTCCTTACGGTATGCAAAACACTGACAAACTGACAACCCTGGTTCAATTCTGTCCTGACTACGGGCTGGCCAAGTAGTTGATTCACAGGTCTGCCACCCACATTTCCTAAACCACATGCTGACCACAGGCATACCAGTAGAGAAGCAATACGTACATATCTAGATTTTGTGGCCTGACATCTTGATTGATTTGTCTTGAAGTTAATAAGTGGTGTTAAATATGATCTTGTAATGACTGGCCACGAAATTTAATTGGTACAGTATTAACTACTCGTTCGATAATCGTTACCAAGTACTGTAATTTCAATGTCAGTATATTTTGTTTTTATCATCGGTTTGATTAAGTCCATGGGAGGCTTTTAGCACTGAAGTGGTTAGGAATTAATAACTCTCTTTATTAGGATGTCCATCTAAACTGAATTAAAACATCCGGTATACTCTCAGCTTGGTCTGATATTGGTTCCTTTCCGTCTTGACTGCTGAGTTAACTGTTTAAAACAAGAACAGTGCTAGTCAGGAAGAAGTGCTATGGATTGGATGTAGAGTCGTAGTACTGTCTCTTTCTGCCACCAAGCTACGAGAAAAAGCCGCAAATCGACGAAAACTGGGTCAAGGTGAAAGAACTATGCCAGTTTTACTCTAACTTGACCAAAACTTACCATCTATCTTGAATACTGAGCTGCAGCAGGAGTTTAATACTAGAATATGATGCTAGTCATGAAGTGCTGCGCAAAGGACGTAGAGCCATAGAATTGTCGAATGCATAAACTGAGCAACGTGATATAAGCTGCAAAAGGACAAAAATCTGAGCCAAGTAAAAATGAAAGAACTAGTACGGTACCATGGTAAAAATGAAACGTAACTCCGTAAACTTGAACATTTTATTCTTGCTATCATCTGACGGCTCTGTCCAGCTTGGAGGGGTATTGTAAACTAGATTGGACAATATAGGCTTCATTAGCTACATCACCATCAGAAGGCTTTCGTTAGCTGAAGAAAATCGTCTGGAGGTAGCAGATTTGTAACAGTGAATTACCAAACGTCATCGGATTAAACGGTTTAAATGATGTTCTCGAGATGACGTTTGTGTGTGTGTGTGTGTGTGTGTGTGTGTGTGTGTGTGTGTGTGTGTGTGTGTGTGTGTGATGGGTTGAGAGAGAGAGAGAGAGAGAGAGAGAGAGAGAGAGAGAGATTCGAAGAAAAACAAGAAATAAGAGTTGTAGTGTTTACTGTACTAGTCAAACTCTACGGACTTTACTGTCTAGGTTTCATTGCAAGAATAAACTAGGATCACGAACTGAGAAGGCCAGCTGATGGATATGTCTGTGAATACGACTCTGTGGTAGCTGCGCGTACCTGTATTAACTGTATGTGCCCCTGCTGTCTTCTTTCACGATTTTTTTAAATGTCGCCGTTCCGTCTACCGAAATTAGCTTACTCCCTGTTCCACTCTCTCCCTCCTCCTTCCACCCTTACCCTTTTCATTCCCCATTCTCCTCTTTGGCATCTTCCTCCCCCCCTCACCTTCCGTCCCCTCGATTTAGCTTCCTCACAATTACCATTCCCCACTCTCAGTTTCTTCCTCATTTTTTTCCTCTCAGCCCAGTAGTCCTGAACACACACACACACACACACACACACACACACACACACACACACACACACACACACACACACACACACACACACACACACACACATTCTCCCTCATATATATATATACATATATATATATATATATATATATATGAGAGAGAGAGAGAGAGAGTGTGTGTGTGTGTGTGTGTGTGTGTGTGTGTGTCCTCCCATCATCCTACGCATTTCAGTCCTGCCCTCCACTTCCCTCTCCAATTTACTTTTCCCACTTGTTATTGTCTTCTTGCTTTTTGGCTTTCACATTTTTCGCTCTGCATCCTACGCATCTCAGCCTTGACATCCGCTTTCACTCCACTTTATTTTTTCTTACTGTTTTTCTATTTTCGGTGCGCTATTAGTATGTATTTTTTTGGCATGTCTTTCAGGTTACTTTCCTACTTTTTTATTTCAGCATCGGACGTTCTCAGTCGTCCTACCCTCCATTTTTCCTTTTTCGCCTTTTTTCCTTTTTTTCTTAGGAGCCTTTTTTGTTGCTACCTTTTTTTCATTTTTTTTTTGTATAATCCTGGTTACTTATCTCTTCATCTTCCATTTTCACCATTTCCGCCTTCTTCCTTTGTTTTGTTTTTTTCTTTTTCTTTTTATCGTCCGGATATATATGCTTTTTCCTTTTCCAGTCGTGCATATTACGAAGCCTGCCATTCAGTTTTTTTTCTCTTTTCATTTGTGGTCCTCGTCGTATTTTTTTTTTTTTTTTTTTTTTTTTGTACGTGTCTAAGCTCTGCCGTCCGTTTTCCCTCAACAGTATAATTAATTTTTTTTATTCATATTATTATTATTATTATTATTTTAATATCATACATATTCCCAGTAATCTCCGTTCTCCTATCTCCGCTTTCTCCCTTTCCCTCTTGTTATTCGCTTTTCTCTCTATTAACCCCTTTGTCATTCTCCCCTTGTATTTTTTTCTTTCTCCCCTTCCCTGTTCTGTTATTTTGTTTTCCCTTGTTCCCTCTTTATCCGTTTTCTCCCTTTTCATGTTCCGTTGTCCTCATCTCTATGCATTTTCTCTCTTCCCCTTTTCTTTCTTCTCCCGTATTCTGCCGCTTTTCTTCAGCCTTTTCTTCTCCCTCCCTACCCAAAGGGTATCCCTTATTTTGCTTCCATGCCTTTTTTTTTTTTTTTATGCAAGGAAGAAGGAACCAAAGTTCAGAATCCCGTAAGATTGTTCCCTTCAAGTAAAACAAAAACAAGGTTAGAGAGCCAGATTCAAGATCTCTTCATTTCTTCCATCTTCTGACAGTTCCACTTGGATACATTTTGCTTTCCTTCTCCCTTTTCTTTTCTTTGTTTTTCTTTTTTTACTGCCCTCTCTTTTCTCTCCCATATTCCCTCCCGGTGCCATGTATTTCGTCGTTCTTAACTGTTCTTTTTAAATTCTCTTGCCCCTTCTGTTTGTTCCTCTCTCGTTTCTATCATGCCTTTCACTCATTTCTCTTCCCCCTCTCGTTTCTCCTTCTCCTCTCATTTTCTCCCTCTCCTCTCACTCCTTTCTCCCTCGTCTCTTTGACTTTCTCCCTATCCTCGTTGACTGCTTTCCCCTTTTCCCCATTCCCCCTTTCCTTTCCCTGCTGCCTCAACCCCTCACAAGGATAACACTTCTTCCCCCGGGAACAAAAATCCTTCTACCTCCCTTATCTGCTTCTCGCCTCTGACAGTTGCAGCCACTTCCCCTCCCGCTCCCCTTCTTCCCCTTCCCCTCCCGCTCCCCTTCTTCCCCTTCCCCCTCCCCTTCTTCCCCTTCCCCCTCCCCTTCTTCCCCAGCCCGCTCCCCTTCTTCCCTTTCCTCTTCCCCTTCTTCCTTCCCCTTCTTCCTTCCCCTTCTTCCTCTCCTTCCCCTTTACCTCTTTTATCTGTGTCTCCTGATTTGCATTTCTCACTCTTTTCTTCCTTTACATTCCATCTACCCTCTCTGTTCTCCGTACACCCCTTCGCTCCCTTTTCCTCCCCTTCTTCCCCCTCTTTCACATTTCCCCTTTCGCTCTACTCTTCCCCTCTATTTTCCCATCCACACTCCCTTTCCCCCTTCCACAGTATTTCCTCTTCCTTTATTTCCCCTCCTTTCCCTTATTTTCCCTCTTACCCCTCTTCACCCCCCTTCGCCCCCCACTTCTTCCTCCTCTTCCCACCTTCCACCTTATCCTCCCTTTCGTCTGCTGTTAACTCTCCCTCCCCTTCCTTCCTCTCCCCCTCCTCCTCATACCCCCTTCCCCTTTTCCTTGTCTTTCCCCCTTCGCTGTTTCACCTTCCCCATTTCCCTTTCTTCCCCCGTCCCTGTTTCACCTTCCCTATTTCCTTTTCTCCCTTACCTGTTTCACCTTCCCCTTTTTCTTGTCATCTCCCTTCCCTGTTTCACCTTCCCCTTTTCCTTGTCCTCTACCCTCCCTGTGTCACTTTCCTTTGCCTTCCCCCTTCCTTCTTCCCCCTTCCTTCCCCCTTCCTTCTTCCCCCTTCCTTCCCCCTTCCTTCTTCCCCCTTCCTTCCCCCTTCCTTCCCCCTTCCTTCCCCCTTCCTTCTTCCCCCTTCCTTCCCCCTTCCTTCTTCCCCCTTCCTTCCCCCTTCCTTCTTCCCCCTTCCTTCCCCCTTCCTTCTTCCCCCTTCCTTCTTCCCCCTGCCTTATCTACCCCTTCCCCCAGCCAGCGGCACACAGATACTTTTTGCCTGTCCTGCTCTTGAAATGATACTATCGACAGCTGTGGCGGCTCGTCCACTCACCTTTCCTTTCCTTATCTTAGTTTTGTTTTCGTTTCTTCCCTCTTTTTTTTTCCCGCATCCTTCTTTCCCCAATTCCTTTTCCCTTTCTCCCTACTTCCATTTTCCTCCCTTTTCGTCTGCCTCTTTCCAGTTCCTACCATCTATCTGCCCTCTACCAGTTCTCTCTCTCTCTCTCTCTCTCCCTCTCTCTCTCTCTCTCTCTCTCTCTCTCTCTCAGTATTTTTTATTTTCTCATAACGTCTTCCCCCCCAGTTCAAGTCCTTCTTCACAATCAAGCTTTTATTTATTTTTTTTCTTCTCCTTCCTGCTTCCCTCTCCGCCTCATTGTCCATTGTCTTCCTCCTATTCAGTCGTCTGTCTTCGTTGATATTCTTCATCCTTGGCCCGATTTCTGTATATTTTTTTCTCCGTAGGTCTTCTATATTTTATTTTTTGCTGCCACCAGACGATTTTATTCAAGTGAGGAGGGAGAGCTTCTTGTCGATGGGATTTATGATGTTCTGTTCATAGTCCCTTCTTTACCGGGAGAGAGAGAGAGAGAGAGAGAGAGAGAAATGAAAAATTGTACAAAAGTCAGCAGGCAGCGATTATTCATTTCCACGATAGTTTCCTTATAGTTGCTTCTGTTCCATATGTTTATTTTGACCTAACACCAGACGATTTCTTTCACCTGAAGTTGAAGGTAAATATATCCATCAGGCCTAATCGTCGCAAAATTGTTGATTCCTCTTTCTTTGTTTTTTGGAGGAGGGGGACAACTAGACGGTTTCATTCGGTTGAGAGTGAGTCTTAGGAGAATGTGACTGTGACATTTATTCATTTTTCCGATAAGAATTTGTCATTTAACGAAGGTAGAGACGATTAGTAAGGCATACGATGATAGTTTGTAAGGAAAGTATTAGGAACATTAATTCACCTGTACCATAATATCCGTCATTAAGGTAGAGGCAGAAATCCACCTGTATGGTAATAATTCCGCTGTCATTAAGGAACATAGAGACGATAATTCACCTGTGCGATAACGATTCCCGTCATTAAGGAAGGTAGCTGGTGATGAGAGTTATTCAGGCGTACTGTAATAATATCCCTCTCATTTAACAGGGCAGCGAGAGGCGATTATTCATCCGTACGATAATAATTTCCCTGCCATTAAGGAGGGTAGGATATTATTCACCCGTACGATTATAATTTCCATGTCATTAAGGAAGGTAGCGATGTGTCCCGGAGTCTTGGGCCGCTTCAATGCACGCCAATCACCGTCACCTTGGCTTTTACGTCGATGAGTTTGGTACGGGCATGTGGAATTGTGGAGGGGGAGGGTTGTGGGATTGTGTGGGGGGGGTTGTGGGATTGTGTGTGGGGGTTGTGGGATTGTGTGTGGGGGTTGTGGGATTGTGTGTGAGGGGTTGTGGGATAGTGTGGGGGGGTTGTGGGATAGTGTGGGGGGGTTGTGGGATAGTGTGGGGGGGTTGTGGGATGGTGGGGAGGGTTGTGGAGTTCCTTGGTAAGTTTTAGGTTGTTGACAGTTTTAGTTTTGTGGGAGGGTTGGGTTTTGTGGGAGTGAGTTGACGTCGCCTTGCCGAAGGATTGAACGTTACTTGGAATTGAATATTGTTTTTTTGAGCTTGTGGAAATGTAGATTAATGTGCGGGGGTTCATTAATTGTGTGTGTGTGTGTGTGTGTGTGTGTGTGTGTGACTATTCTCTCTGACTATCAGTCCGTTTGTCTGTCTGACTGTTGGGGGAGGTGGGCGGATGGGTGGGGGTGGGGAGTTTGAGTGTTTGGGGAGTGGGTGGGGGAGGGGGCTTCTTCATCAGTATCACGGAGCGTCTTTCTCCCCACATGACGGGTTTTTAAGGCACACGGCCCGAAATAATCCCAAGAGAAATTTTCCGAGAACTGGAGTCTGAGAGAGGCAGATTGATGTGAGACAGAGGCAGGGGGATGGGGGCAGTGAAGGGGAGGGGGTAGTGAAGGAGTGCGTGGGAAAGGGGTTGAAGGGGTGTGGGAGTGGGGTTGTAAGGGGTGTGGGAGTGGGGTTGTAAGGGGTGTGGGAGTGGGGTTGTAAGGGGATGAGTGGGAGGGGGGAGGTTGTATGGGGGAGGAACTTGGGAGAGTTGTGGGTAGGAGGTAAGTGGGAATGGGGTTGTGAAGGGGATGTGGGTGGGAGGGGGTACGGAAGGGGAGGGGGTTGTTTTGGGTGTGTGGGAAGGGGAGGGGACAGAAGGGGAAGGGGTGTATGAGGGGGAGGGGAATAGAAAAGGAGATTGTGTGTGAGTAGGAGGTAAGAGAGGGAAGTAACGTTGGTGAAAGGGATGGTAGATTGGGAGGGGGAGATAGTGGGATGTGGAGGGGGAGGGGTCTTGCGAGGGGGAGGTAAGTGGGAGACAGTGACAGAGGAGTGTGTGGGGTACATTGAGGTAAAGTTGCGGAGGGTAGATGGGTAGATAGGTAGGTAGATGGATAGATAGCTAGATGGATCCCTAAGTAGATAGATGGATATACACTGTAGGCTGTGATAATTATGGTGTTCGCGCCGCTCGTGAGGTAAGGGCATAGCGGAATGTATGCTGAAAAGCAGAGATTGTATTTTTTCGTAAAATGTTGGTGATAATGGGAGCATGTGTGTGTATCGTGTTTGAGGGAAATTAAACACCCGGTATTAAAAGAAAAAAAAAAGCTGTTTGCACACTAATTAGGACTTAATTAGAACATACATGCGTTAATTTTACTCGGTCGCTTCAGAATATCGTATTATATGTGTTTGCTGCCACCAGACGATTGCATGCAGCTTTGGGGAGACGTATCGCACTGAAGAGGTTAGAAACTGTACTTTAACTCTTCACCATGATTACTTTTCATTTATTGTTCTCTATCATCAGTCGACATTATTAAAGAGTTCTCCCTCGTAACGAAGGGATATTGAGATTTTTCTTTTCGTAATCTGGTGCAGAAAGGTATGTAAACTGAATAAAATCGTGTGGAGGGAGTTACGAAATAATTAGTCATATTGGTATTGTTGAACCTGTGAATCTTAAAACCCCTCTAAATCATCGTACTGAAGGGGTTAACGTTGCTTGGTCAGGAACGTTTGGATGTGTCTAAAATTGTGTGGAAATAGCAAAGTAGTAAAAGACATCATGACATTGAATAAGTTTACGTTGCTTTGAATTATTTGTTTTGCTTTGAATTACCGTATTTGTTGTATTTTTTTTTTTTTTTGGCTGGATAGTTACTTAGGCTATTGACGCTGCTGTTAATTGTAATGGTTATTGGCTGACAGTATTTCAGTGGTAATCTAGTCTGTTTGTCTTTGTTCTCTCACGGCTAGACAATGACTAACCCTCCTCTTGCCCCCTCCCCCCCTTTTTTCTTTTTTCCTCTCCCCTTTCCCTCCCTTTCCCCCCCTTTCCCCTTTCCATCTTCTTCCCCTTCCTTGTCCTTCCCCTCTTTCTCATCCTTATTCCCCTTTTCGTTTCCTTTTTCCCTTCTTTCCTTTCTCTTCATCTCCCGATTTCCCTATCCCTTTCCCCAGCCCCTCCCTTTTCCTTTCCACTTTTCCTTTTCCTCAGTATTTCTTTTCTTCTCCCCCTTCCCCACCCATCCTCCTTTCCTCCTCTCCCCATCCCGTCCCTTCCTCATCTGTACACCTTCCCCACCTCAGCACCTTCCCCACCTCTACACCTTCCCCACCTCTACACCTTCCCCATCTCCACCCCTTTCCCATCTCCACCCCTTACCCATCCTCGCCTTCCCCAATGCCCCGTTCCCCTTTACACACAGCGAGGCGCGTGAAGAAGTGCGATTACGTTAGCTTAGCGCCCTGGATTAACGTCGAAAATTACCGCGGGGTTCTGTGAGGGATGTAGGCGGGAATTATGTTTGGTTTCAATTAGCATAGTGTGTGTCGGATGAAAAGGGCGTTGTTGAAATTCTGTTTGGTGCCGGGGCGGTGCTGAATATTGTTGTTTGCGTGCGACGAGTTGGGGGAATCATTGTTGGTTGCGGGAGTCCTGGCTGAATGTGTCCTGTGTGTAAGTTTGGAGATAGATGGATGGATTTATTAGATACAGATGGATGGATAGATACAGATGGATGGATAGATGGATGGGTAGATACAAAAGGATGGATAGATAGATGGGGAAAGGGAGGGGGTGGGGATTTAACAGTAGATGAAGCGGTGAACCCAGTGGACTGCAGGCTGATGTTTTCGTCCGCCTGCAGTCCGCAACCTTCCTTTCGGGGGATAGAGAGGGATTTGAGAGTTTAACCGGGCATTGGAGACGCATGGTTATATGGGTGCCACCTCATGAAGGCGTCCCACTCCAACAGAGATATGCTTACTAGGTACTCCACCTGGTATTGTTACACCATGGCGAGGTGGAATAATACCCTGCGAGACAGTTATATTAGCTGTGGTATATTTTTCAGACCTATGGAAATTGGAACTTTTCTCTAAGTAATAGGAGGGAATTTCCATACCAGAAACACCATTTATTGTTACGCCAGTTTGAGATGGTAAAATACCTTATCACTCTGTCGAGCGTTGCATACCACTAGTTGGAATAGTTTAGATTTAGTGTGAAAGCCGAATGTGCCCTTCATATAACTAAAAAATATGTACCGGTAATTGATATACCCCCCAGTGTTGTTACGCCAGGCTGAGACGGAATAATATCCATCTGTTAATATAATTCCCTTCGGTTTAGCATAGCAGGGCACCGGTCAGACTTAAACCGTACAGAATATATAAGATTTCGAGTCAAAGCCGAATTCATCCTTATAAAAAAGGGGGATTTATACATCGGATTAACGAGATATAGGCAACGTTAAACCAGACTCAGTTGATAATAAGACACCTTTTGTGGAGCCTTGTAGTAGTTATTCGATTCATGTATTCAGGTCTCCAGTTTGTAAGACAGTAATAATCATCATCATCATCATCATCATCATCATCATCATCATCATCATCATCATCATCAATCCCAACTTGAGTAAAGCCGTCTGGGGATAGCAAGAATACAGCAAAATCGTCCTTGGGGTGATAGGGTTTATAGTCTTCGCTACGCTTTCGAGCTTCTCAGGGAGTGGAGTCGCAGCCTCTCAGGAAAAAAAAAAAAAAAATCAACAAAAATAAAGATAAGACGGATTAAGTTTGAGGGGGGATTTATTTACCAGATAAACCAAATTCCTACCCACTGTTACTTCCACAAGTTTTTAATCAGCAGTGGAGAGACTATAACTTTTTGAGAAATTATGTATACTAGTAGTCTGTATTAACCATTTTACTGCTAGATGTCTCTCCCTAACTGCGTAGAATTGTTTGGCGGTACTGTGAAAAAAAAAAAAAAGATCCATCATTGCACTGAACGGGTTAAAAGTCCCTCACGCGCTAGATATTCCAACCTCGCTGCCTATCTTGAAACTTTTTAGATTATGCAATGGATATATATATACCGGATATTGTGTAATACTGAGGTGGAATGAAATATTGTAATTCTGGTGAGCCTTGCACAACACGAGAATATGTTGCGGAGGCCAGTGGACGGCGAAAAAGTAGGATGGATACTGCAGGCACACCGGGTCTTACGTAACACCGGGGCCAGATGGTATAATACCACCTCCACCTCTTCCCTCGTATAGCATTGCATAACGAGATACATATACACCGTGTTATATTGGAGTCCCACAAAAATGAAAAATTAAGTATACAGCAGATACACCGGTTCTTACGTAACACCAGGATGAGATGGAATAATACCACCTGTCCTTCTTCCTTTGCCAGACATTGCATAACGGATTAAGAATGTATTATGCTTTGGAGACCCACAAAGGATGAAAGTGGTATATAGCCTACACAGCAGTTACAGCGGGTATTATGTAATAGGATAACATGGAATAATACCACCTCCCCCTCCCCTTACGTTCAGCATTACATAACAGGATACGAATACACCGTTATATTCGAGTCCCACATAGGCTAAGATATTCAGACGTGGTACCGGTATATATACAGCAGTTACACCGGGTATGATGTAACACCAGGATGTGATGGAATAGGCTAATACCCCTCCTCCCTCCGTCGAGCATTGCATAACAAGATACGAATATATTATGCATTGTCGCCCCACAAACGATGAAACTCCGGCCTTTGCTCTTGTTTGGGTGTAAAATTTAATGTTTTTACTTGTTTTTCGTATTGATTTGTTGCTTTGGTATTGGGTTACAACGTGATTGCAGTGTGTAAGGTGAGACAGGAGAGCAGAGCCGGAAAAACAAACGCAGACACACACACACACACACACACACACACACACACACACACACACACACACACACACACACACACACACACACACACACACACACACACACACACACACACACACACACACACACACACACACACACACACACACACACACACACACACACACACACACACACAGAGAAATATCAGGCATCAAAAACTAGGACAGACACGGAACGAGGAAGACAAGTGCAACAGTGACAGATGGCAGAAGATGCAGGAGAGATCAGTATGGTCAGGCCAAGACGGGACAAGTGGCAGGGCAGGGCAAGGCATGGCATGGCTGGAAGACCACAGTAGGAAGGACAAGTATTTCCTGTAATGGGGGAGGGCAGGACACAGGAGGGTAGGGGTTGTTAGTAAGGGAAAGGCACACGAAGGCAGGGCATGTAGGTCAGAATATGAGAGTTTGATAGTAAGGTGAAGGCAAGGCAGGGCAGGGTAGGAGAGGTAAGGCAGGGCAGGAGAGAGCAGGACATAAGGCAGGGTAGGAGAGGTAAGGCAGGGCAGGAGAGAGCAGGACACAGGGCAAGGTAGGATAGAATTAGAATGATAGGGCAGCACAGGAGGCAGCGGGACAGAGGTGTGGAGTGTAGCGGTCCACCTCCCCCTCAACACTGGCTATTGCTCCACCCAGCACCACACCTTTAACCTGTCTCGCCTCTGCCTCCCCTCCCCCCCCTCACCTTGCTGCCTCACCCACTGTCCCCGCCTCCCATCCCCTTCCACCTCCCCAACCCCCCATTCTCCCCTACCTTACCCACCATTTCTCCACCCCCTTGCCCATCCCTTCTCTTCCTGTCCCCCTTCACCCGCCCTCCCTCATCCCGTACCTCCCATTCCCCCTCGTTTAAGCTCCCCTTCACCTTGTCTCCTGTAACCCCTCCCTCCGTCTCCCCTCGCCTCCTGTTACCCCTCCCTACCACTGCCTTTGCCTCCCTAACCCTTTATCTCCCATTCCCCCTTCCTACCCTTCCTCAGCCTCCTTCCCCCTCCCCCTTCCTCTTCTCTGCCATCCATAGCAGTCTCAGTTATCCATAGGTTTATTTTCTGAGCCAGTTCATTCAGCCCTACATTCCATCCGCACTTTCGTTTTTCCCTCTTGCCATAACTCCCTCGAGGCATTATAAAGTATACATTATGAGACAGACGTACGAAAGGACGAGATATACTCCTTAATATCCTCCTGTACAATCTTTTCCCAATGCTGATAAAACTTACACATTAATTCCCTTCATTGTCTAAGTCAGCCTGATCTTTCCTCATGTAAAAACTAGAAGTACTGATGCAAAATTGTGGATGATTCTGTAGAGATTGATATGTCTTTTCTAATGGGAGAACTATCAACAGAATGCCCCCGTGAAATGGGCCAGTCACTCATTATCATTCAGGTTTCGGGAATCCTTGCTCCAGTTTACATGCATAACCATTTACACTGGTTTCGGGGCAGTCTTTTGGGGTTACCTTTACCTCTCCCATGCACAGCTAGACAGAAGCTCACCATTACATCTTCTTTCGTGATATATCGTGTCAGTGAGGAATGATCGTGGCCAGAGAAGGACGTGAATCTCGTTTCAGTTTAGGCTGTCAGCCGGCAGAGGAAAGTGAAAAGTAGGAGAGATGTAATATTAGACGAACTTTTTTCCCTGGCTGTTCAAAGTGGAAAAGGTCAGGCCAGGTCAGGTTACGCTAAAAGGAACTACGACGACGACGACGATGACGACGGTGGCTGCGAAGACAGAGGGTGTTTATAATTGTGCAGGTGTCACGTGGGTGGGCGATATTGATTCAGCGGGGCCAGCGCTCTCTCTGTACGGGACTTAAAGTGGAGCGCCAGGCTGGCCTCCTGGTTCCTCCACCCTCCTAACCCACCCTTCCTCCAGGCTGGGGTTAGGGAAGGATAGATGTAGGTTAAGTTACCCTAGGTTGGATGAGGATGGATTTCGGTAAGTTGCATTGGGTTGAGATGAATAAGACAAGGTTTGGATGAGGTTAGATTTCGTTGTTGGATTGCAAGGGTTTGGGAGGGATAGAGCTAGGATGTTAAACTAGGTTGGATGAGGATAGATATCGTTAAGTTGTTTGGGGTTGAGGTGTAGCTTTGGTCAGATTGGATTGGAAGAGGTTAGATTTTATTGGGTTAAGTTAGATTGGATTAGGTTGGGTTGGATAAGACAACATTTGGTTAGCTTGAGTAAATAAGTAAGGCTAGATTTTTTACTTTGTTGATGGAATAGAATGAGTGTAGGTTAGGCTGGATGATTCTGGGTATGGTTTGATTTTAAAGTTGAAGATTGGTTAGGTTTGATAAGCGATTGTGGTGGTTAGACTGTAGGTTGGCAGTTACTGGTTTGTTATAGTTTATGTAGATGTGGATGGTGTGAATGCCTGCTACTTCTATATAATATTAAGCACTGTGTCTCGTACCGCTGCTAATACTGCCAGTACCACAATTCTGTGACCGCAGCGTGGCCCAGATTTTCTTCTCTTCGCAGCTTATTTCACTTAGGTCGGTGGCAGAAGACAGTGATAAGGAACTACATCCTTTCCATAGCATTCATTTACGACTAGCACTTTATTCTTGTGTTAATCTTCTGTTACAACGCGATATTCTTGCTGGAGAGAGAGCAGTTCAGTGAAAGTAAAAGTACATCGTCTCTCATAATTAACCCCTAAACTGCAATGACGCTTTGTGTACGTAAGATCCTTCCTGATCTGAGGATAGTAATCAAAGAGCAAAATAAAACTCCATCAAACTAAAATGGTTTCAAATGAAAGCTTTGGTTGTAAAACGTTTGGACCTTTTGTGACCTTTGCATTGGTTGGGATAGCTTGATTTGCGTGACAGGTTAACTTCGGTGGCCAGACTGAGTTGTGATATTTTAAGATCAGGTTAACTGTTTGATGATTGGCAGCGTGTGTGTGTATGTGTGTGTGTGTGTGTGTGTGTGTGTGTGTGTGTGTGTGTGTGTGTGTGTGTCATGACTGAATTACTGACGGAGTGAGTCTTGTGTATACGACTGACTGACTGAATGAGTGGCTTCAGTGTATGACGATTGAGTGAGTGAGTGAGTGAGTAGCTTGAGTGAGTGACTAAGTATCTGCAGCTTGGTGGGAGATGTGACTGACACTGGGCGGCCATCATGTCTGTTTCGCTGGCTGGCAGGCAATCTCGCAAACTGACTAAACTTTGCTGCTGCCAGATGAGCCCCCTCCTCTCACCCCCTCCCTCGACCTATCCTTCATCCCCTCCCTCTTCTCCCCTAGTCCCCTCCTCTCTTCCCTGTCCCCTCCCCACCTCCTTCTCCCCTCCCCTTCCTACCCTCCTCCCCGCCCCCGCACTATCATTCTCGCCCCTTCCTTATTTTTCCTCATTTCCTCAGTCTTTCTCCCCTTCCTTTCTCTCCTTCGTCCTCATAGTTTTCCTCTACTTTCCCTTTCCTCCCTTCACTGTTGCCCGCTCTACCCCCATCCTTACTTTCCTCTTCTTCCACCCACGTCTTTCTCCCACTCCTACCCTTCTTCCTCTTTCCTTCGTTCCTTTTCCACCATATTCATCCGCTCCCTCCCAACTGATCGTCACCTATCCTCGCTCACCTCCTTCGCTTATTCTCCACATTCCCCATCTTGTCTCCCCCCACCCCGTCACGTACGTCTCCCATCCTCGCCCCTTCCCTTTATATTCTTCCCCCTCGCCTCATACTGCCGCACTGTCAGCACTTTTCCTCCCCAACCCCACTCACTTCAGGACTCTTCCCCATCCTCCCCCATCGTCCCTCCCCATTGATCTCTTCCACCCATTCCTTCTCTTATCTATCTCTCATCCCCAACCAGTTCCCTACCTTCCTCACCCCTTCTCATCTCAGCTGATTCTCTCTCTCTCTCTCTCTCTCTCTCTCTCCGGCCTCTTCTCCCCACTACCTATCAGTCCCACTCGCACACACTCCCTTAGCCCCTTCTCCCCCACCTTCCCCACCTCAGTTCATCTGGGTGCTTCATTTCACTCTTTGCATTTTCATCCCTTTTACTTTCCTCGCTGCAGTCTTCTTTTCAAGCTTTTGTCTCGTGTTTTCGTTTCATCCAGTATTCATGGCTTTTCTTTCATCTCGGCCCATCCTCCCTCCCTCTCTTTTTTTTTTTCTTTTTTTTTTTATTTCCTCTCCCCAAAGAAAATTTATTCTGTTTCAGCGATTGTGGCCAGTCCAAGAGCCTTTAAAACAGTGGGGGAAAAATACCAACTTTGTAGAATGCTTGTCTTGCAGTGTTGATATTTGAACTAAGGGTTATATATGACTTTGCATCAATAATAGAGAACAAGATATTGAGATCTAAGGTGCAAAGTAAATAGCGAGAGCCTTATTTACTAGGTGCAAAATAAATAGCGAGAGCCTTATTTACCAGGTGCAAAATAAATAGCGAGAGCCTTATTTACTAGGTGCAAAGTAAATAGCGAGAGCCTTATTTACCAGGTGCAAAATAAATAGCGAGAGCCTTATTTACTATGCTTAATTCTATACCCATACTTAAAGGAGCTGCTTAACATGGGTCATCCGGCCTACTTCATTAAATTTTATCCTCGTATATTCTTAATGGTCTAAGGAAGAGGTGTTAAGAAATTTCCAGTGCCACTCAGAAAATGACCTTAAGATATTTTTAGTTTCCACGTCGCGGTGCTGAATGCGCTTTATAACGTGGTGTGTAGGCTAACGACATCCAAGCTTCACAACTGTTCCTTGAAGCTAATTCTAACGAGAGGGGTTAGATTAGCCTTCAGTTTCTTGGAGACACGCCGTAGCCTTTTAAAAATTCGTCTGACTGTAGCAGTAATACGCTGGTAACCTTTTCAGTGCAATGAATTTTTCCCAGTCATATTTTTTGCTATCTCCAGACGGTTTTTATCAGCATTGGAGAGAGATTTCGGACTAGAAGGGATTGATTTAGCTTTTAAACACTTGATTCAGATTTCCCCTGACACTGAAATAAGACCATCTGGCAGACGATTTTGTTCAGTGTGGTAGAGTTGAAGTCGTGGAAGGGTTAGTGGAGGGCTTTATGTATCCCCTCCAGTTAGAAAAAGCATCACCAGAATAGAATAAAATCGTCTGGATATAGAAAGAATAAAATGGGAAACTAGGTCATCGGATTTAAGAGGTTAATTAGACCAGTGCGACTCCATACCAGTTTCAGCTGTAAAGTTTTTGTGCAGTGATTTTTTTTTTTTTTTTTTTTTTTTTTTTTGATATTCATAACGTCTTCAGTATGATATTGCATTTTTATTTATCCTACCGACTAACTATTTCAGTGACCTTGGGTAGATATAAAATAGTGATATAAATAAAATAGTGATGGTCGATGTGATGGTCGATATGAAATGGTTGTTTGCCCTGGGTTGTGGAGTAAGAATTAAAAGAAATATTTGTTCGTACAGTGAGGGATAAACATTCGTCTCTTCTTCCACTGCATCCCTTTCACCCTTGGCCATGTCCGTCGCCTTCCTGAAGCATCATATTGGAGAGAATTACCAATGGAGAGAGAAATACACCAAGCCTCTCTCAGCATAGGAATATTAGAGGGAAAATATTGGGCGTAAGTTTTGGCCCTTACTGTAGCCTACGTCGTTATATAATCACTTTATTGTTCTCTCCGTATTTACTCGTTCTGTCTCCTTAATTGCTCCTTCTCTCTCCTTATTTACTTGTTTTCTCTCCTTATTTACTCTTTCTCCTTTATTGTTTACAACGCACTTTATGATGTATTTCTTCCCTGTTTGTTATTTACCGTCTTCATTTTCTTAATTCAGATTTACTCCTCTTATTCCTTATTTACTCCTCTCGGTTGCTTATTTCTTTTGTTTTCTCCGTTCATTAACCATTCTCCCTTTTTCTAATAAATTTCTTATATACTTTTCTCTTTCAGATTTACTCATTTCTTGTAAGTCTCTGTTTTGCTGTTCACTCATCATTTCTTACAAGTCTTCATTTTCTTACTTTTTTCATCTTTGGTTTAATTTTCTTATCCTCATTCCTTGTATATGAAGGCCAGGTTACCGCTATCCATTGTTCAGTGTTTTCCTTGTTCTATTTTTATCCCTTTTTTGTGTTTTTTCTTCTCCAGTCCTCCCTCTCTCTCTTTCTTGCTCTCTTTCCTCTTCCTCATACCCACATTGTTCTCTCTTCCTTTTTCCATTCTCTTCCCCCTTTTTCCCTCCTCCTCCTCCTCTTCTTTTCCCTCCACCCCCTCCTCTTTCCCCCCTCTTTTTTTCCCTCCTTCCCCTCCTCTTTTTTTCCCTCCTTCCCCTCCTCTTCTTTCCCTCCTTCCCCTCTTCTTTCCTTCGTCTTCTTTTCCCTCCTTCCCCTCCATTTCTTTCTCCTCCTCCCCCCCTTTCCTTCCTATTCTTTTCCCTTCTCCTCCTTCCCTCCTCTATTTTCCCCCCCCTTTTTTTCCCTCCTCCCTCTCCTCGCGTCCTCCTACCCCTCCTTGTTCTCTCATCCCTCTGCTGTTTTCCTCCTCCCCCTCCTCGTTCTCTCCTCCCCCTCCTCGTTCTCTCCTCCCCCTCCTCTTCTCCTCCCCCTCCTCTTCTCCTCCCCCTCCTCTTCTCCTCCCCCTCCTCTTCTCCTCCCCCCCTCCTCTTTTCCCCCTCTCCCTCCTCTTTTCCTCTTCCCCATCCTCTTTTCCTTCTCCTTTTCCCCCTCCACTTTCCCTCCTCTTCTCTCTCCCTCTTGCACTTTCCTCTCTCCCTCTCCCATCGTTCCTCTTCCTCCTCTCTCCCCCATCTCTTCTTTTACCTCGGTCCTTCCCTCTTTACTCTTACTCCATCTTTCCCTTCCTCTAGATCCTGTTCCATCCTTCTCCCCTCTTCCTCCCTTTGCTTTAGCTCTTCCTCTCCTTCCTCCTCCCTCTCCTTCCTCCTCCCTCTCCTCCTCCTCCCTTACCTTCCTCTTCCCTCTCCACCCTCCTCCCTCTCCTCTGCACACGTAATCCTCAGTCTTGTTTACTTCCTCGTCTCCTTCCCCCGCCTTTTCCTTTGACTTTCTCCCATGTTTTTCCTGCTATTTTTGTCCCTATCCCCTTAACTTCCTGTCCCTTATATTTTCGTTTTTTTTTTTTTTTTGTCCATTTCTGCTTCCTTGCTACATTTTCGTACCTAATGGTTTCCTTAATCTTATTGAATTGTCGTCCATTTTCGCCCCATTTATCAATTATTTCGTCCCTTATCACTTTCCGTTTACTTAATACATTTTCGTCCCGTATTGCTTGCTTTTCTTACATTTTCGTACGTTATCGGTTCATTCTGTCATCTGTTTTCGTTCCTTATTTTTTTCGTCGTGATGAGCCTATTGTCGGACCGCGCCGTGTGGAGTCGGACCGCGCTGTGCCGACCAGGACCGCTTTTTGTGTTGTCAGACCGCGTTGTTGGTGGTGTCTGCTTATAAACACCCCATTAACCCTTCCAGTGTTTACCTCAAGGCGTGACCCTGATTTATTGCTCCTTCAGTTTTTTCCGGGTTATGTTGTGTGAGGTGTTGACGGCTGCCGGCAGATGAAAGGAGGGGAGTGCCGGGTACTTTTATATAGCCTTTGAAGACTGGGTAAAATCGTCCTTGGTTAGTCAGATTAAGTAATAAAATGCGTGTGTGTGGGGGTACTTCTTTTAGCACAATAGAATACTTCTCGTGAGCAGGATAATCTGTTCTTAGCCTTAATAAAAATCTTAAATGACAGTACTTGTTCTTATAGATTAAAGAAAGCAGTGGAATTTTTAGTTAAATCGTTTCCCTTCGATGTAGTATTTTTTCCACTGTATTCATGCTGCTTACACACGATTTTATTCAGCTTAGGAAAGACTTTACGAACTGGAGGAGGTAGGTCTTCCACAGGGTCCTCCGTCAGGGATGCTTTCCCAGACTACTTGAAATTGTCTGGAGGTGGAAAGAACTCACCAGATTGACGAGGTTAATTGCGTTATGTTTCTGTAGGCAAGGATCTTAGTGTACAGCTTTGCGAGTTTTGCCGGTACCGATAATAAGGTAACTGAAATTTTACTACTATACTCTGTTCACTTTACCGTGGCCTAAAACTGCCATCGGTCCATCATGAAGGCTGATTTATAGCAATAGATTAACACTAAAATTTGCCATCCGTCCATCATGATTGCTGTTTTATAGCAATAGATTAACACCAGAATATGATGCTAGTCACGAAGGAATGTGACAGAAAGTATGTTGAGCAACAGTAATGTCTTTTTCTCCTGCTGACCTACGTGAAATAAGCTTCAAAAGGATGAAAATTTGGCCCAAGTTAAAGTGCATGAAGTACAGTATATTAATGGCTTGGTATGGTATTCTGAAAAATTTGATGGGCTTCGAAGATTGCATCGGTGGGTTTCGATAGTAATCTCTCACTTTTTCAATATATATCGTATATGGATCCATATTAATGTCCTTAACTGCACAGGTTCACTATGTAACCTATATCCAGTTTTTCCAACTTGTATTCTTTCCCTTGCATGTTCTGGCCCCGTATCTGTTTTGGCTTTACGTTCAGTGGTGTTATTCAGTCATTTCCTCATCTTTTCATTCATTTCTGTTTTTGCTTTTCCTCCAGCTTCTCCAATTTTTGTACGCACTTTCACTTTTATTTTTCTCAGATTCTCATTCCACCTATCTTACGTTCACCCCCCCCCTCTCTCTCTCTCTCTTTCGGCTGCTGTTCTCCTAACCTCCATATGTTTTTGTTATACTTTTTCTCCACTTTCACTTCTCTTCGCCAAGTTCACTTTCTTGTTTTTCACTTCCTCCTCCCTCTCATTCATGTATTATTATTATTATTATTATTATTATTATTAGTAGTAGTAGTAGTAGTAGTAGTAGTAGTATAGTAGTAGTAGTAGTGGTAGTCTCCCTCCACTTATTCCTCCAATTTCCCCTCCTATTGGATTCATTGTTCTTGTTCTTTCATATCCTCTTCTCTATCCTGTCTGCCATTCCTCCAACCTTCATATACCAGTATGATATTCTTTTTTTCCATCTTTTTTTTTCCTCCTCCATTTCCCCGCTGCCTGCCGTCCCCCACGACTCCATTCAATTTCTCTCACGAACACGACCTTCCCCTCCTGCTACTTCCATCTCCTGGACCCCAATCCTGTTTCCCCACATTCTGCAGCCCCCCCCTCCTACCCCTCCCTCCATTTACTTCTGCTCCTCCCTCCCCCTTCCTTCACCCTTCCCCTTTCCTTCACCCCTTCCCCTTCCATCACCCCTGCCCATTCCATCTTCCACATCAGTCCTGTGCTAGTTTCCCCATCCTCTGTCCTCTTTTGATTCTCGTTTTCTTTCTCTGTCCCCTGCTTATCCTTCTCTTCCTCCTCCTCTTTTCCTCTCTTCCATCTTCTCCCTCATCTTCCTCCTTCCTTCAGCTTCCTCCTCTTCCTTTTAATCACCAGTCTTTCACGATATACACTCACCATGAAAACGTTTACCGAAGTCTATTGCAACACAACTTTCCGTCTTGCAATTTATCTCTCTCTTCTCTTTTTCGTTATTTTTCACTACAGTTGCTCTATCATTCTCTCTAATCTTCTCTTTGTGCTTCTCTTTATTGTTCTGTTTTTTTTTCCTATATACTGTTTTAGTCTTTCCTTGTCTTGTTAATGTTTTTTTTTATTCCCTGCTTATTTTTCTCTCTTTTTCAGTTGTCTCTCTAATCTTAATTTTTTCTGTTGTTACTAACGCCCATTTGTTACTTCTTCCTCTATACTTCTTTCCACATGAAGTCCTTTCATATCTCTGAGTCAACCTTTCTTTATCTTTCGATTTTCCTCTCTCTCTCTCTCTCTCTCTCTCTCTCTCTCTCTCATCCAGCGCTCCCCTCCATTGACAGTGTGTAGCTTTTTCTGTTACATTTTCCCCCCTACCCTTCTCTCTGTTCCCCTCCCCCTCTTCGTTGTTCCCTCCCTGAAATCGCCTTCTCCCTCTGCCCTACCCTCTTCCTGCATATCCCTCCTCCATCTACCCCCTCCTTTCCTCCCTTCCCCCCCCCCCTTCTCTCCCTGCCTTCCTGCCTTTCAATCCATGTCCTTAACTGATAGAAGAGTTTTGTTAGTTGCTCCCTTCCCTATACCAAACATCAACGAAAGGACTAAAAGGTCTGTTGCTGTTTGCTTTCCTTTTTGGACCCATTGTTCCCGTCCCTGAACTCTCTGCTCCCTTTACCCCCTCCCTGATCTTTCCCCCCTCCCCCCCTCCCTGAACTCCCCTTCTCCGTGTACCCCTTCCATGTATTCCCCACCTTCCCCCTTTTTCCCCCTTCCATCCTCCCCCTCCCCTACCTTCTCCCTGTTTCCTCTTCCATCCTCCACCCATTCCTAAATTTCCATCCTTCCTCCCATCCCCTCCCCCTCCCCCCGCCCTTCCCTGAATTCATTTCCACCCTCCCCCCGCCCCTCACCTTCTCCCTCATTTCCCCCCCTTCCTATCCATCCTTCATTTTCTCTCCTCCTTACCCCCATCCCACGGAATAGCTACTACTATCCCCTCCCGCACCCCCACCCTGAATTCCCCTCCTCCACTCCGTCCCCCTCCCTCAGTTCCCCCCTATCTTCGTGAATTGTATGTGGCGGGGAGGGGAAAGGTGGGGAATGAATGGAGGGGAGGGAATGGAAATGAATGAAGGCCGGGTAGGGGATGAATGGAAGAGAAAGAGGGGGGAAGAAAAGGAAGGAGATGGAAGGGAGAGAAGAGAGGTGAGGAGAGGAGGGAAATAAGGGCGAAGAGAAGAGAGGGGCAGGAAAGGAAGGAGATGGAAGGGAGAGAAAGAAAGAAGAGGGGTGAGGAGAGAAGGGAAATAGAGTAGGGATGAAGAGAGTGAGGAATCAAGAGGAGAGGGAAAGGAAATAATGAAAAGGAGGGCAGGGAAGGAAGGAAAGAAAGGAAAGATAAGGAGGATGAATGGGAAGAAAGCGAAAGGGAAGAGCAGGGAAAGAGAGCGAAGGGAATGATGAGCAAGGAAAGTAAAGGGAAGGAGAGGAAACGGGAGGAAGGAAATGTGTGGGGAAAATTAGGTAAAATGAAGGTAAGGAAGGATAAGGGATATACTTGGCAATGATAATGAATGTGTGTGTGTGTGTGTGTGTGTGTGTGTGTGTGTGTGTGTGTGTTGCCGGATATAGTTCGTCGGACCCAGTGACCCTCAGTCCTTGCCGCTACCACCTTCCCCCCCCCCACCCACCCACCGCCTACCCTCTCTGCCCCGCCCCCCATTGCAAACAGCCTTCCCCCCTTCCCGCCCCTTCCGCTAACCTCCTCTCCCTCTCCCCCTCCCCCCATTGCAAACAGCCTTCCCCCCTTCCCGTCCCCTCCTCTCCCTCCCCCCCTCCCCCCATTGCAAACAGCCTTCCCCCCTTCCCGTCCCCTCCTCTCCCTCCCCCTCTCGCATCCCCTCCCCTCCCCTCCCTCTCGCATCCCCTCCCCTCCGCTCCCTCTCGCATCCCCTCCCCTCCCCTCCTCTCCCCTCCCCTCCCCTCCTCTCCCCTCCCCTCTGTATTCCTTTCTCCCCACTCTGTCCCCTTCCCCCTCATTCCTCTTCCTTCCTCCCCCTGCCACTCCCACCCCCCCTTAAAATCTCTCTCCATCTTCCCCCCCCTCTCCTCTCAGTCCCACCTTCTTCCTGCCAGCGCCCCTTCCCCTTCCTGTTCCCTCCTCCTCTTCTCCCCTTCCCCTCTCCTCCCCTTCCCCTCTCCTCCCCTTCCCTTTCTCTTACCCATCCTTTTACTCCCTCTCAGTGCTCTTTCTCTCTTCCTGTCACTGCCTTCTTCAACATTCCTCTTTATTCCTCCTCCTTTCACATCAATCTTTGTCTTCCTTCCCCATCTTTCCCATTTCCCCTGTCTTCCTCTTCCCTTGTTTTACCCTCAGAGTTCATCCCTCTCTCCGACCATACCTTACTCTCCCTTCCCTTCCTTTCATCTTTCCTTCCCCCCCCTTCTTTTCCCCGTTCCCTCCCTCCCCCTTTGCCCCGTTGCCCTCCCTCTTTCCCTCTTGCCCTCCCTTCCCCTTTGTCCTTCTCCCTCTCCCCCGTCCCCATCCATCCCCATCGCTTCTTCCTCTCTTTTATTCACCATACCCTCCCCCACCCTTCCTCTCTCATCCTTCCCTCTCCCCTACCCTCCCTCCCTCCCTCCCTCTCACCGCTCTCTTTCCCTCTCTTCCTCTCGGCGCTCTTTTCCCCTACCCTTCCTCCCCCACCCCCCCATTCCTCACTACCCAGTCCCCTGCCCGCTGCTCTCCCCCTTCCCTCACAGCTTCCTCCAATGAGCCCTCTTCTTTCATTCATTCCCTCTCCTTCCTCCCTCTTCTTTCATTCATTCCCTCTCCTTCCTCCCTCTTCTTTCTTCCCTCTTTCTCTCTCCACCATTTGCCTCCCCCCCCCCACCCTCAACCATTTGTTCTTCCATTTGCTTCCCATCAATCCTCCGTAGGTCATTCCTCTCCCTCTATTATTATTCCTCTCCTTCTCGCCCTCTTTTCCACCATTCCTGTCCCTCATCCGTCATTCCTCACCCTCTTTTTCCATCATTCCTATCCCTCTTTTTCCATCATTCCTATCCCTCTTTTTCCATCATTCCCTCTTTTTCCATCATTCCTATCCCTCTTTTTCCATCATGCCTATCCCTCTTTTTCCATCATTCCTATCCCTCTTTTTCCATCATTCCTATCCCTCTTTTTTTTTCATCATTCCTATCTCTCTCTTTCTTTCCTCTTCCCGTTTTTTCAGTCATTCATCCCCCCTCTTTGTGTCTGTATCCGTCAGTATTTATCTTTACCTCCTTTTCTTCCCCTCCCCTACCTGCCCAACTCTTACCTCAATTTCTCCCCTCTCTTCCCTGCCCCCACCCTCTCTTCCCTGCCCCCACCCCCTTTCTCTCCAATCCTCCTCCCCCTCCTCCTTTTTCTTCCCCCTCCTCCCTTTTCTTCCCCCTCCTCCCTTTTCTTCCCCCTCCTCCCTTTCCTTCCGCCTTCTCCCTTTCCTTCCCCCTCCTCCCTTTCCCTCCCCCTCCTCCCTTTCCTTCCTCCTCCTCCCCCCTTTCCTTCCTCCTCCTCCCCCCTTTCCTTCCTCCTCCTCCCCCCTTTCCTTCCTCCTCCTCCCCCCTTTCCTTCCTCCTCCTCCCCCCTTTCCTTCCCCCTCCTCCCTTTCCTTCCCCCTCCTCCCTTTCCTTCCCTCTCCTCCCCCTCCCCCTCCTCCCCTTGCCTGCTTCACTCCCATTGTCCTTCCAGTCTTTCTAAATCCACTTCCTCCTCCGCTTTTACTCTCTGCATCCGCCATTTCCTCTCCTCTTTTCTCATCTTCTTTCTTCTCCTCCTCTCTTCATGCCCTCTCTTATATTCTCCTCTCTTCTCATCGTCTCCTCTCTTCTCATCGTCTCCTCTCTTCTCTTCTTCTCCTCTCTTCTCTTCTTCTCCTCTCTTCTCATCTTCTCCTCTCTTCTCTTCTTTTCCTCTCTTCTCCTTCTCCTCCTCGTCTCTTCGTCCCTTCTTTGTTCTCTTCTCTTTCTTCTCTCCTTTCCTCTCGACGGTCTTTAGTTTTTGCGTCCATCATATCCTCTCCTCTCCTCTTCTCCTTTCCTTTTGTGTTTTCTCTCGTCCGGTTTTCCTCTTCTCCTCTCTTCTCTCCTCCCTGTCTGCATTATTATCCCTTTATGCTTACTGTATATAGATGGAAAGTAATCTCTCTCTCTCTCTCTCTCTCTCTCTCTCTCTCTCTTGCCGCAGTTTTCACTTTTATAGCTACCCCCACACCCAGTGTTTTTCGTATCCCAAGACTTCCTTTTTCGCTATTAAATTATATCTTGGCTGCCTCGTATTTCAACATCCTACGCTCTGTCCAGTGTTCATTGAGATTATTATTTATTTATTTTGTGTTCTTGGTTTATTCGGGTTTATTTTAGGGATTATTTACTTTTGGTGTTTTGTTCTTGTGCTTCCTCCTCTGCTGTTCTTTACTCTTACCCTTCATCTCCCTCTTTCCCTCCCTTCTTTCTTCCTGCCTCCTCCTCCTCCTCCCCTTGCCTTCCTCCCTCTCCCCCTGCCCTCACCTTTTCATCCATCCTTCTTTCCCCTAAGTTTCTCCTGCCCTCACACACTTCTTTCATATCTCACTTTCCCTCTCGCTCTCCGTTTCTCTTACTTTCCCTCTTCCTTTCCTCCCCTTCGCTTGCCTCGCTTTTCATCCATCTCTGTTCTGCCCTTCCTCCCTTCATTTCCTGTCCTTTCCCCTCCCCACTCTTGCTTTGTGACGACTACTTCCCTCCTCTCACTCCCCTCCCCTCTCCTCACTCCCCTCCCCTCCCCCTCTCACTCCCTTCACCTCCACGACCCCACCCTTACTCCCTGTTGCAACCCTTCCGTTCCCCTACCTCTCTCGCCGATACTCCCCTCCCCTTCCGCCCTCATTCTTTCATGTCTCCCACCTTCAACCCCCATCTCCACTCCTCTTCCCTTCCCACCACCCTCACAACTCTTCCCATCCACTCCATCTCTTCTCGATACTCCCCTCCTCCCCTGTCTCCTGTTTCCTCACAGCCCTCCCTTGCTTTTTCGCGCACACACCCTTGCCGTTCATTTCCCTCCCCCCAGTCCATTCTCCTCCCCTCCCCTCCCCTCCAGACCAGCCAGCCATTGATAGAGAAGCTCACGAGTCAAGGCTTCTCCCCTCCCCTCTCCTCCCCTGTCTCACGTACCTATTGCCATTTTTCCTTCCCACCCTCGTCTTCCCTTCCCTCGTCACTCCCCTTTTCGAATTTCCTACCCACTCTTGTCTCCTTTCCTCCCCACTCCCCCATTCTCACACTGGCGTGGGAGCCATTCATAAAGTTCCCATCTCCTCCACTCCCACATCTGTCCCCTCTCCTCCACTCCCACATCTTTCCCCTCCCTGCCACTCTGCATCTGGTTTCCTCACTCCTACTGTCCCCACTCACTTCACATACCTCACTTCCCCACTCTCACTCACCCCTCACTCCACGTACATCACTTCGCACTACCATTCTCCCATCTTCCCCACTCCCACTCCCCCTTCCAATGCCTCCTCTCCACATCCCTTCCACTCCCACCACCCACTCCTAGCCCTTCACTCTTCCCTGTGGTGCGTGCATTGATAGAGAAGCCCTGCGTTGAGGTTTCGTCATTTGGTGGATTCAGTGAGTGTGTCAGTTAATCAACCCTCTTGCGGGGATTCCGGCCCGGCATGAAAGGGGAAGAAGGCTGTCTGGAGAAGTCTTGAAAATGGCATTGACGTCGAACGCTTCGGCTTCGTCTTCATCTTTTCCTTTTTGTTCCCCCCTCCCTCCTTGTCCATTTCTGTTTCACTTTTTCCTTCCATTTCCCTCTCCATTTCCTGGTTCTTTCCTTTTAGTTTTCCCTCTTTCCTCATTTTGCATCTTCGGCTTCCGCTCTTCCTTCTTTTTTTTTTTCTGTTCTCCCTATTTCTTATTTTTTCTCTCCTTCCTCAGTCGTTTTTCGTCCTTCCCTTGCCGTATCTGTTCTGTTCTTATTTTCTCTTCTCTCCTTTTTTTCACCTTTCCTTCATTTCACTGTTCTCTCTCTGATTTTCCTTCTTCTTGCCCTATCTTCTTGGCCAATCTTTTCCTTCCTCTTCTCACGTCTCTTTAGTCTTCTTTCCATCTTGTATATCTTCAGTTATTCAGTTGTATATTTACATTTTTGTCTCAGTTTTTAAAGTTTCATTTTCGACACCCTTTTTCTCCTTTTTTTCCCTCCACCTTCCTCTTTTTCTCTCTCTCCATATTTCTTCCTTTTTTTCTCTTTATCATCCGTATTTCTTCCTTTTTCTCTCCTTTTTCTCCAGATTTTTTTTAATATACCCTGTAAGCCTGGAGTGGCGGTCGGATAGTTTTCTGAAAGAGGGACTGGATATCAAAATTATTAAAATTGGAAAGGTTTCTCTCTCTCTCTCTCTCTCTCTCTCTCTCTCTCTCTCACACACACACACACACACACACACACACACACACACACACACACACACACAGCGTACCTCACCGAGATTTAGGTTATTTATGAGAGTACTGGGGATTGTGCCCTTCTAAAGTTGAGATGGAACCAGAAAACGAGGCAGAGTAAACCAGGTAGAGAAAATGATGATGATGATGATGATGAATGATGACGTACCCAAGTAACTAATGTAGATGATTACTAATGATTAGGATGCAGGTTATGGTGAAAGATTTTTGTTACTTAAATGACTGACACGAATGATTGACTTTTTGGTGGTGATGGTTGTGATGGTTGTGGTGGTGATGGTTGTGGTGGTGATGGTTGTGGTGGTGATGGTTGTGGTGGTGATGGTTGTGGTGGTGATGGTTGTGGTGGTGATGGTTGTGGTGGTGATGGTTGTGGTGGTGATGGTTGTGTTGATGATGGTTGTGGTGGTGATGGTTGTGTTGGTGGTGGTTGTGGTGGTGGTGGTTGTGGTGGTAGTTGTAGTGGTGGTGATGGTTTTGGTTGTGGTGATGGTTTTGGTGGTGATGTTGATGGGGAGAAGTTTTGATTTGCGGCGATGATGAAATATTTTTGTGGTAATGACAATAGTGTAGTGATGGTGGTGCTGATAACGATATATTCATGATGATGATAGTTTTAGTGATGATGTTGATAGTGATTGTGATGATGCTGGTAGTGATTTTGGTAGTAAGTGATGTTCGTAATGATGGTGATGTGGTGATCGTAGTAATAATATTGATGGTGATGGTGTGGTGTTCTCTTAATAATAATGATGATGATGGTAGTGGTGGTGATGATGATGGTAGTGGTGGTGATGATGATGATGATGATGGTAGTGGTGGTGATAATGATGATGACCGAGGAAAATTACCGCCTCCAGGACCACCATTACGAGCAGATAAAAAATGGAGATAGCCGAGAGATAAGAAATGATTGAAAGTTGATGACAGCGATGAAGGCTGAATGAGAATCGTCACGAGAGGACAATAGACGATTAGGACGTGAATGGCAGTAGTTACGATGACGAAGGACGACGAGGGGGATGGTAATTGACGATGACTGGACGAATGACGAGGATGACGAGTGAAAATAGAGGGCAATGATAATGGTAAATGAAGGTGATGAAGATGAATAAAAATGGAGGAGGATGAGAACAGTAAATGAAGATGACGACGAGGAAGATAGCGAATGAACATGAGGGTTAACGAAGACGATGGTGTTGATTAATGAAGGTAACTGGACGAATGTTGACGGGGAGGACGAGTGAAGGTGGCATTTAATGAAAACAGTGAGGATGGTGATAAAGATGACAAGACAAATGATGAAGATGAAGAAAGATGAGGTTTAAAGATTTGACATTGAGGATTGTAAACGAAGATGATGAGTGAAGATGATGACGATGAGGATGGCCAATGAAGATGAAAGTCCTTGCAAACGAATGAAATTGTCTGGAATTAGAAAGAATAAACAAAAAATGCGCAATTGGATCAGAAGATGTAAAATATTAATCACGATAGACAGGGCAATTTTTTTATGTTGAAAACTTTGATCAGAAAAAAAAAAAAAAAAAAGCGATTATGAAGAAAATGGTTTAAGGGACGGCGAAAGTGGTTAGTGAAATGGATAGAGACGATAATGATGACAAGGAAAGATACTGGGGTCATGGAGTCTGTTCGAGAGAGAGAGAGAGAGAGAGAGAGAGAGAGAGAGAGAGGGGCCGGGAGGAGGTAAGGTAGGTAGGTAGGGAGGTGAGAAGGGAGAGTTAAAGGTGACCCAGACAGGCGGAGAGGAAACAGAGCCCTATAGTCAGACGCTCTCTCTCTCTCTCTCTCTCTCTCTCTCTCTCTCTCTCTCTCTCAACCCCTTCAACCCGATGACCTATATTGTATTCTGCTCTGCCACCACAAGACGGTTTTACTTAGGAGTGTACCCGAATAACAAAGTCTGTATCTAAACCCTCCATTTCAAAGCCTCTCCGACCTGGATAAAATCGTTTGGGCTTGGATTAATGACGACTGCGATGGTGATGACAGTGACATTGACGATGATGATGGTGACGATGACGACAACGATTATGATTATTATGATATTGTGGGGTTGAAGGTTAATGAGCATATCATATTAAGACTCTTGTTCTGCTTGCAGCTTAAGAAAACCGTCTAGCAAGAGTCAGAATGAAGTAAGGTAGCCAAGAGTGGGTCATATGTACTTGTGTTATAACAACTCTCTTTACTGTTTTATAAAGTTTTTTTTTTCTTTGCAGGTGAGTGTGTTCAGTGGGAATGGTGAGACTGGAAATAGTACTGTAAGTGTAAATATATGCTTTAGATTTTGGGACCAGTTGTAGGTGGCACAGGAAGGTTCGTAGTACTTCTTTTTCAGTTACGTGTTCTCATGTAACATTCTAAGTTTCTCTTATATATTATTTTAGTGTGTTTAGTTTGTATCAGTGACATGGAAGAGGACATTCTGATGTGCAAAATAAATCTCTCACACAGGTATTACAGGAACTCCACCGCCACTAAGAGAGCAATTCTAGGTCAGATCACTTCTCATCAAGTCAGCACTGGTGGTGATAAGGTGGTTAGACAGGTCTGCTGTTTCAAAGGACTATTTATCGATACTGGACAAAGTACCTGGTTAAGGCAACATTGATTTGTATTCCTTATGAACATTGGGTATAAGCGCCGCAATGGTTACTTGTGAAGATGGGCAGCACTGAGGAAAGGACTGCTAGGCCTTAGGAAACGACTTGTCAAATCTTTGCCCGGCGTCTTTAAAGAAAGATTATATTCTCATGCCACGCTTCAAAGCCAGTCTAATTAGTGAAGAGGAGTTCTAAGCCAATTTAGGTCCTGGTAGATCTAGTAAGGTCACTGCACGTTTTGTAACTTTGAGACTTCCGTGACTCTCTCGTGTAAAGAAAAGGGTCTAACTCAGGTAAATAAAGTGGTCTTACTTGGTTAAATAAAAAATGGTCGCGGGTAAATAAAAGGATGTCAATGAGGTAAAAATAAATTGGCCTCACTGGGGTGAATGAAAGGATCAGGTGTTAGCCGGAACAAAATAATAGAGTTGTCTTGTCCATGAGAGGATTGATGTTGGCAGTATTTACCCGCTGTGGTTCAGTTTCAGTTAAATAAAAGACTTTTGTGTATGTGGCATAGAGTACTAGCGGTTGAGTTGTCCCGACCATTAGGGGGTTAGCATACAGTCAGGTCCATTCACGTAATTTTATCCCCACTCCACCCACTTCGTGTCCTCAATTGACCCCTTCACTACCATGACGTGTTTTTACTCTGGTCTTACTACCCCCAGATTTTAATGAAATTTGAGGGCGACTTTGAAGTGAAGGGGTTGTCTCCAGTAACCTCTTAAGCACGATTTCCTTTTGTGTGTGTGTGTGTGTGTGTGTGTGTGTGTGTGTGTGTGTGTGTGTGTGTGTGTGTTTTACCCTCCATCCTCGCCAATTTTTATTAAACATTTAGAGCTATAATTGAAAGGAGATGACACACTCCATTAACCAAAATACAATGATGTGTTAGATTTTCGTCTTTGTTGCCTCAAGACTATTTTATCGAACCTTAAGCTGGAAGTATACAGACCGTGAGCTGGAAGTGTGGAAACGGTGTTCATGAATTTTAAGGTCTCATTTTTTATTTTCTTTGTTCCTTTTGCGTCCAGACTCTTTTATTAGAGACTTTGGACTGGAAGAGTTAAAACAATGTGGGAATGTCGTTTTTGCATTGATATAGCTAGTGTCAGACGATTTATTAAGCACGAGAGAGAGAGAGAGGGAGAGAGACCACGAACTTAAACCTTTCAGTATGTGTTCAGAATATAAAAGACAAAAATAAAACACACTAAAAATGTAGTGTCGGCGCCGAACCGTATATGATCAGGTGTTTGTATCAGGTGTCAAGGATCCTGAGTGTGCCTGCGTAGGGGGTGTGTCTGTCTGGTTTGTGTGTGTGTGTGTGTGTGTGTGTGTGTGTGTGTGTGTGTGTGTGTGTGTGTGTGTGTGTGTGTGTGTGTGTGTGTGTGTGTGTGTATGTGTGTGTGTGTGTGTGTGTGTGTGTGTGTGTGTGTGTGTGTGTGTGTGTGTGTGTGTGTCTGTCTGTCTGTCTCTCTCTCTCTCTCTCTCTCTCTCTCTCTCTCTCTCTCGGCCTGCATAACACCCTATTCCACCACTATTAAGCTAGACTGAGGGGAAGAGAGAGACTAGAAAGTTGTGTGCCTTTCTTTGTCTGTCTGTCAGGGTGAGAGAGAGAGAGAGAGAGAGAGGTGGGGGGGATGTAGGAAGAGGAAGAGAGGGAGACACAGAGAGGAAGGGGAGGTGCTTGGGGAAGGGGGAGAGTTAAGATGAGGGAAGGGGAGAGGAAGCGGGTTGGGAGATGGAGGGTGAGGAAGGGGATGAGGGAAGAGGAGGGGGGAGAGAGAGGAAGAAGAGGGGAGAGAGAGAAGAGGGAGGAACTGAAGGGGAGGGAGTGTATGTTTGCATCCAAGTTCGCCAGGGTAAGGCAAGGTGGAGGGCGGGTTGGGGAGGAGGGGGGGAGGGGGAAGGGGCTAGGGGCTTTAAAAAGATGTAGGTCAAAGTGTGGGCGCGTAAGGACGGTTTTGGATTGGCAAGGCGAAGGGTTGTCGACCTAGTGTGCCTTTGGGGTTGTCACGGGCTTCCCTCGTCTGCTCCGGCACGGTGAGAGAGAGAGAGGGGGAGGGGGAATAAAGCAATTTTCAGTCAGTCAGTCACAGAATCCGACATGGGAATCATATATAGGCCCAGACAGACTGTCAGAAATGTGTAAACACTGACGTAATCAGTCAGATGGTCAGTCAGTCAGTCAGTCAGACACTCAGGTACAGTCAGACGAATAGTCAGGCAGTCAGACATAGTCAGGCAGATATAATCCAGCACACAGAGTTGGACAGATAGTCAGATACAACCAGCCAGTCATATACATAGTCAGCAAGCCAACCAGTCAAACACAGCCAGCCAGTTAGTCAGTCTCAGACAGCAGCACAGATGAGAGAGAGAGAGAGATGGGGGGGAGCAGCACTAGACCGGCCCCAGCCAGCCAGCGATCGATCACCATCTCTCCCCCTCCTCCCCGTCAACCTTCCTCCCACTCCCTCTCCGCCCTCTTCCCTCCTCTTCCTCTCCTCCTCCCCACCTCCTCCCCACCTCCTCCCCATCCATTCTCTCTTGTTCCCCTTCCCCTTCTCTCTCTTCCCATCCCCTTCTCTCTTTTCCCATCCCCTTCTCTCTTTTCCCATCCCCTTCTCTCTCTTCCCATCCCCTTCTCTATTCCTATCCCCTTCTCTCTCTCCCTATCCTCTTCACTCTTACCATCCCCGTCTCTGTCTTCCCTTCCCCCTTCTCTCTCTTTTCCCTTCCCCCTTCTCTCTTTCTCTTCCCCCTTCTCTCTCTTCCCTTCCCTTTCTCTCTCTCTTCCCTTCCCTTTCTCTCTCTCTTCCCTTCCCTTTCTCTCTCTCTCTTCCCTTCCCTTTCTCTCTCTCTCTTCCCTTCCCTTTATCTCTCTCTCTTCCCTTCCCTTTCTCTCTCTCTCTGTCTCTCTCTTCCATTCCCTTCCCTTTCTCTCTTCCCTTCCCCTCCATCTGCTCTTCACCTTCTCTATTGTTTCTCCTTCCTTCCTTTCTCTCATAATTCCCATCTTTCTCTCCTCCCCTTCTTTCTCTCTTCCCCTTTTCCTCTCTTCTTTTCCGCCCTCCTTCCCCTTATCTCTTCTCTCTTCTCCCATTCTTTCCTTTTCCCTCCCCTTTTCCTTTTCCTTCCCTTCCAGTTTCTTTAACTTTTTTCTTTTATTTTTCCCTCCTTTCCCCCTCTCCCCCTTCCCCCTCCTTTCCCCTCTTGGATTGATGGGATTAACACTATCCCTAATCCTTCTAGTGCTAAATCCTTCACTGAACCAAAACTCAGCAGGAATTAGCAAGAATAAAATGTGAAAGGCCTCTTGGAACTTAAGTGGTGGAGTGATGGAGGGAGGGAGTGTGTTAGAGGGAAGGAGGGAGTGTGTTAGAGGGAAGGAGGGAGTGTGTTAGAGGGAGGGAGGGAGTGTGTTAGAGGGAGGGAGGGAGTGTGTTAGAGGGAGGGTGTGTGCGTTAGAGGGAGGGTGTGTGCGTTAGAGGGAGGGTGTGTGTGTCAGAGGGAGGGTGTGTGCGTCAGAGGGAGGGTGTGTGCGTCAGAGGGAAGGAGTGTGTTAGAAGGAAGGAGTGTGTGTTAGAGGGAGGGAGTGTGCGTTAGAGGGAAGGAGTGTGTGTTAGAGGGAGGGAGTGTGTGTTAGAGGGAGGGAGGGAGGGAGATTGTTAGAGTGAGTCGTCTGCTTTCTTTAAATATAGCCTACCCTTATAAGTGTACTCTGACTCCTTGACGTATTTTCTTAGTGTGGTCTTGCTGCTCTCAGACGATTTTATTCAGCTATGGGAAAGGCTTCTGCATATGGAAGGGATTTAACGTTATATCGGTCTTCCAGGTCGAAAAAGTCTATCCTGAGCTTGAAGAAAATTTAGCTGCATCCAGACGATTTTATGAAACTAGGAAAGGCCTCTCTTAGTGAAGGGGTTTGTTCTAGTTCGAAAAAAAAATCTGTGCCAAGCTGAATAAAATCGTCAGGAGATGGCAAGAACAAACTAAAAAGGGCGTCACCTGGATTAGAGATTAATTCACCCCATCAGGACATTGTTTATATTATTGGTACTGCTGTTAGACGATTTTCCTCAGCCTGTTCAGGCCGGTGACGTTGTTGATTAGTTTATTATTTCTACCTCCGGACTATTTTGTTTATCTTGAGGGGGACGTATAAGTAAGGGGTCAGTGAAGGCTATCAGACATCCTTAGTGCGAAAAAATCTCTCTAAAATTGAATAAAATCGTCTGACAATAGGAAAAGTATATCAGTATCTTATCGCCAGTTCGCCCCGGAGACTTTTTTTTTTTTTTTTTTTTTTTTTTATATCATAGCCACCTACAGACAATTCTATTCAATTTAGGAGACAGTGCTGGGCGTGGAAGGGTTAATGAAGGCTTTATCCAGACCTCTCCAACCCGAAGTCCCTCCTAAGCTGAATAAAGTGCCTGGAGGTAGCAGGAATAAAACAGAAATTCGCCACTACTCGCTGGATTGAGGACGTGTGCATGGTCTTGTAAATCTGGGCGTGTGTGTGTGTGTGTGTGTGTGTGTGTGTGTGTGTGTGTGTGTGTGTGTGTGTGTGCGTGCGTGCGTGCGTGCGTGCGTGCGTGTGTGTGTGTGTGTGAGTGAGTTTATGTGCGTGCGCCCGTGCGTGGAGACAAATATAGCAACACACCCTGCATGCTGAACTTAGCGCCCCCAATCCTCTGCTAAATTTCTCCATAATCTTCCCCGCTAATTATTTCTCTACCTCATCTTTTTTCTCTCTCCCAGCCTGCTCTAATTTTGCAGCCGTCCAGTAATTGCCGTCGTTTATAGATTCTTGGCGTTTTTATTTTTAGCCTCAGGGATGAAAAAAATGAGTAACGCCGAAGTTTTAATCTGGTTTAGCCATTCAATACCAAGACACTGCTGGAGAGGGACGCCTTCACGTGGTGGCATCTGTCTAACCTGGCTGCCCCTTCTTCCCTCACTCGCTCCCCTTCTTCCCTCACTCGCTCCCCCTCTTCCCTTACTCGCTCCCCTTCTTCCCTAACTCGCTCCCCTTCTTCCCTCACTCGCTCCCCTTCTTCCCTCACTCGCTCCCC
Organism: Coenobita brevimanus; assembly: GCF_032717465.1. Lineage (NCBI taxonomy): Eukaryota > Metazoa > Arthropoda > Malacostraca > Decapoda > Coenobitidae > Coenobita > Coenobita brevimanus. The sequence goes on from NC_137021.1 coordinate 5,652,009, forward strand.
TTCTTCCCTTACTCGCTCCCCCTCTTCCCTAACTCGCTCCCCCTCTTCCCTAACTCGCTCCCCCTCTTCCCTAACTCGCTCCCCCTCTTCCCTAACTCGCTCCCCTTCTTCCCTCACTCGCTCCCCTTCTTCCCTCACTCGCTCCCCTTCTTCCCTCACTCGCTCCCCTTCTTCCCTCACTCGCTCCCCTTCTTCCCTCACTCGCTCCCCTTCTTCCCTCACTCGCTCCCCTTCTTCCCTCACTCGCTCCCCCTCTTCCCTCACTCGCTCCCCCTCTTCCCTCACTCGCTCCCCCTCTTCCCTCACTCGCTTCCCGTCTTTCCTCACTCGCTCCCCGTCTTCTCTCACTCGCTTCCCCTCCCGTGATACTGTAATTGCGGAAGGGTAAGCGTCAGCCTGCAGTGCACCGGGTTCACGTCGGGTTGAGCTTAGTATCGTGCAGCAACAAAAACTACGAGGATATTACTTTTATTTTGTATTTTCGGCACTTATTCGATTTTTTTTTTTTTTTTTTTTTTTTTTTTGATTAGAGGGGTTTGATCTCATTAAATATTCATTAACCCGTGCCTACTAGCTTAATATTATGATTTACCAACTTTAATAACATCGTCAGGAGGTACCAAGTTTAATACATTCTAGCGACCACATAGATGACTTGATGCTGCTTATAGGGGACTTGATAGAGAGATTAGTCAGCGCTACATCTAAATCATCCATCTCGAAAAAATTCCTTGAAAGCTGAGTAAAACCGTCTGGGTGCTTCGGGGGAAACTAGCTGGGATTACTCACCATAGATTTACCTGTTTTCTCTGCCATCTCCTTGTCAGGCCCGTCAAAATGTGCACAGTAAGGGATGTCACACGACCTAGGGACGGTATAGAGTTCAGGAGATCCCTAGCGAATGATTGACCTGATACGTACCCAGGGTGTCCCATTGTTCCTTCAAGACACTGCCGGCCTTTTATAACTTCTTCCAAGGCAACTGACACCTTGGCCACGTGATGCTTAGACATGTATTTTTTTTCTTTCATTTTCTTTATCTTTCCATTCTTTCCTTTCCCCTTCTCCCCCCCCCTTTTTTTTTTTTTTTTTACCTCCCCCTCCCCGTTTTTGTTTATCATTCTGTACATGCCCTGACATTCTGAAGAAAGATGTTACTGAAAGCAAACAAGAATGGGTAAAATCCTCCTCATGGTCGAGAAAGCTCTGGTATTCTGTTCCTCGTAACGCCAAATTCTTCTCTTGTAATTCAGCTGAGTGAATCATAAGAGCTTTAATGTTAATAACAGTGCACAACCAACCTTCTTATGTTCGGAACAACTCTAGCGTTCTGCCAGGCTAACGTAAGATAATTATATTCGCCTGTGAGTGGAAAATGAGAAAGACTTGAGCGATATAGAGTGCATTCCTTTATCTTTCCAATGCTCCAAAATTGCCATCCAGCGACAGGAGAAGGTAGTCATTGAGGACCAAACAGAGTGAGCTGTGAAGTGGCAGGGGGCTGCTAAGAAGGGGCTGTGAGAGTCTATTAAAGACCTGTGACGTGGTGTGGTGTTGACATGTCCCCCGTGAACCCTTGGAGCGGTGAATAGGTGTATCGGGCCATTGATCTGAGCAAGGTGCGGGGTGGAGGGGGGGCGTAATGAGAGGGTTGCCTTGCTTAGTTTTCTTGTTTGTGAGTTGGTGATGAGACTCTCCTGGATTTAACCCTGTGTTTTAGATGGGAAGGACCGTATTGTAAGTAGCTTTGAAGATACCGTAATCCATCTTCCTAAGCGGTTTGTTCTTATTTCACATCAGTACCCTCTTGTATGTCAGTGGTACAAACTCTGTCGATATTAAAGCAAAATAGATAACATACAAGAAATGTGAAGGTGTATTATGCAAAATAAATATCTAAGGAAGGTGTTACGAATCTTCCTCTGCCATCTGGACTCCTGCTTATCGAGAGTGACTGTCAGTTTTAAAACACCTGTGAGCAAAGGAAGCTGTTGTCCTACATTTCACTCAACAGTACATGACGCATTTTGAACCCGGGTAGAAAAATCGAACTCGTGTATTTCACCACATTTTTCAGCAGCAAAAAAATTGAGTTTTCCATCTACATGTCTTTGTAAGGATATTAGCCCCTTAAGGATGTTGGCCCCTTCTGGATGTTTGCCCTTTCAGGATGCCCCTTCAGGATGTTAGTCCCTTCAGGATGTTAGTCCCTTCAGGATGTTAGTCCCTTCAGGATGTTAGTCCCTTCAGGATGTTTGCCCCTTCAGGATGGTGGCCCCTTCACAGCGGTAGGCCCCAGTAACCTCCAAGCAACAGGCAGATTCAGTCGTTTAGAATCCAGGTTTGGTTTAGCTAAAAATCAGGTCTATCAGAATGTACCGGTACTTCTTTTTCCATCAGTTACATCAGACAGTAAGGAAATGCAGTTTCATAACTTTGTCTGGGCGTTTTTATGGACGTGAGAGCACGTTAGCTAAAACTGCAAAGTCAGGCATTTAGCACTGCAGTCATAATTTATGGCCACCAAGATTATGTAATGTGATAATTACCTAAACATCTAAAGTAATCAACACATACGTATTACTGAAACATGTAGAAGTACTTACTTCCACTTATTTCAACGTGTCGTATTTATCGTTCACATCACACCTTCAAAATTACGTAAACAATTAAATGGTGAATTTGTAAATTTTCTTTCCATTCACGTCACACAGTTCTCAGTTTTTATACATTAGTATTTCCAGTGGATACGTTAAAAGCGTATGAGGGTGGAGTGTAGCATGTATATACTACTGTGGGAAGTGCTGATGCAATACTTCGGCAGGGAGGGTGGTAGGAACTCGGGGACCATGCAAACAAGAGACTGTACCAACCGCCCTACAGATATGCAACCATTCAAGCGAAAGTGGAAAACGTATGTTGATGTTCTGTATTAATCAAAACAAGATCCGTACTCCATACCGATTCTAGTGTTTAGGGGTTAAGGTGAATATAGATATGTCTTCCAAAGTACAGTTAAGAATCACTCCGTATTGAAGAGGATGAGAGATTAACAAACTGCTTTACTAACACTGGGCTCTCCAAAGCCTAATAAAATTGCCTGGGGGTAGCAAGAATAAATTATAATGTCATGGCACCGAAGGGGTTAATATATTGGTCTGGATGTACACAGGATTCAGCCGAGGATGGAGACTGGCCAGGCTATTCATAACGTGCCACCTCAGTGTTGCCTCAGTATCTTGTGTAACCAGACTAAGATCCAAACTTATCTTGTACACATTGTCTGCGGCCTTGAATGAGGCTTTTGTTCACATGTAAGGCATATCACACACACACACACACACACACACACACACACACACACACACACACACACACACACACACACACACACACACACACTACAGTAATGTGTGGGTGTGTTTGTGTGTGTGTGTGTGTGTGTGTGGGTGTGCATTTTGTGTAAAAATGTGTATATATATATGTAGGCGCGTGTGTCCATACAGTATGTGTGTGTGCGTGTGTGTGTGTGCGTGTGTGTATGTACGTATGTTTATGTACGTACGAGTGTTTGTGTGGGTGCGTGCGTGTAAGTGCTAGGCCATTTGTGTATTGGTATTTATGTGTGTGTAGGAGTGCATCTGACAACTGTTTGCATGCTTGTGGATCGTGGGAGAGACTATGCGTGCTTTGTGTGTGTGTGTGTGTGTGTGTGTGTGTGTGTGTGTGTGTGTGTGTGTGTGTGTGTGTGTGTGTGTGTGTGATGAAGATAGAAATAGGGATAATGAGAGAAGAGAAAAAGAATAAGACCAAACGACCCCTCTGTGTGTGTGTGTGTGTGTGTGTGTGTGTGTGTGTGTGTGTGTGTGTGTGTGTGTGTGTGTGTGTTTGCACGTGCCGTCTAGCGTGTTGGGTACGTTTGTGGGAGGTGCCAGACTGCTTGCTTGCTTCCTTGCTTGCATGGGTCACTCGCCTTGCTCTTATCATTCCATCCCCTCCCTCACTCCTTCCCACAACACACCATTTTCTTCCTTAAACACAGTATTTTCTTCCTTAAACACAGTATTTTCTTCCTTCAGTACAGCATTTTTTCCCTTCAATACAGCATATTCTTCCTTAAACATCATTTTCTTCAATCCTTCAGTACAGCATTTTCTTGCTTCAGTACAGCATTTTCTTGCTTCAGTACAGCATTTTCTTGCTTCAGTACAGCATTTTCTTCCTTCAACACAGCATTTTCTTCCAACACCACTACTAACATTCATTCTTCCTCCCTCACCACTTCTTTCTCCTCCCTGCCTCCCTCCACACAGTTTCTCCCTCCTCTGAACCTTCACAAGTTTTTCTTCCTTCCTCCCTCACTCCCTTCAGTATTTTTTTCTCTTCGTTCAACATTCTCTCTCTCTCTCTCTCTCTCTCTCTCTCTCTCTCTCTCAACCCTTTCTTTTTCCTATTGCCCATTATCTTACATTTTCCCCACGACATTTTTTTTGTCACCTTTTCCTGTTCGTTTATTTTTATCCCTTGTATTGCAATGTTTTCCTAATTATTTTCAACCTTTCCCTTTTACTTTCTTCCTTATTGTCTTGTCTTGCTCCATTTTCCTCGTTAGCTAATTACCTTAACTTTTCCTAATCACCTTTTCTGCCTTCTTTAATCATTCTTAAGTAACCTTTATCTTTTCTTAATTGCCTCCTATGCTCCAACTTAGCCTCATTAACCAGGTATCTAATCATAACCATTTTTTTCTGTTTTCATCGTCCCTCTTTCCTCATTTTCCTCATTTTGTTTTCACTCATTTTTGTTACGCCGTTACATCTTCATTACTTATTTCCTGAAGCCTTCATTATTTCATTGCTTATTTTCTCATCTTCTCGTTTGCCGCTGCTGTTTCAGTTGTCTTTTTCTTTCATTAACTACTACTGACATTTTTTTTTTTTTATTAGCTTCCTTCTTATTTAGTGTCTTCAGTGACCCGTTTCTTGTAATCTCCTCTTCACACACACACACACACACACACACACACACACACACACACACACACACACACACGTATTCTTACCCATGCAGTATTTCACAAGCAAGCACATTACAACGAGGTTTTTCTAAAAATCGAATGATATAGTGTAATGGAAGCTGTGATAAAACGGAATAATAATCTTCATTTTTCTTGATTACTGGGTGATGGAGGTAGTTTGTTTCCCTTTTCAACACGAGAAATGTTTAGTATCAATAAATTGTCCGGGGTTAGGAAGAGTAGAATGGAAAAGCAACATTGTACTGAAAGAATTAGCCTTCTCAGTCTAGCGTTGTTGTTTTAGTCTTGCTACCACCAGCGTCATCCCTCTTGAACTGAAGGGATTAATGAAGGCAGTAGCTAATCCCTTGTATTCTCAGTGTCTCCCCAAAGCCAAAGGAGGTCGTCTGGGAAGGGCAAGGTTAAGTTGATGTATGCCTTAGTGAATCAGAAGACTTAAACCAACACGTGCAATGTGCATGAAAATTCTGAGCCATTGTCACTCATGTTCCTGCCTTGTCACTCATGTTCCTGCCGGCCTTACTGTGAGAGAGAGGGAGAGAGAGAGAGAGAGAGATTAAACTTTAAGACTTATTCAAGACATGCTCTCTTCCTCGGTACACATAAAACACATTTATTCTAACCTGCCAAGTTCCCTGACCTCTTCACAGTTTCCTTTGTTGGCTGTGTGGTAAGTGTTGAGTCGATTTCTTTAGTCACCAGGGTGGCTTGTTCCTTCTCATGACTAAGGCTTATATAATTTCATGCAACTACGTCAATTTTAAGAGACCTAGTTCCGTCAGGTAAAAGTGACTGTGGTGAACTATACTCTTTGCACTTTAACTTGTCCCAGATTTTCGTCCGTTTGTAGTCTATTTTCTGGTACCTCAGTGGCAAAATAAAACAACGGCCGTACATTCTTTCCGTGGCACTTCTTCGTGACTGGTATCATTCTAATGTTCATCTGTAGTAAATAAGCAGTGAAGAAGGGGAGATGGCAGTTTTAGGCCTAGTTCGAGTGAGAAGAATATAGTTTTGCATTGCTAAAGTGGAAGCTAGTGGCCTTTGAAAATGTCCTTAAATTGGGCACCTGCTGTTCACGTAATTATAATATAGCCTCTCAGACTGGTGGGGTTTGGCATTTGGGTCTGTAATGGACACAACTTAGGGGGCACCGTAAGTCTTCCAAGAACTCCCCAAGCACTTTCAAGCACTGTTGCCAATATTCTTCTTTGCATTCTTTCATAGCACACAACACAGCATTCGTCATAACATTCTTCCCAGCATTTTTCCGTAGCACCCCTCCCTTACACACATCCTTACCCAGCTCAGTTCCATAAGACACAAATATTGTAAGCATTCCGCCCTAGCACTCTCCATTACTTTCCTTGCACTCTTCCTTAGCACTTTCCTCTTTCCGAGCACTCCATAGCACTCTTCCATGGCACTTTCCTAGCACTCTTCAGCACGCATCTTAACCCAGCGTCATACAGCAAGGCAGACAAACCCTCTACTATTTTTGCACACGTTTGCTCCTCCTTCCCGGATGAGTGCAAGACGGAGCACATTCATGAACCAAAAGTGCAGGAACTAGACAGCCGCTTCACCTGAAAACACATTAGGGATATTCAGAGGGAACCAGCGTGTTTTGGTGGCCCACATTGCTCCCTTTAGTGTGTGTGTGTGTGTGTGTGTGTGTGTGTGTGTGTGTGTGTGTGTGTTTTGGATAATGTAAATGTTTGAGTTATTGTGGTAAAGCATGTCTGGCAGAGTGAAGGTGTGTATGTGGTGTACGTCAGTGTGTATGTGTGTTTATGCGTGTGTATATTTGTAGTGTGTATGGATGTATGTTTGTGTGGGCCCACAAGTGATCTATCATTGACCTAACAAGACCCACGACATAGGCAAACACAAGCCTAATGGACCTCAAACATGTACACGGAAGAACAGGAGTCGATATTTCCCAGCCTTCTTCTAGGTTGCTGAGTGGCGGTTCAATTTGCGCATTTTTCTTCCTCTTTTACTTCTCATCTTTTCCCTCATTCTTCTACCATTCTTCCATCCTTCCTCCACCTCGTCCTTTCCTCTTGTCCCTCCATTTCTCCTGCATTTCTCTCTTCCGCTTCTCATTCCATCTTGTTCCTCTCCTCTCTTCCTCCTCCTCCTCTTTCATCATCTCCTCCTCTTCTTTCATCTTCCTCCTCCTCCTCTTCTCTCATCCTCTCCCATTTTACTACTCACCTCTCTTCATCCTGCTTTCTTGTCCTCTAACAGTTCTGCACCTTCTTCCTCGGGTATCCTCTTCTCACACTTTATCAAAACCTCCCTAATTACCGGTATGTCCTTCCCGTCTACATCTCTTCCCTCCTGTCCCCTTCATTTGTTTTTCCCTCACATTCCCTTCATCTCTTTTTTTTCCTCCCCTTCCCATTCCTCTTCCCCTTCCCTGGTCCTTCTCTTATTTCCTTCCCCACCTCTGCCCTCCATCTGCCCCGTCGGAGGCCTATGTAATCTGATCCATGCTTCTTCTCCCTGTCTCCCCTTCCCCCCAGTCCCACATCGCTCCCCATCCCCACCCCCACCCAACTCCCATATCCCTCCCCCTCCCCCTTACACCTCCCCCTTCCTGTTTGGCGGGATCTGATTTAAGATATAGGTGGGGGGAGGGGGAAGCGGTGTATATGAGATGGGAAAGAGGGTGGAACGAAGTGGTGGGCGTGAAAAGTGAGTGGGGAAGGGTGGAGTTATTCTGGTATGGGTAGGGAGGGGTGGAGTTAATCTGGTATGGATGGGGAGGGGTGGAATTAGTCTGGGATGGGTTGGGAGGGGTAGAGTTGGGCAGATGTGGATGGGGAGGTTGGAAGTACTGTGATATTTGGGTGGGGAGGAGTGGAGATGGTCTGGTGTGTGGGTGGATGGCGTACCCGGGGAGGATGCGTGAGGTGGATGAGGAAGGGTGGAGTGATAGTTTTGAGGTGGATGGTTTTGTGTGTGTTGGGGGGGAGGGTCGAAAACGGTGTGCGCGAGAGCGAGGTGGACGGTGAGGGTGTTTGATGTGGGTGAGAAGCGGGTGGGGGGGAGGGGGGCGTTGTTGGACTGGTGTGAAGGTGTGAGAAGGAACTGGGGTGAAATTGAAACCCTAGGGTGTTACGGAAGGCTTGAGGGTGTAGTGGGAGGGAGGGGGTGGGTGGCTAAGGTGTTGGGTGTTTGGCGGTGAGTGTGGAGGTAGGCCTATGTGGTGAGTTATGGTGGATGTAGTAGTGGAGGAATGTATGGGTGGTCCTGACTGTATTGTTGTTTTGGTGGTGGTTAGGATGTAGGGTGATAGTGGTGGAGGTTTGTAGTGGTGATTGTGGTGTTGGGGTTGTGGATATGTAGTTGTGGTGGTGATGGAGGTTTTTAGTGGTGATTGTGGTGTTGGGGTTGTGGATATGCGGTTGTCGGGTTGGGGTTGTGGTTGTAGTGGTGATGGATAAGTGGCGCGCGCGCGCACGCGCGCACGCGCACACACACACACACACACACACACACACACACACACACACACACACACACACACACACACACACACACACACACACACACACACACACACACACACGTGCATACGTCGATGTGCGCTGTAAACACACATACATGCATACGGCGACATGCGCTGTTATGTGCAGTCCTGCACACACAGCAACAAAAGGCAGACTTGCACGAAACCTCACACGCGATCATCATTTACGCCCACAGTATTACACACACGTACATGCATACGTTGTCCGGTCTCAGTTACACACACACACACACACACACACACACACACACACACACACACACACACACACACGAGGGGAGTGAGAGGTGTGTGTGTGTGTGCATGGTAGTTGCTAGGGGGTTTATGGTCAAGGGCGGAGATACAACACCCAATCTCTCTCTCTCTCTCTCTCTCTCTCTCGTGATTTTCTTTCACTTAGATGAGAGGAAGTTATTTTTTTATTATACTGAATATTGCATATTTAGATTCATTATGGAGCATATCTGTTAGTCTTCCTTTTCCCATATATTTTCTCTCATCGAGTATCAATTTCCTCTCGCTTCTTTCTTCTTACATGAGCTAAAAAATTATATTTACATTTCCTCGTAAGCTTTAGGTCTGCATCTTCAGACGATTTTATCCAAGTTAGGGAAGATCTGTCTTAGGAGGTTAATGCCTGCTCTGTCTTGCCCATTGATCTCGAAGAGTGTCGGCAGATCCGTGTGAAATCGTCCGGGAACAGCACCGGGAGGAAAAAGCCATTGTAGTGCGGGGGTTAATTGTCCCCAGATAATCGTCCAGGGGTAGCAAGAATAAGATAGGCATCATCTTAGTGGAGTGGTAAGGCCCTTTCCAATTAGGCTAGCCTACCTACTTGTTGTTTTAAATCAAATTACATAGGCTATATGGTACTTAGTTTTGTATATATATAATCTTTTTATCATCTCTTTAAACGTGTAATGTACAGTATACTTATATTTTAAGGGTATTTTATTCTTGCTAATAGCTACCAGCAGATTATATTCAGCCTAGCCACATCGTAGTGTAGGGGTTGGTGAAGGTTGTGGCAAACCCCTCCAGTTATAAAATCAGGCGGTAGCAGGTATATAAAAAAAAGAAAGAAAAAAAAAAAAGTATTCATGCACTCCCATCTTCATGTTTTGCATCATTCTCATCCCACCTCGTCCACCCCCTCTCCCCAGATACCGCCTCTTCATCCCTCCGCTTACTATCTCACATATATCTCCTTTAATCTGTTCATGAAATCTTATCTCGTTCTGCATTTTTTTTAAAGGATAGGTAGTAGGAAAAGTTTGGTCAGGAAGGTACAGTGGCTGAAATAGTATATAGTGATAAAGAATTGTGATACAGGATTGTGATCGAGAATAGCGATGGAGAATAATGATAGAGGTTAGTGATCATGTTTGGTGAGGATGGTTATATAGCGGCTAGAGCATAGTGATTATTCTGTGGTGTAGGTTACATGCTATTATACTTTTGTTGCCCTTTTTCTGTTCCCTTATCATAACCGCAGCCACTACGATGACGTATTTCTTATGTCCAGACTATTTTATTCAGCTTAGGAGGGACTTTCCGACGGAGATTTGGCCTTCCTTAACTACGTTTCTACTATCGCTCCATTCTAAGATCAGTAGGCTAATAATTATACGGTAGTCCGATGGCAGCTTTATTATACTGGTAAACGCTTTGTGTAGCGGGATTGTCTGGGCTGGAAATATACCTTTTTAATTTATCCTCAACCTACCCCATCCTCGCCCCCTCACTGCCCTGTTCTTCCCGTGCCATCAGTCTTTTTGCCTACCACCACCCATGTTCCTCCTCTGCCTCCACCTACCCTGTTCCTCCCCAACCACCAGCCATGTTTCTACCCTGCCACCACCCTGTTCTTCCTCTGCTTCCCTCTTCCTACCCTGCCTTCCTGTTCCCTCTTGCCATCCCGCTTCTTCCCGAATACCCTGTTCCTCCCCTGCTATCCTATTGCTCCCTTGACACTGCCCATCCCTGCACCTCCCTTGGCCAAGTAATGTTAGTGTTGGAAAGGAATTCGCCAACTCAGGTGTTCGTTGGCATACTGGGGCGTCAGGTCAGGTCAGGGCAGGTCATGTCAGGTCAGGTGAAGGGTGAGTGAAAGTGGGACGGAGGTAAGAGTGTATAATTGTTGATTGGTGGATTATTTACTAGGTTTTGTTGCCTCGTTAATAGCTGGTTGAACAGTTGCGCGTTTGATGAGTTACCTGGTTGATTACTTGTTGATTTAGCCACCTGGTTGATTACTGGTTGATTTAGTTGCCCGGTTGATTTAGTTACGTGGTTGATTACTTGTTGATTAATCATGTGGTTGCTTACTGGTTACTAAGTTACCTGGTTGACCATGGCCGATTAGTTACCTGGTTGATTACTGTTTGATTAGTTACCTGGTTGATTTGTTACGTGGTTGATTACTGTGTGGTTAGTTATTTGCTGATTACTGTTTGATTACCTACCTGGGTGTTTAAACTGGGTGATGAGTTACCTGGTTGATTTGCCTAGTTCATTTGTTACCTGGTTGATTGCTGGTGGCTCATTAGTTACATGGTTGATTACTGTTTGATTCGTTACCTGGATAATTATGGGTTGATTGTTTTCCTGGTTGATAGATCTTTGACAATTTTTTCCCTTATGTTCTGTCTATCTTCAAACTATATTAAATTTGAGACCCCTTTCACTCTCTTTGAAGGATTTATTTTTTATTACTTATCGGAGTAATAAGTTTATAATCATAGTGCTTTTTTTTTTTTTTTCTCAGTGGAGATCCCCTCCACTTCACTCACTCACCGGTATTCCTAGTCAGTCTCGTAGGGTACTTCCTCTACCTCACACGCATACCGGGACCCTACAAGGCAGTTTCTCAAGGTACTTTAACACTTTCTAGACCAGGTCAGCTCTGGAACTCTCTCCCTCAGTCTGTATTTCCTACTGCCTATGATCTCCAGTCTCTCAAACGCAGTGTGTCCAGGCATCTCGAAATGAACGGATCTTTAATTTGACTCTGGTATCTTGTTTTTGCGTTTTTCATGAAAGGAGCAATTTGCAGGCTTCTCGCCTTTGGTTACCTCTTCCGTGCATAAACAAAAAAAAAATGCAAATCAACATCACATTCCTCCGGAGCTTCCTCATTTGTTTTTCTCGTCATATCATTCCTTTTACTCTCCTTAGATTACTTATTTCCACACCTTTCACTCTTGAAAAGGAAACTAAGGAAATGAAAAAAAAAATGAAAATAAGGAACTAGATCAGTAAATAAAAAATGAAAGGGAGCATCGGGAGCCGTGGAGTTCAAAGAAAAGGAAAAGATGGGAGAGGAAATGAAAGAAGATGGAACAAGAAAGAGAAAGGAAGAGGGAAGAAAGGGAGGAAAACAGATGTGGCACGAGGAAAGAAATGGAGGAAGGAAAATGAAGGGAAACGGAGAGGAAACAGTAGGAGAGACGAAAAGAGGAATGAAATGGAAGGGGGGAAATGAAAGGAAAGGAAGAGTGGAAAGAAAATGAGAAACGAAGAGAGAAATATGTAAGGGTAAAATGAAAGGAAAAGAGGAAAGGACAGATGAGGGGCGAAAACAGGAAAGAGAGGAAGGAAAAGAAGAGCACTGAGTGGGAGACAAGACGCGTAGAGAAAATTAAAGAAAGGGAAGAAGAGAAGAAAGGAAGGAGAAGAGAGGAAGGGAGGGCGGGAGGGAATGGAACCACGGGGCATTAAAAAACGAGAGGAGAAAAGAGAGCAAGAAAGAGAAAAAAAAAAAGTGAGAAAGGGAGGGGGCGAGCTCACACCCTGGTCGTAAAATGAGAGAGAGAGGGGGGAGGGGTTAGGGTGAGAGAGAGAAGGGAGGGGAAAAAATTTAATAACTTCCCCCTAACTCTGTGGAAAGTAATACTGCGTGTGTATGGGGGCTGGATTATGGCGGTGGGGTTATGGGAGAAGGGTTATGGTAGCAGGGTATGGGAGAGCAGGGCTAGGTTATGGTAGCAGGGTATGGGAAAGGAGGGCTAAGTTGTGGCAAGGATAGGGATTATGGTAGGGAGGGTATGTGAGAAGGGTTATGGTAGGGAGGGTATGTGAGAAGGGTTATGGTAGGAAGGGTATGGGAAAGAGGTATTGGTAGGGAGGGTATGGGAGAAGGGTTATGGTAGGAAGGGAATGGGACAGGGCTAATGGTAAGGAGGGTATGTGAGAGGGGTAATGGTAGGGAGGGTATGTGAGAGGGGTAATGGTAGGGAGGGTATGTGAGAGGGGTAATGGTAGGGAGGGTATGGGACAGGGGTAATGGTAGGGAGGATATGGGACAGGGGTAATGGTAGGGAGGGTATAGGACAGGGGTAATGGTAGGGAGGGTATGGGACAGGGGTAATGGTAGGGAGGGTATGGGACAGGGGTAATGGTAGGGAGGGTATGGGACAGGGGTAATGGTAGGGAAGGTATGTGAGGGATAATGGTAATGACGGTATGTGAGAGGAGTAATGGTAGGGGGGGTATGGATGAGGGGTAACGGTAAGGGGGGTATGGATGAGGGGTAATGGTAGGGAGGGTATGGATGAGGGGTACTGGTAGGAAGGGTATGGATGAGGGGTAATGGTAGGCTTATGGGAGAAATCGAGAGGGAGGGATGGGTTATGACGGGGATAGTTTCGTTGTGGTAAATGAATAGTATGAGGGCTGGATTAAAAAGTTGTGTGTGTGTGTGAGAGAGAGAGAGAGAGAGAGAGAGAGAGAGAGAGAGAGAGAGAGAGAGAGAGAGAGAGAGTCTGTTCCTTCGTCAGTAATTTACAAAACTTATGCAGCTGAACTAAATCTTTTCCACCCAGTCACGACGAGGCTTAGATATCGATAAGAATAAAGTCATTTGGCGGTAGCAGACAGGAATAAAGTATCGTCCAACTAAAGCAGTTAATTATTAAGGTAAATATAAAAAGTTCACCTTTAAATAGTCGGAGTTGTGAATAAAGTGTGGATAATACTTTCTTTATTGGATTTATAGCAGCATAGTTGGTTTCGTAGCCCCCCTTCCTTAGCGATTTATTTTGCATAATACAACCTAACGTTCTCTTGTATGTTTTAGTTATATCGATAGGGTTTGCATCATTAACGTGAAGAGGATATTGAAGTCCAGTATGTGGAATAAATCGCTCAGAAAGAGATGTTGAGAAATCCCCAAAGCCACCTAACATCGACCCTAAGTAAAGATAACTTTGTTCCTGCTTTTTTTTTTTTTTTTTTTTTTGCTGTAGATTTTTCGAAGAGGAGATCTTGCAGTTGGTGTAGTCTTCATGAACTCATAAACCTATTCAACCCGAGGGGGAGGGATTGAAAATAGTAGGACTGAAGGAGTTAAAATCGAATAAAATCGTCCCGAAACAAGAAGGTAAAAATCGTCTGGAGATTACGAGAGTGGCTAATAACACACGTCACCGGCTTGAAGGGGCTACTAAAGGTAAATAATATCGTCCGGTTGCTACAGGAAGAAGAGGATGATGATGATGATGATGATGATGAGGATGATGATGAGGATGATGATGATGATGATGATGATGATGAGGAGGAGGAAATAAAAAAATAAGAAGAATGAGGAAAGAATAAGAAAGAAAAGAATAACAAAAAGAAAAGAATAAGAAAGCAAGACGAAGACAAAAAAAAAAAAAAATCTGAGTGGTGTCTGTCTGTCTTCCCTCCAGCCATGTTCTTTCCCCCCTTCGTCAGAGTGTGCCTTGTAACCTTGGCCAGGGGGTAGGGTACGGGGAGTAGCGGCAGGTGGCAGTGATGATGTAACCAGCTGTGTATGTCGGCCAGGGCAGCTAAAGGGGGTGCTGATGGTGGGGGCGAGGAGCGGTGGTGGTGGTGGTGGTGGTGAGCAAAGGGGGGGATATTGGTGGTAAGCTGAAGGGGGGAGGGGGAGCGGAGGTGAGCTACGAGGGGGTAGTGTGGTGGTGAGATGTTGTGGCGTGTGGTGGTGGTGGTGGTGGTGGTGGTGATCATGATGAGCAAGTAGTAGTGGTGGTGGTGTTGGTGTTGGTATGAGAAAGTTACTGGTGGTGGTAGTGCATAATGGTGCTGATGGTGGTGGCGATAAGTACAGGTGGTGGTGATTCAAGCTGCTGTTTGTAATATAAGGCAAATGATGCTGGCGATGCAGGTGTGAGGAATAAAGATGATGGTGATAATCAGGATGGTGAGACTGGTGATGCTGGTGGGGATAGAGGTGATGCTTGACCTGTTGGAGTTAAGTTGCTGGTGGTGGTGAGGTACAGGGAGTGGTGATTGAACGACTGGGTGAACAGATGAGTGGTGATAGTGATGATATGGATAGTAAGTGGTGTGAGTGGGTACGAGTGGTGAAGGTATTAGTAGTGTTGGCTTTAGGAAACAAGTAGTACCTATGTAAGAAGGCTATCGGTGATGAGTAGTCTGGTAGTAATGATAGTAGTGAAGCATAAGTAGTGACAGTGTGATGACGCAGGTAGTGATGTAAGAGGTGTGCTGATGGTGGTGAGTCGGCTGGTGTGGTGGTAATGGTGATGTTGCTGTGAGGGAGGCAGGCAGATGTGATGCATTATGTAACAGGAGGGGAGAGACAGGATGCATTTGAAAAGGAGGGTCTTTTGTGAGGCAGGCAGGGAGAGAGAGAGAGAGAGAGAGAGGGTGAGTGAGCGAGTGTGCAAGCAGGTGTTTTTACATGTTTGTGTGTGTTTTGTGTTTAGGATGTGTGAATAATCCTTGGAGTGAGTGAGCGGTGTGTGTGTGTGTGTGTGTGTGTGTGTGTTTAGAACGTATAAGCATGAGTAATCTAAGAGGGTGAATTAGCGAGTCTACAAGCAGGTATTTTTATGTGTTTGTTTGTATTTACGGTATGTTAATTTATCTTTTGCGTGGGATGAGGTGCTTGAGTGTGATGTAAGGGGTGATTTGATGCACGGGTGTTTGTGTGGTGGGTGTGTTTTTAGGGATTTGAGAATATGTGTAGTTATTGTAGTTTGTGGTGGTGTAGTGATGGTGGGTGGTGGTGTGGTGGTGTAGTGATGGTGGGTGGTGGTGTGGTGGTGTAGTGATGGTGGGTGGTGGTGGGGTGGTGTAGTGATGGTGGGTGGTGGTGTGGTGTGGTGAGGTGGGTGGTGGTGTGGTGGGTGTGGGTTTAGTGATCGTGGGTAGCTATGATGATTATGATTGAGTGATTTATAGGGAAGATGCGATGATAAATGAATGAATGTAGAGTGAACTGTTTTGATTCTGGGTGAACACACACACACACACACACACACACACACACACACACACACACACACACACACACACACACACACACACACACACACACACACACACACACACACACACACACGAGAGAGAGAGAGAGAGAGAGAGAGAGAGGGAGGGAGGTCATTTTTGATACCCTTGTTGATAGATTTGGAAGTGTAAAATAATGTATTAAGCATAAAAAGTCGTTGATAAAAGATTCAGGATTTTGTTATGAGAAAGTTAGGTAAACAAGAAAATATTTTGTAAAAGACAGGTGTTGCTGATGGAGGAAAAGCAGGAAGGTCGCTGAGGAGAGGGGAAGACGGGGGTGAAGAAAAGTGATTGAAAGTGTCTGGAGCAGCGGGGAGAGAGTGAAGATGAGGGTGAGAGTGACGAGTGGGAGGAATGAGTAGTAGTGAGGGTGAGTGAAGATGAGTGAGAGGAAGGTGTGGTAGTGAAGGTAAGTGAAGATGAGTATGTGAAGATGAGTGAAAGTATGTGAAGATGAGTGAGAAGTGAGTGGTAGTTAAGTGAAGATGAGTACGTGAAGTTGAGTGAGAAGTGAGTTGTAGTTAAGTGAAGATGAGTACGTGAGGTGAATGAGAAGTGTGGTAGTGAAGGTGAGTGATGAGGGCAAGAGTGAGCGTGAATATAAGTGAGGGAGTGAAGATGGCAGAGAGATTGAAGATGAGTGAAGGTGAAGTTAAGACGAGGGTAAATACGGTTTAGTGAAAGTGTCTCTTGTAGCTGATGGAAGTGGAAGTGAAAGGAGATGGGAAAACATAAGAAAGGGGATGAAAATATCTTGAATTACGGATGAGTGAAAGAGTGAAAAAGGGATTGAAAATGTCTGGAGCGTGGAATGAGATTGAGTGAACGAAGGGGAAAGAAAAGTGATTGAAATTTTCCCGCAGTGGTGAGTGAACGTGAGCACAAGAAAAAGATAATGAAAGCGTGTAGATCAGTGGACGGGGGGACTAGGGTGGGTAGGGCTGGTGGAGATGGGGATGGGAGTGAGTGCGATGAGGTTGGAGTGGGGATGAGTGTGGGATGGGGGTGGGAGTGAGGGTGAGGATAAGGGTAGGAGTGAGGGTGCGTAAGGTTAGAAATGAAGGAGAGGGTGGGGTGGGGGTGAGGGTGAGATATGGGGGGTGAGGGTGAGGGTGGGAAGGGGGGGTTGAGGGTAAGGGTGGAGGCTTGCAACAGAGGGTCGTAGGGTACAGTGCAACAAACTGGTTATTGCCTGATATTCCTTGTGCAATCTTCAGTTATTGAGCTGAATTCTTGTTGCTATAGAGGACTTCATAGCACTTCATGTGTGTGGTAGACAGTGTGCATCAGTGTCATAAAAGAATAGTTTAGGCAAGGCTAGGATAAGTTAGGGTAGGTTTCGTGTGGGTACGTTACGTTAGGATAGGTTTCTGACACAAACATTTAATTAATAGGTTTATTGGGGGTTTTCTAATCTGAAAATGTTCTTAAAACAATTGTTGTCTCGTAAAATAAGTTACAAATTTCCTTCAGAATAGTAGTTTTCTCAAGAAATATAAGTACTTACTCGAGTATAACGCTGAAACAGATTAGTATGTTTGTCATAATCGATCATAAGTAGTAATATCGAGTAACTCATAAGCACTATTATCCTTGCGATCCTCTTTCTCGTTTAAGAATGGAGTGAGGGAGGATTCAGAAATAAGAGTGTTCGAGTGATCTGTCAACAACATGGCCAGCGAAGTGGGCCTATCTTACAAACATCACTCAAGCCCATGGATTTCTTGCTTATTCTGAGGCCTAACCATAGACACACATTATCCCTTTATAGATACATTTCACGTATACCCGTTGAATAACTGCCATGAGAAAGCATAAGTAACTGATTAGTTTTGGAATTGTCCCGGCTCAGTCTCACAGGCCTATGCAGTGGTATTAATGTTTTTTATGAATTCCACGTATACCTGTCAAATAATAATAAAAAAAAAAAAAAGTTACGCCTTTGGTTTTGTTTTGGTTAGCCAGCCAGTCAGTCAGTCTTTTAAGATGTGTAACCTGTCGAATAATTACTCTTTAAAGATGTGTAGTTATTTCGCCAGTTTATTTCGGGTAATCAGTCAGTCTTTAAGAATATGTAACACTTTGAAAAATTATATGGTTTAGAATTTGGCTGAATCCCAGAGTTTTGGTTCCCGTAGCCCAGACAATGATACAGTATGCTACAAGGATGATGTATTATGGCAGGTAAGGGCGTCCGTGGCTTTAATGCTCATTTATAAATACTGTTGGCAGGATTTACGATGTCGGGGCAGTGTGCAGCGGTGGGAGTGCTTCTAATGGGATCCGTCCTGATTAATAGGTTCCCTCCTCGTAATGTGCTTCTTGTAGTTTTCATGCCTGTATGTATCATTTACCTGACCCCATCTTTGCGTGGGAAATAGATCATGATGATTGTGATGGTGGTGGCTATGGTGATGGTGGCTATGGTGATGGTGGTTATGGTGATGGAGGTGTGGTGATGATGATGATGATGATGATGATGGTGGTGGTGGTGGTGGTGATGGTGATTTTCGTGGTGGTGGTGGTGTATGCCTAAGTGTATATGCATGTATCCAGATAACAGTTTAACCCCTCATCACTAAGAGTTGCTTTTTCATCCTTCCGCTCGGTGATTTTGTTAGTCCTCTCAGCCCCGAAGATGCCATTTTTATTTTATATATATTTGCTACTGCCAGACGATTTTATTCAGCCGAGGAGATAGTTTTCGAGGTGGCGAGGTTACCGTAGATATAGCTTTCGTTAACCCACACTCTCTCTCTCTCTCTCTCTCTCTCTCACACACACACACACACACACACACACACACACACACACACACACACACACACACACACACACACACACACACACACACACACACACACACACACACACACACACACACACACACACACACACACACACTCTGGATGTGAAGATAACAAGAGTAAAGTGTATAAGACGTCAAAGTAGCGAAGAAGGTAGTGCCATAGGCTAAATAAAAGTGATTGGAGATAGCACTAACAAGCTAAAACAGAAAAATCCTCGTAGGGAAACTGCATTTGGCGCTCCTTTAGCAGTAGTACAATGTCTTCCTCTAGTATTCTGTTTTCCTTTATATTCTGGTTACAGCAAGATCGTGTAATATATATATGAAATACCTCTCGCACTCAGGATAATAATAATAAAAAAAAAAATCCCTTAAAAATCAGTCTGGAGACATTGAGTATTCTTGCTGCCTTCTGACGATTACATTTAATTTAGGGGATGTGTCGAAGTGGAGGGGTTACATAGTGTTAAATCAGTTCTTTCAATAATGTATTAAAAATCATTGAAGACTCGCTGAGAGGTCGCAAAAACAGAGTGAGATACGTCACGGGGTTGAAGGGTTTGGATTGGTTGAGAGAGAGAGGGTGGGGGGGGCAAATTATTCCTTTCTCTAATGTGTTTTATTTTTCTTCCCCAGGTGAGTACCAGACCAGATTAGAGGTGTGGAGGTGATGAAGGTGAGTTCCGTATCAACAGGAGTATCCATAACCACCCATACTCCACGCTATCTAATTCTTCGATAAATATTTGCAGGGGGAATTCTTTGATAAATATTTGCAGGGGGAATTCTTTGATAAATATTTGCAGGAATATTCACAAACTGATAATACACGAGATTTTCAAGGGAGGTATTCTTAAAGGCTCGTAACCACTTATAAGATACACATGTCAGATCCATAAAATCACATTCTTATAAGTGGTATTGTTGATTCGCGTTAACTTACTGAAGTAGGGTATTTACGCATATATTGGTCATGAATTAATTGATATACGTATGGGTAAAGGTGTATTTGTTCACTATAATATAAATTGTATCCTTGTCGTGAAGTGGTTGGAGGCTGTAAAGTGAAGGTACCGTAATTTTATTTATTTATTTGTTTGTGAAGTGTTTGGTTTCTGTATGAAAAGTTAGAATTATAAACGGACTCTCTTACACCCAACCTTTGCCTAAGAGTGCGGATATGAAGCTCAGGAAGTGTAGGTTTGAAGCTGATAACGTGTGAATATGGAGCTGTAGAAAGTGTGTTGATAAGAAACGCGACGTATGCAGATAAGAAGGTAAAGAAAGTGTGGTTATCAAGCTGAAAGTGTGAATTATTAATCTTAGTGTGTAAATATGAAGCTCAGGAAAGTGTTTGAGAATGAAACCTACGTCTGTCAGTCTTGTGTTTTCCTATCTGATAACCACTGATCATGACTTTTTTTGGGGTGGGGTGGGGGTGATATTTGATGAAGGTGGTGGTTACGTTGTTATTTCCTGGGTAAGTGATGATGATGATGATGATGATGATTTTTATTTAAGTGAGAATTAACGGGGAGTATTTAGTCGTGGATGGAGAGAGTACGGTTGAATTTGTGGTGGGGGAAAAAAAAAAATAATTGAAAAGGGTTTGTAGCGGAAGAGAAAATGTGGTGAAGGAAGGGAAGGATGCAGGTGTGGAAAGGTGAGTGTGCTGCAGTGGAAGAGGAGGAGGTATTAAAAGAAGCTCGGTAGTTAGGGGAGGGAAGAGATGGACAAGGATAAGAGATGTGGTGGAAGACAGAGAAAGAGAAGGATAGAGATGTTGATAAATGAGGTGTAGTATTAGAAGTATTGGATGAAGTGAAGGACAGAGCTATAGAAAGATGGTTGTATTGGTAGAGGAAGATGTGCTGGAGGAAGGAAATTAGAGATGTAGATAGTGCATTAGGTATAAAGGGTACTGAAGGAAGGTAAGGATAGACAGGAGAGGTGTGGTGTAGATAATGTGTGGAGCTAAGAGGAGAGGTGCATATAGGTGGCGTGGAGGAGGGAGTTGTGGAGTAGCTTAGAGAAAGGATGATTGGTATGGGGGGCGAGGGGAGGGGAGTGGGGGTGGGAATGCTGTTAGGAATGTGCGAGGAGAGGAGGAGGAGAGGTATGTCGTAGAGAAGGGGTGTTTGGAGTAGAGTAGGTGTGTGTGTGTGTGTGTGTGTGTGTGTGTAAGGACGAGGGTTGAGTGAGGGGTGGGGGATATCCTAATGGGGAAACGGCTGTCACTGTCACCTCTCTTGGCAGCTCAGGGCCCTCCTAATGAATGCACCTTTACCCCACACACGCCACCAAACATTTGCCAGTATTAGTAGGGTAGTTTTTATTTATTATTACCGAGCCACCTGTACCCACCCTGCCCCTAACACACTAATTTGCCACGCCAGGTATTGATTATTAATGCCGGTTGCGAGAAATGTGTGCATAGTACCAGGAACCAAGTGAATACAAACCGGAATACGTGCGTAGTACCAGGAACACATGCACAGTACCAGGAACACATGCACAGTACCAGGAACACGTGCAATACCAGGAACACGTGCACAGTACAGGAACACGAGCATAATGCCAGGAACAAATGCACAGTACCCGGAACAAGAGCCTTTTGCCCGTTAGTAAACCTTTTTTGGATCTTGACAGTAATTCGCCAAGCTCGTTTGTGCTATTAAATTAGTCATGAAAATCTCAATAGTGAAGTAGTAAAAAGAAATGCCAAGCCCCTGCAGTTCGAAAGATGTGCACTAAGATATGGAGATGCAAAGTAGCCACTACAGAGACGTCATCGTAAAAAGTGGATTAATATCAAGTACGAGTAACGTGTACCTCACCTAAACGAAACACAGCCCCAGTATCTAGGCCTGCCCTTCGTGGTGTGGAGAGCCTCAGTTATGGTGGATGATGATTTTTTTTTTTTTTTTCTCTCCAACTGACAAAGATCCGTAGACCCTTCTTTTATGACTGATGAAGCCTGTAGTCTGCTTGTATTCGCCTGACAGAGATCCTTAACCCCCCATCATCTCAATCTTTAGTCATTGTAGTGAGAGTGGAAGAATGCTTTGATAATTAACCAAGGACATTTATTCTTAACTAAGAGTCGTATGCTTAAACCTGCTTTCGAGAAGTGGGATGTAGACTCCAAATCTTTGCCCATGATTTTTTTACGTACTTGACAATGATGGCATGGAATTGGCTTTCCTATATGGTTGCTGACTGCATTCTGTAATTATGGGATGCAGGCTGACCATACGTGAATTGCGCAGGTGTTCCATTAATGATCCGTAAAAAGATTAGGGGTTTGGACTCCACTTTGGGATTATAGATGTAAGCGAACGATCATGAGGCTAATTGGATTTTGTGCAACCAAGACTTAATACTCAAGTTGTGAGAGTTGCCCAGTCCTGTCAGGTGAAAAACAAACTCAATATGGTGACTGGCATGACTTGGACACACCGAGGATGGAATGCAGAGGAACGGTAGACCTTGGGCAGTATGTGTAAAAGATCCTACAGTATTTATCAAAGATCCTAATCAGTTTTGGCTCTTCCGGTTTCCATCACGGCTTTTATCACGTAGTTTTCTTTCTCATAATATTTCACTTATATGAACATTATTTTAATTTTGAAGTATTTGTTAGCTGTATGAGTAAAGTTAAACGCATATACAGTCTGTTATGCGCCAGTTGAGCTTAGGAAAGTTTGGTCTAGTCGCAGATTATTGAAGGCCAGCTTGAAACACCTGGGAACATAGCAGAGGGTTACGTAACGCAGGTAGAAACAAGGGAGAGCATACTTCATTTAGCTAAGTATTGTATTTTATCAGTTTCTTATTTTTTCTTTCCACCTCTGGACGGCTCTATTCAGCTTGTGGTAAACCTTTAAGGGGTAAATGAAAATTATAACTAACCTCTGCAGTTCGAAAAGTTTCTGCTTAAATGAGACTTCATGTGAAGGAAGCAAGAATAAAATGAAGAATAGTGCGTTATCGATTTGAAGGGATTGTTTTAATGTTGTAAAAAAAGATAAATGGAGGTTTACTTTCCCTTAATGTTTAGTATCTGTTCGTTGTAACTTCAGTAGGGCTTCGTTTTGCTTTTTCATTCTACCTTCAGACGATTTAATTCAGCTGAGGATAGACTTTGAAACCTTTGTGTGAGAATAGTTTTGCAGCAGCAAGAATAAACTGAGTCCTTGGACGGAAGGGGCCAATCTCGTACTTAAGTTGCATAGATATACTTAGGGCGATTCCTTTGAAGTGTTTGTGTAGGAGAAAATTATGTAAGCAGCCCCGTAACCTGTG